>NW_015540883.1:210622-214868 GCF_001515605.1 Sinocyclocheilus anshuiensis | reverse complement strand
CACATGAACAACATCTCCAGAACTGCTCTGAGAGTCACTTCATGAGCATTTTAGCGTTTGATTTGAATAAAACTAGCGTCATATCACATACACAGGACTGTAAAGGTATTCATGGCAACCCGTCAAAATAAAAGTCCGGTTTGATTTGAAGACATTGTGCCTATAACTATTTTTCAGTAGAATGTACGTTGCCTACTACTACTACTACTTAAGGAATAATCACACAAAACATTTCTTCAATGTTTTCATTTTAATAGTAAATCCCCTTTGTTTGCTAAAAAAATCTTCTTTTGCTTAATTTTCAATAATTAAAAGATAAATGATCAATTAAATTAATGTTTTTTGATGTGAAAATGTATAAGTTTCATGATTTTAATTAATTAGACATGCTATTTAACTATTGTAAAATTTAACTATTTAACAATTTTAACGTAATCCAGAAAAATTAAAATGGAATTTAGGAACCTATTTAGGTCCTAAATATCCCTCAGCCTTGCCATGCCCCCCAGTTTGGGAACCACTGCTTTATTCTTTTAAATGGATACATTAATCATGTCTATTATATTTTTTTTATTAAAGTGGAAATCAGTTTACTAAATAACGTAAATTTGACTGACTGCTTCACTTCCACTTTAAAGGGATATTTGTGTTGTTCATTATTTATTTTTATTTATACTATTTATAATCAGTTGAGTCAGTTGCAGTGTTTACATGTTGTTTATTACTGCATAAAATGTATTAAAATAGATGTTTAATTTCATAAAGTACAAGTTGATTTCAAAATGCATCTACATTTTTTACATTTTGTGTTTTTCACTATATATTTCATCATTGAGGAATTCTTAAAAAAAAAAGTCTAAAATTCTCGTCTCGTTCTCGTGAACCCAGTCTCGTGTCTCGTCTCATCTCGTGGGATAAGTGTCTCGTCACACCCCTACTGTGTAGTGTATTGTGTTCTATAACTTGTGTTCTAACGCAGGTCAACTAAGTCATCAGTTAGTGGTACATTTCAGTCAGAAGACAGCTATCAATAGGATCCCTTAGTATTTTGAACTCAGGCCCTTATCAGGTTCCTTAACCTTGAGTCCAGTGGTAAAGTGATACACCCATAGCCTCCAGCCCATTGAGTACAGAAGAACTAGCAGGACTTCAAGCAGCCACTGATCTCATGGGACCCTCAACATCATATGGCACCGATGTCTGCCAACCACTCACTATATACAGCACATACTGGATAAACAGTGAAGGACACTTTTATTTATTTTTTCCTCCAACCTCTTTTATACATTTTTAACTTTTTTTTTTTTAAGTAAACCAATTAAAATGGAAGAAGAGTCTGTGACCGAATATGTCAAAATAGAAAACAAAAACTGAAATTACATGAACATGTAATACAGCACATACTGGCCAATATTTTTTATTTTATTTTTAGCGTCTTGCAATTATTTCAAATAAATCAGGAAAAAAATAAATGAGTCTGTGACTGTGTCAACATAAAAAAAGTTTTCCTCAGCATTTGCAATATTTGTAATATCTCCACAAAGGAGACGTCGATCAGCTGCTAGAAGATCTCGCCTTTGGAGAAGACAAAATGTAAGTATTACTACTTAGAAGTTAAGATTACCCCTGACTGCATTGCTAGCCCACCCCAACACTTATGAACAATAATAACATCTCAGTTTCAGGGTCTTGGCAATCTTCTTATAGCCTACGCCATCTTTATGTAGAGCAATAATTATTTTTTTCAGATGCTCAGAGAGTTCTTTGCCATGCAGTGCCATGTTGAACTTCCAGTGACCAGTATGAGAGAGTGGCTGCGTCCGAAACCGCCTACTCAATGATTAGGTACTTAATTTCATTAAGTACTTACTTAACGAGCGCTAAAAGAGTAGGCACTCTACAGCCAAATCTAATTAAGTATGAATGCGATCCAGGCATCATCCGCCATGTTGACATTATCATGTGATCTACGAAGTTATAACAAGCGCAACAAATACGAGCGACAGGTTTAATTGATCTCTCTGTAAATATTTTGATGTTTATGAAATGTCCTCATTTTGTGGTCTTGTTGAAGAAACAGCTGCCCTTTTATTGTGATTGTAGTATAACCAATACATTTTGGGTTGATTTAAATTTTTATATTTTTACAACAAATGCAATATTTTGATGCATTGATTATATGAATATTATGATTATTCAAAGATATTTAACCTTGTCATTGTGCCTTTTTTTCTGTGCATATAATGTATGCAAACCCATTATATTTATGTTTTCTGCTTTTTGTCATTATGACTGTTCATTGTTAAAGATACTACCATCTTTCCCTGAGCTTGTATGTAATTATAAGTTCTGCAGTATTAATAAAAAAAAACATGAGGGACAGGTGCACTAACACCTCATAGCATCAGTAACTCCACAACCCTACCTAGTACGGTTTTCCTCAGCGTTTGCAATATTTGTAATATCTGCACAAAGGAGACGTCGATCAGCTGCTAGAAGATCTCGCCTTTGGAGAAGACTATTAATTTTACACTTGAAAAATGTATTACTACTTAGAAGTTAAGATTACCCCAGAATGCATTGCTAGCCCACCCCAACACTTATGAACAATAATAATGATAAATGCTGACCAATAATTAGCAAAATGTAATTTGTTTTGTCATATGCCATAGCTATGCATGACTACACACACTAGACAAACAGCCAAGGTGAATACATCAAAATTTTCAGTCAAGTAATGAACTAATGCACAAGTTAATGAAACAATTATATTTTATTTACTGAAATCAGGAAACATGAATAAATGAGTATAAATAAATAAAACCATGACAATAAATAAATACAAGTCATCGACACATGAAACAAAGCTTTATTCAAACATTGTTCTAACAATCATGTATTTACAGACGGTGAGCCCACATCTACTGCATCTCAACACAGCTGAGACAGTTCTGCAGCTTTATCCTGATGAAGCAGCTGACCACTGTGTCCACCTTCACCTGTCTCTGCCGTCCATCACGACCCTCACTGCTGCAGTCAGACTGAATCTGATCATGGATGAGAAAGGGACATCGAGACTATTGTCTGAGTACACAGAGAGGATGAGGATACAATTACATGCTAATTTTTGTCATAGCTTCATTACTTTTGTGGTGTAGTGGGCTAAAGCACTGCACTGGTCAGCAGAAGGTTACTGGTTCGATCTCCGCAGTCGTCACCACCGGTGTCCTTCAGCAAGGCTCTTTTCTCCAGGTTGCTGCTGGGGATTTGGGGTCCCTGTAATAAGAGCACTGTAAGTCACTTCAAATTCAGACTCTACAGAAGCATTAGGACAGACAGACAGCTCAGGTTTAAATTCCTTGACAGAAACGGGCAAGACAGACAGTTCGAAATCAGACACCTTAGTTGAGACGAGACAGACAAGACTCTTCACAATCAGCCACCAAGGCTGTTTCAGAACATGGCGAGAGTTCAGAGATGGCCTCCTCAGCCGGTTCAGAGCAGGATGAGAGACCGGGGACTGAGGCAGAGTTGGCAGAGCAGAGCACCAAGGCAGAACCGGCGAAGCAGGAAACCAGGGTGGAGCCGGCGAAGCAGGGAGCCAGAGTGGGGCCGGCAGAACAGGTGGAGCTGAGGACCACCACAGCTGAGCAGACGGGTCCGAAGATCCCCACGGCAGAGCAGAAGACCACCAGAGCAGGACAGAAGACCACCAGGCCAGAGCAGACGGAGCCGGGACCCATGGCAGACACTGGGGCCTAGAGAAAACAGAGACAGACAACACAGGCAGTGCATTCCTGGTTTCAGGGACCAAGGCAGGGAACACAAGAAGTTCATCAGTGTTCTCTATGGCAGTGACAGAGTTAAAGGTCTGAGACGTTTCGAGGCTCTGGCAAATCAGCTGATACTTGACTTGACTCAGGAATGGAAACTGACGTGACTTGACTCATGACTATCAACTGTGACTTGACTTGATTCATGAAGATCGGTTGTGACTTGACTTGACTCATGAAGATCTGTGTGACTTGACTTGACTCATGACGATCAACTGTGACTTGACTCGCCTCATGACGATCAACTGTGACTTGACTCGACTCATGAGGATCAACTGTGACTAGACTTGCCTCATGAAGATCAGCTGTGACTAGACTGGACTCAGGAAGATCAGCTGTGACTAGACTTGCCTCATGACGATCAACTGTGACTTGACTTGCCTAATGACGATCAGCTGTGACTAGACTTGCCT
>NW_015540883.1:208821-209247 GCF_001515605.1 Sinocyclocheilus anshuiensis | reverse complement strand
CTCATGAAGATCAGCTGTGACTTGACTTGACTTGACTTGACTTGACTCAGGAAGATCAGCTGTGACTTGACTCATGACGATCAACTGTGACTTGACTTGCCTCATGACAATCAACTGTGACATAACGGGTCGCTGTTGTGTCTGCCATTTTGCAATCAGGCTCCTCTGTCACCGCCATTTTGTGAGCGTGATCTAGTGCGGGGACCATTACACGAGTGAGTGTGGGGTCGCGTTCCTCCACGATACCCACAGTGAACCAACAGACAATAGAGCATGCAAGACAGAAGAGTAATCCAAAACGGGCATGGTCGATAAGCGGCTATATCCAGAGGGCTTGACATGAGGGGTTATCCAATAGCACGAGCTAGAGTCCAGGCGAGGTGCAAACACAGTCCGAAACAGCAGGCAAAGGGTTAACTCAAGATA
>NW_015540883.1:190549-207940 GCF_001515605.1 Sinocyclocheilus anshuiensis | reverse complement strand
TTTTTATGCTCAAACAGCAACATTACAGACTAACTAAAGTTGAAAAAGTGAAAAAGCATAATAGAACCCCTTTAAGTATACCAATTTATAGTGTGCCACAAATATAGGTGGAGGGTGAACCATCTCCAGGGTAAGGCTATAAGCAGCCAAATGTATTAACATCATAAACCCATCTTTTTAGGCAAGAACCAGACATGGGGAATCTCTTACATTGTACGTACATCTGCGCTTTGTTGTTTATGATGAGAGAATTCGCAAGAGTCCGGAATTCAGTCAGCGAACGCGCGCGCACTCAACAAAACTGATACGTTTCAACGATGACTCATCTGAACGCTTCTGATTGGCCATTGCATTCCTAAGCTCAACAGATATGTGTGTGATTGGTTCAAATGCGGAACACTGTAAAAACGTCTTAAATTAAATAGGGTGCAACATTAGCAAATCTTAATTAATTGCCGCAATCGACACTGTCTATTCATATTCACTTTGTTAGCAACAGACGTTATAGATTTAATTTGTTTGTGCAGGGGCATTTTTGTCCAATTTAGTGGCATTTTTGCCGCAAGTCCCCATGGCTAGGGGAAGGCTAACCAGGCTAACCCAGCCTTACACATGCTCCACCTATGGCCACAAATATATTTATTTATACTACATACTAATAAATTGTACTTAAGTATACTATTTTTTCACTAGGGTATAGTCTATATCTATCAATAATTTATATTTATTTCTATAGCCTTTGCCTATATGTGCGTGTGTGCGTGTGTGTGTGTGTGTGAGATGTGTGTGTGTGTGTGTGTGTGTGTGTGAGAGAGTGTGTGTGTGTGTGTGTGTGTGTTGCACATGCCACAGCAAGAGCCAGATGCATTTGTCCATATAAGGAAATTCCTGAGATGTCATTAAGCTTCTATGAGACTCCTCTGGCATCAAGAATGATGAAAGGTGCATAATGCGTATATGATGAAATTATCATTATTTCATATGACCCAAGCACTGTAAACACAGAAAAGTCATGGCTTTATGACAATAAAAAGTTATTGTCAAAAAGCTTATAACATTACATTTTTTTTTGTCATAAAGCCATGATTTCTTTTTTCTTTTCCAACAGGTGTCACTGGCCATCAACTTCTCATGTGTCTTGTTTTTCAGAAATGTATTTATTAATTCACCAAGCCAAGCAATTTTAGGGAAAATGGTTTCTAGACAAGTTTGTCCAAAAGTTATAAACAAAAAAGAAAAGGGTAAGTAAAAATCTGATATATGATGATAATAAATGTTGCCAAAGTTGTATTAGTATATTTTTCTCCTCATAAGCCTTATTTATGCGGCTGTTTGGAGAACTGGAAGGAGATGCTGAGTGTGGCTGTATCTTTCAGAAAGTAGGTGTTCAGAAGTTCATATCACAAATACTTTTGATATTACAGTATCATTGACAGTTAATGGTGTGTGATGGTTGTCTATGATGATTGTGTAAGTAAGTATTTTTCTGGAATTTGCCTAAATGTAAATGGTTTAAAGCAGTGAAAGAGCAGACTCAGTTCATTTTCCCACTATAGCTGTGCATGCTTACTATGATTAGTCCAAAATATTTACAGTGTAAAGTGCATGCTAATTCAACTGGAAATCAACTGCCAGATATCTGACTTACCTTCGGGTGGTTTTGTTGTACCTTATTAGTACTGTGACATCTTCAGTACTAACAGATCTGCCTTAATGCTCAGATATTTTGCTTCAGAGTGGTACTTTCTGCTGCATGGAGCATGAGGTAGAAATTGTATGAATTAGCGATCAACCTTTCACATGTAAAATGTTTAATTTGTGTTGCTCTTGGCAATATATGAATAACAAGAATAACATTCTATACCTTAAAACATAAAATACATTTGAGTAACTTTTACTTTAGACCTTTATTTTTTGCAGACATTTGTTTTTGAGACATTATTTCATAACTATCATCCTTTTTGTGTATTTATTTATTTTTTTTCAAAACCTCACCAAGATGATGTAATACTGCACATTATAGAAAAAGCAAGTGCATCATTTCTCCTAATGACCATTAAATGTGTTCATTTAAGAGATGAAGATGGCCACATCTGTTTTACTCAGTCTCATTTCCTCTGATTCACAATTCTGGGTGGGTTCAGTTAATGACAGCTAATAGTTTTTCCCATCATCACCCGCAATGTTATGTCTTTTTTTTTTTTTTTTGGAACTACTCTCGCTTTCTGCACATTATACGCACTCTGAGACACTTTAGTCCTCACTTAGTGAATGTGAAAGATGTTTTAAATTGAGATTTACTAAACTGCTCCAGTATATCTCTGTTCCTCATGTGAAATCCTATCACCATGTGACACAATGTTATGAGGCAGTTTATATTATTATAACCTTTATTTACCAGGAAAAGAAGCACATTGAGATTAAAAATGTCTTTTACAAGAGTGTCCTGGCCAAGATCGACAGCAACACAGCTCACGTGGGTTTAACAGATAACATCCATCCATTCATACATAAATATACAAACAAGCAAGATAAAACAAAAATAATAAAATATACAATGAAAAAATAATATTAATAAATAACTAGTCAGAACATCTGCAACCCGGTGTTTCTGTCTCCAAATTGTTTACAATCTTTTAAAAGATGTCCAATGAAACTAACCTAAGCTGCAACTTAATTTGCAAATAATTCCAGGCAGAGGGAGCAGCAAATTTAAATGCTTTTTCCCCAATTCAGTACGTACCACCGGAACAGACAATGAGAAAAAATCCTGGCACCTGAGGCTATAGCTACCAACATGTTTTTATTTTATTTTATTTTATTTTATTACAAATGTAGGTATGAAGATAGGAAGGAAGTAGACCCAGGAAATATTTATAAATAAAAGTCTACAGATGGATAAAGCAGACATCCAACCCGAGCATACAACACACAACGATGAAGAAACAATAAACCTCAGTGCATCATGATAAACAGTGTCTAAGGCATGTAAACACTGAGAAGATATGTGCATATATATAACATCACCATAGTCCAGAACAAACATAAAATTGGCGGCAACAAACCTCTTTTTAGCCTCAAGGCTAAAATGTAATTTTAGCAGGATTTAATTCTAAAATAGAAGCCCAATTTCATTTTCAATCTATTCACCAATTGCTGAACATGAGGGCCAAAAGAGAGAGCACCATCAATTATGTGTGTGTGTGTGTGTGTGTGTGTGTGTGTGTGTGTGTGTGTGTGTGTGTGAGTGTGAGTGAGTGTGAGTGTGAGTGTGAGTGTGTGAGTGGGTGAGTGTGTATAATATAGTCAATACTGTGGTAGTTTTGGGGAACTTAGCTTGGTTCAGTAATTCTTGGGGATTCTCTTTTGCAGGATTTCAGGCGGAGAAACTCACAGAGACGAGGAGGAGATCGCACAGATAAGTCCACATGTGAAGAGAGTCAGAGTAGGAGTCTAAATGAATTCAAGACCAGACACTGGGTGAGTGCAGAGGTGGTGGATTCATACAGGGGATAATGTACTGTGACAGGTGTACCGGGTTAATACTCCGGTAATTGGATCTGGCCAGACTGGTGTCTCTGTGACAAGCATTCTATTTATTTTTCTATATTTTGACTTGTTTTATTTTTATTAAAAAAAAAAATCTCTTAAGCCTTCTACACACTGCACGATTTTAGCAATCCTATAAGATCAGTGTAAATCACACTGTGCAAACATGGATCTCATAAACTTGGGTACGACATGCATGCAAGACTGTACGATGGTGACACCTATGACGCTACTATAGAAGAATAAAACCTCATCAGCATGCGCTCGTGGTAAACAAAAAGAGCATGATGAATCACAGTTCGGCAGCTGTTCTTTTTATGTGCTGAAAAAAAGCGGAGAAAGAGGAAGGGATAAGAGCTCGAGGTAAGCAGTTTTATGTTTTAGCGCCGTGTTGTGTTGATTTCATGTCACATTTTTATTGGCTGGTCAGTAAACGTGGGTTGTTGCAGCAAACATACTGCGATTATCATGCTGAATTTCTGAAACTACCAAAAAATGATCGTAGGCTATCTTTGGTCGCAAGGCCGTGACAACTGTACGACACAGGAGCACCGATTAAGAGCCACGATTGTTTCATGATGCCAATCTTTCATCTGGGACAGCCGAAAATCATGCAGTGTGTAGAAGACTTAACATTTGCTCTCTCTATTCTATTTCTATTCTTACTACTTGCTTTCTTAAAAAAAAACAACAACTCTAACACTAGCATTGTCTGTTCTTTTTCTATTCTTTTGACTTGCTTTATTTTTATTTGAAAAAAGAAAGAGCCTCAAACACTAGCGTTCCTTATTCTTTTTCTATTCTATCTACTAGTTTTCTTTTTATTTATAATAAAAATAAACCTTGCTACATGTACTGTGTTAGGCTAACCAAGACTAGTCACAGCACTTATATATTATTGCCCTTTTGTTGGTTTTGATTGCTTCTTTTGTAAGTCGTTTGGAAATGTAATTTTAAATGTAAAAGTAATTAAGTACTCTTTTTCTAATTTACTTGAGTGGAAGTATACAGTACAAAAGTATTTGATTTTTAAAGTACTTAAGTATTAAGAGTAAAAAGTACTAATCAATGAATGTTTATTTTCTAATTTTAACATTTATACTTTAATATTTAATAATTTATATTATATATTTTATATAATCCTACTGCTCAATATACCTGCTTGTCATACATGATCAAAACATTACATATATTAAAATATACATTTATGTTACTGATACTTCATAGTACTTTAAAAGAAGGAAAACAAAATGTGTGATGAAAAAACAATATACTGTAAAAACAGACATCACATAGGCAAAATGTATCGAATTTTAAGATTGGCAGCGGGGAATGTCACACATATGTTCAGATTGTTTAGGTTATCACAGATTTTTAGTTTGTATTCTTTAGTCACTTGTGTTCCTAAGTTTGTATTTCCCGCCACTCTTTAGTTTCCATGGTCACCATCATTAAGAGTTTGTTCTGTTTGGGGGTGTATTCCAGAAAGGAGGTTCAACAAACTCTGAGATAAACCCTGACTTCTGGGTTAACAAACTCCAAAATAGGAAACCCTGAGTTTACGGTTCCAATTCAGCTGTTTTGAGTGAGTTCGATTAACTCTGAGTAGGTTTGCCTTGAGTTAGACGCGCACCCGACAACTATAAAAAGGCATCATCAATAGAGCTCTGATTAATTGATTCACCATGGCAACCAGCGAATTCAATCGGTCGTCATATTTCACGCCCCTGGAACTGGAGATACTCTTAAAAGCTTACGGCAAGACAGAAATCATGGGAGTCGATTGCTACTCGAGTCAATGCGTAAGAATGAATGTAACTTTGAAAATGTATATTACTAAGCCTTTTCTTTGTCTCTTAATAGCACACAAGCCAATTAAATAATAGGCCAAGGTCAATACCGTTGTTACAGTCTATTTTGGTTATTTGACCCATATAAAGTTTTCTTTTTGAAACTTGCAAAAGTGATGTACTGTGAAGACATGTCCTTACAAAAAAATAACTGCAGTTATGGGACTGAAAAACATCAGTTTTGATATTCAGAAAACTGCAGTTTCACTATGCAGTAGGGCAGTTATTTCTGTCTAAGGAGACTATCTGTAGTTGCAGTTCCACTGGCGTGAAGCGCACATGGCAGCAGATAAAATTGAAATATAAAAACAGTGTGCAAACAGGTAAGGCATATGACTTTGTTTTGAAAAATGTTTGTGTATATACTGTGAAATTTGTATGTCTCTAGGCCTAATTGACGGTTTTAACATATCAGTGTTCCTTGGGATAGTAGTCTGACACATTTTTTTACCTCTTTCCAGCTAACAGAAAGACGGTGGAGGACCACCTCTGACTGAGGCCGAGCAACTGGCTCTGAGCCAAAACACAGGGTGACCAGTGGCCGAAGGCATCCCAGGAGCCCATTGTCCCCCACGACACAAGTGGCTACATTATCAGTGTGTATGTGTTAGAAGTGTATGTGTCTGCAGTATGTGTAAGTGTGAATGTTTGCACAAATACATCATGGCTTTTTTTACTACTGTCTTTATAGTTGTAGATGGTGTCGTCCACCATCAAGAGCCTTCAGGAGCCCCAACAGAAGGCCCTGCAGCTGTAAGCAATCTGAATTCCAGACATTTGGTTAAATATATACCAACTGTACTGCTAACAGCTTGTCTACAGCATGGTGACGATGACTGTAGTGATGATGACTATGTTGCTGGTTGTGTTCATCTTGATGAGGACACTGTCACAGCTTTCACAGAGGACACTTCTGCAAGGCCTACAGAGGTATCAACCTAATTTGTCTTGCATAACTGTGAGCATTTGACAGGTTGAAATGTATAGAGGTGATGTGACAAAGGCATGCCAGGACCAGCCATCAATGAGCCCAGCGCATATGAAGACTGTGAGATGTTAATTATGTTCCTGGTTCTAGTTATGCAAGTACAATGTAACTGTAAAGTGAATAATATCCCCGTTATTCCCCAGTTACCTGTAAAGGACGTGTATAAAGAGCACCTTTTGAAGCAGACAGAGAAAACAGAAATTGAAAAGACTTATCTGTTAAAGCTTATAAAAAAGACAGATTTGGAAATTCAGCTACTGCAACACCAGCTAGAGGTGGGTACATGGTCATGGTTACATTGTGTGAAATGATGGAACAACATAATAAATGTCCCATTTCTGTTTTAGGAAATAAACAATAGATGATCACTAGTGTCCTTGTCTTTATTTCTGATCAGGGAGAAATTAAGTAAAATGATTTGGGCAAATAGTGTCCCGGACAGCCCTGCCATCCAGGACATCTGCCGGAGGGATGGAGTTATCATTTTCAATTTGTATGGCAGGGTGCTGCTCTCCTCTAATTGTAGCAATATTACGAAGAACAACACATGCCACAATGATGTTGCATGCTCTTTCAGGGGTTACTCTGAGTTTGCGCAGACACTGAAACCTTGCTTTGAGCACACCAATTGTCATTTCAACCCGTGCTCTGGTCCTGCTGTGAGCTAAGGTTGAAGCGTTGTTGTGGGCATTGTTCTGGGTGTGGTTAAGGGGTCATCAGATAAGGTAGACAAGGATATCCTCTGTCTGCGAGAAGGTGGCCTAAAAACTCTCCTGAAATGAATGAATGAATGAAATGAATGAATGAATGATGCATTTATATAGCGCTTTACTGTGTATTGTTGTACACCCAAAGCGCTTTACAATCATGTCGGGGGGTCTCTCCACAACCACCACCAGTGTGCAGCATCCACTTGGATGTGACAGTGAACATATTTTCAGAGCCATAAGATACAGAAAGCTGAATTCTTTATCCAAAGCCTTTTTTACCATTTCCTAGTCTGGTGCTCACAGTGGACTCCCGAAAAATTCTGAAGTCATGAACAGATCCGGGCCATTTTGCTTCTTCATTTGTTATCAAATGTGCAGCATGAGAGATGGCCTATGAGGTACAGCATACTGTGATGTAGCCTATGATCAGTGTTGGGAAGGTTACTTTGGAAATGTAATGGGTTACAGATTACAAGTTACCTTATTTAAAATGTAATAAGTAGTGTAACTATTTCAATTACTTTATTAATGTAATGCAACTGATTCCATTTGATTACTTTTCTAAATTTCTAATTTCTGTAAATCATTTTGAAACATTTAAACCAGGCTGAGTTAACCTTACAGTAGTACTCTGATTACTGTCAAACTTTTAAATCCTTCATCATTTGAATTAAGATTATAATAATATAATTTTAAAGCACAGCCACCACAAATTCAGACTTTAGCAGCTATTTTTACTTTGAGAATGTCAGATTTAAAATCATAACAAGATATAGTTTAATAGCTATAATACCGTTTTTAAATATATTTAAATATTTGCATAGATATATCTGGAAACACTGGCATCTAATAATGGCTTGGAAAAAAAAAACAGTTAATCTTAAAAAAATAATAAAGCATATACATAAACCCAAATAGTAAATAAAACTGTTAATTCAATCAATTAAGCATGTGTCCTATTCTGTGTCCTAAACTCCTGAAACAATGGTGTCTCATATTTTAGAGCAGTCAATGCAATTTGGGAAAAAAATTTATCAAATCTGTATGTGTGTGAAAATATTCAGATGTAACCCCCTTTGTAATCGTTAATATTTTCATAAGTAACTGTAATTTAATTACAAATTTTTTTCTCAGTAACTGTACCAGATTACAATTACATTTATTTTGTAATTAAATTAGGTAACTCTGTTACTTGTAATTAGTTACTCCCCAACACTGCCTATGATATAGTATGCTACTGTAACACAACATACAATATACATGCACATTAATGCTATGAAAAGACTTCCTATTCACATATCGTTTGTTATCTCTTGCAGAAGGAGAGCGTTGATCTCTTCTGCTGACCATTGCTGAACTGACATATTTAATTGTTGTTGTTGATAATTTGCCTGAACTCTGACGGCTTTTACATATAGGCTTGTTTGAGATGCTTCGGCGCCAGGCAAACTGATTGGTGTATGACCAATTCAAGATCCTAAAGAGTCGTCTGCTCTCCAATTGCTCTCGCAGTAATTTGATTTCATACACCAATCAGTTTGCCTGGCGCCGATGCATCTCGAACAAGTCTAATGACTCCTTTCAAACTGCGGTCTGTAGTGGAAGCTCCGCCTACTGACGTCATAGGTTCCCTTATTCGAGACCAGCAAGGTTTTGGGGCCAGCTCGGAACCAGGATTTGGGCACCGGACCAGGATTTTTTTGAGTTGAAATAAAAGCACAGCCCAGTTCCCAATTGGGCTCCGGCTCCGGCTCCAGCTCCGGCTCCGGCTCCGGCTCCGGCACCAGCCCCCGTGGAACAGTGGTAATAGTGATCTTGTCTATTTCTGTGTTACTATTTCTCCTTCCCTCTACCATCTACCATTCTTGGCTCATTTTTGTAAGACTTGTGAATTCACTGAATTGTTGACTGCAGACCTGTTCTGACTGGATAACTTGAATCACTGAGTTGTTGACTCGAGAACAGCTGCAATCCAAACAATCAATTGGCACATGAATTGCGATTTATGCGATTTGCGAACCACTTTAACAGATTCATTGAATAGAATCAGCTCATTCACAAATTGGACACCGCTATCACATCTCGGAGCAAGTGATGATTCCTCCATTTCAAAATAATGAGGAACTACGTTTTTTTTTTTTTTAAGTAAAGGAGTTAATAGTATGATATTATGCTTTGGAATGTAGTGGAGTAAAAGTTCCACAAAATAAAAATACTCTGACAAAGTACAGATACTTGAAACATGTCAAATGTAAAAAAAACAAACAAAAAAATTTGTTATGGTCCACCACTGGTTTTAATTACAGAGCCAGGAATAATAGACAGGTCCTTCACAGAAATGCAATGACAAAACCCCATCACATCTCTAGAGCAGGGGTGGCCAGCGTCGGTCCTGGAGAGCCACAGTCCTGCAGAGTGTTGCTCCAACCTGGATAGAAACTCACCTCCACTAATGGCCATGTTGGTGGAGGTGAGACGGCTAGACTATGCTCTTAACCATGCTGGTTTCGTCTGGTCAGAGAACTGGCCCCCCGACTGAGCCTGGTTTCTCCCAAGGTTTTTTTCTCCATTTCTGTCACCGATGGGAGTTTTGGTCGCCTTTGTCTTGCTTAGTTGGGGACACTTGACTGATTGCACAGACACTATTGAAGAGAGCTGAACTGGATGATGACATCAATGCATCATCAATTAACTGACTTTAGCTGGAAAATGACTCTGATATTGTCTTCCTGCATTGACAAACTATTTTCCTGTATAACACTGTAAAGCTGCTTTGACTTTTATAAATACATTAAAAGTATGCTTCTGTTTAGCATATTTCTTAGAAGTATAACTAAGCATATATTGAATACAAAAGTACTTCTAGTATACTTTTTAGAAATATATTAAAATGCAATTCAATATATTTTTATTACCCTTCAAATAAGCATGTTGGGAATACAAATGTATTATAAACATACTACTTGAATTTCAAGTATATTTTTAATACATTTAATACTATGTCTTTTCCACCTGGGTATAACGGCTCCTGAACATTTCTTTTGGTTAGAAAAAAAAGTCTGATGCTTTAATGTTTAATGTCTTCTTTCAAAGGGTCAGCACAGTAAAATATCATAAATATCATATGGACACCATGAAAAAAAACATGAAAATAAATAAAAATTACATTTTGATACATAATGTGAGTGAGCTGTCTGTCCATGACGTAGCTTAGCCAAGTCTATAGCCTATTAAACTGATATCAATACACACAGTATATTAACTTATAAATTAGCTAATGGGAAATTATATATATTCCGTACCCACTGTATATATATATATATATATATATATAATAAAATAAATACTGGGTGCACTTTCCAATCAGTAATTCAGGAGACATTAGGAGACATTTTTGATCAGATATTTTTTTTAATCCATGTGCATCTCAATGTGGTTCACAGAACTAGCCAGATCACATGACAGGTTCAAACTAACTCTACTCATTTGTTAACCTGTAGGTGTCTCTATTACCAAAATTAATTGAGAGGTAAGCAACTGAAATATTTAGAAAATGCACTTTAATCTGTGACAGCTACAGTTACCAAATTCGAACCAGGGATATGTACGTACTTTTATAAACATTTTAGAGGACAGTCCTTACAGGTTTATACAAAGCACTCCGGTCACAACCTTAAAGCATGCCAAGCATGTAAATAGTTATTCGGGCCCTGCCCAGACTTTGGAGTTTTATGAGCCCCTGTCTAATCAGCATTCTTTTTCCATACAGATACCTCACAGAGATTAATAGAATTCCACACCATAAACACTTGCCACAGCTTCAAAGACTGGGGCAACAAAAGCCATCACAGACAAAGGTGATAGTCTCAGGTACTATGCTTGTTTAACTACCAATATGCAGATCAGGAACTGGCTAGAATATTTGCTTAACATAATCATTCATCAGATGTTATCATCTTCAACTTAAATGACAGGAAAAGAATGACTAAACAGACCTAAACAGAACAAATAAACAAAAACAGCACAATCATTGGAGCGCTGCACACTGAGGCTGCCATCCACATTGTCTGATATTTCTAGTATTTCTGCAGCACAAACCACAGAGCATGGCACTATCCCCATGTAATGCATGAGATGATCAAATATGCCTTGAACTGATCCACTGATTTTGCTTTTGTTTAGAACAGTTTTCTCTCCTGATTTATAAGGGACAACTTTTTAACTGAAAAAAGCAGTATGATGGATTTTTTTCTTGTACTTTTGCCATGTGCTGCTAATGCACTATCAGTGGAGATGTACCAATTTTAAAGGGTTAGTTCACTGCAAAATGAAACTTCTGTCATTAATTACTCACCCTCATGTCGTTCCAAACCCGTAAGACCTTCGTTCATCTTCGGACACAAATTAAGATATGTTTGATGAAATGTGAGAGCTCTCAGACCCTGCATAAAAAGAATACTTTTTGAGTGCAAAGAAAACAAAAATAATGACTTCATTCTACAGCTAATTACGCAGAATACGTTCATGCGCGCGCTTTCTCCCCCGAATGTAAACAACGCTGATTACGTTGAATATGTTCTTGGGTACTCTCCAAAATGGCGGAAGACGTAACTCGGTGGAAAAGAAATGTTGAATAAATTATGTTATTTATGTTTTCTTTCCGCACAAAAGTATTCTCGTAGCTTTGCAAAACTGAAGTTGAGCCACTGATGTCACATGGACTGTTTTACAGATGTCCTAACTACGTTTCTGGACCTGGTGAACGAAGGTCTTACGGGTTTGGAACGGCATGAGGGTTGAGTAATTAATGACAGAATTTTCATTTTTGGGTGAACTATCCCTTTAAGAATCAGCTACACTCTGAAACTGTATTCCAAAGACTTATCCACATTTGCCATTTAAAATGTTAGATACAATATGGAACTACAACCTATGACTGTGCTATTACATTACAGCACAGTGATAAAGTATGGCTGCAACTTAAACGGTTTGTATCACAGTTTTAATTACATAGAGATATGTGGCAGTTGATGTAATTTTGACAAGTTTTACATAACACAGCCATATCACCCTGCAGCCCAAGACTGGTCACCCACTGAAGCTAAGCAGGGTTGAGCCTGGTCAGTACCTGGATGGGAGACTCCTGGGAAAACTAGGTTGCTGCTGGAAGAGGTGTTAGTGAGGCCAGCAGGGGGTGCTCACCCTGTGGTCTGTGTGGGTCCTAACGCCCCAGTGTAGTGACGGGGACACTATACTGAAAAAAGCACCGTCTTTCGGATGAGACGTTAAACCGAGGTCCTGACTCTCTGTGGTCATTAAAAATCCCAGGATGTCCTTCGGAAAAGAGTAGGGGTGTAACCCCGGCATCCTGGCCATTCGCCCATTGTCCTCTGACCATCCCCATATCTGCTGATTGTCTTCATCACTCTGTCTCCTCTCCATGAGCTGGTGTGTGTTCTGGTGCACTATGGCTGCCGTCGCTTCATCCAGGTGGTGCTGCACACTGCTGGTGGATGAGGAGATTCCCCCGCTTTCAAGTAAAGCGCTTTGAGTGCCCAGAAAAGCACTATATACATGTAAGGAATTATTATTATTATTATTATTATTAATGAAAATGTATTTTGGAAAAGTATTGCGAAATGTGATATTATGATGTTACATACTGTAGCTGCTACAAAAAAAAAAACACATATTTCCGTCTTTTATTATTTATTTCTAGACAAAAGAGATTTCATCATTCACTTTGTTGTGCATTTCTAACAAAAACAAATGCTTTTAGCAACATCATGACTACATGTTTTTGTTTTTTGTTTTTGCTCGTAAATTATTCAAAAGCTTTACTAATGGTGTGTTTTGTTTTGTTTTTGTTTTTTGGCAGTGGGGATGCATAAAGCCCAGCTGTCTTTCTATGATTAACTTGTTAACCAAGTACAGTATTTATGTCCTAATATATACAGTATGTATGCAGTGTACAGTACATAGCATAAATCAGTACACTCCCTCCAAACATAAGGATACATTTCTGTTTCTTAATGATCACTATTACAATTCATGGAAAGATGACAAAATTGAAACATATTAAACATAGTTAATAAAACATGTCATTAATTTCTGTAAAATAATTATATTAGGAAGTTTTGCTGAAAGGTTGCAAAAATGAGCACACACCCTTGATTAGATTTAGCAAATGTGTAATATTCTAGTATGCAGTATTTCCTCCATAACTTTAAATAAATAGCTCTGACTCTTCCTGGCATTGAGTGTACAAATGCACAACAAATCGGCACATCTGCACCGAATCAACACTGAACTGACTGAAGCTGAATATTACACAATTGTCTTGCTACAGCTGCTTTACAGCAAAATTTACTTATTTTTTTAAGTTTGTATCATTGATTCTGTTACTTTCCTGTTTAATAAAATGAAGTTGTGAAACAATCTGTACTGTATAAATCGCTATAAAACTAAAAATGACTTGACTGATGTATTATCTCTTGGAGGATGACCTCCTTGAGTGTCCTGATGTTTGGTGGGGAGCATTGCTCAAGGCTCAAAAACTGCCTTCAACTTGTTGTTTTTTTCAACAGCATTTGACCATTATTCTAGTTTCTCTTTCTAGTTTCACTACCATCAAACTGAGCTGCTTACTAAATTTAAATGCTATCAGTCCAAATCATCAGTGTTTAAAAACCTTGTTTCCTGAACTGAAGCATGATTCTCAGACACACAAAAACAACCACATGCATGCACATAACAGTCGCAAAAAAAAAAAAATTTGATTCAAATGAGATGTCAGAGCACTGCTGTTAACTAGATTCACTTCCTTTTGCAACAGATAATGAGATAACACAGCAGATATCATGGCCTACATCTCGCTGAATTGATTCGTTTTTCACTGAAGACTGACAAGTTGGCCCGAAAACTACACTTATGGCCCACTTAAAATGTCTGATTGTCATCGAGCAAAAATAATAAAAAAAAAATACAAAAAATCAATGCAAATATCATTTGTTTGAGAAAAAGACAAAACTAAAATAGGACTATGTCATATACAACATCCCAGAATGATTTAATGCAAAACCGTAAATGTAGAAGACAAAAACTTTAAGAAAAACAGTTAACTGAAGGAAAAAAATCTAAAATAATAAACAATACCCAACAATAATTCAGCATCACTATAACAGTTGCTCACACTTAGAGTTAGTAATATGAGATGTGGATGTGCAGAACATATAGCAGTGTGCTGAATAACACTCAGAAGACCCTAGCAACCACATCACAGTGCAAATTTTGCATGGCCAAGAATCACTCGCATTTTCTAAAAGTCAGGTTGAGACTTCCTGAGAAAGCCCACAAGCCACACAGACACAAAATCTGTACTCAGTCTCTATCACGCATCTAGGGAGTTTCCACCATGCATACTACATACTTAATACTCATCTTGACATTCAGCTCTGTAACACACACTTAAATGTATAATTTCAGCTGTTGAATTTCCTTCTGACATCTCTCTTTTTGCCATGAATCATTAATATTGATTCACCGCTCTGAAGCTCCCAGTTCACTTAGGGATCTACTTAGCAACCAATTAGTGGACACCTACGTCCACACTGATCAATACTGCTGCAGTTCTATTGATGATGCATACTATGTACAGGCAAAGACAGAAGACAGAACATGAAAGCAACGAGCTAAAATTAAATGTTAAGCATTTTAATTAGAATGGTTTTCTATGAGAAAACCTTTAATGTGAAACTCTTATCTATTTATGTACGTCAAAAATTACATAAATACATAAATAAATAAATAATAATAATAAAACTATGCCGAGACGTGGCTTTCTTAATGTTGTACCTGATGATTTTGGAATAAATTACTTAAAATAGTTTATCATTGTGGAAAAATCAAAAAGCACAAGCTTTTGTATCAGGTTATGTTGAAACACTAAACATAGCAGTAGAAGACAAGAAAACAATGAAACACAAGTTGAAATCTATCCTAGTGTTATGAAGATGGAAAGTCAACATGTCATAAATATTGACATTAACACACAGGAAAAAAATGCAAACAGAGGTTAAATAATGTGTTTGTGTGTTTTTCATAAAATAAAGTAAAATATAAAGTCAGTGTCACAAAGAACTGATCCAACACTTGTGTTTTTCATGATTAATGTCTGATTTCAGGAATGGAACTAGCAAAACTCAGTTAAAAATCCTACACTCTAAAAAATGCTGGGTTGAATATAACCCAGTGCTGGGTTAAAAAGGGACAAACCCAGCTATTGGGTTGTTTTGACCCAGCGGTTGAGGTCAAAACAACCCAACCGCTGGGTCAAAACAACCCAATAGCTGGGTCAAAACAACCCAATAGCTGGGTCAAAACAAACCAATAGCTGTGTTTGTCCCTTTTTAACCCAGTGCTGGGTTATATTTAACCCAGCATTTTTTAGAGTGTAGTGTTCGAATTGCATGTGCCATAGCAACACTTTTTTTGTACCATAGTTACAGACATTTTCCAAAAAATTAGGTTTGTATGTGTCCAACATTTCCTTTAGACTGACATCTGCTGCGTAGTGACAAGGCTTCTCTATGCAGCGATGTGATTGGCTGTTTGGGCGCTCACTCATTTATTTGTCATATGGTCAATTGTTGAAAGAAGAAAAATTAAAGACTCTGGTAGCAGTTACATATTCATCCAGTCCAACCTAATCATTCAGCTGTGCAGTTAAATCATAGTCTTCCTGTTTTCTTGTCACAATTTGTGATAATTTTTGTGTTCTTTTATTATGAGCGATAGCAGCCTTATTAATGTCAACAATACATCCTTTAAATATCGCATGTATTGTAGTAAATATGGTAGTTTTATTTGTGGTGTGACAGGTGTTACTTGTCCTTCAGACAACATGTTTCAGTCTGCCAAACCGGACCTGCTATGCCTCTGGTCATGTGACTATTTACACCACCCATGTTGATATAGTAGCATCATGCCATCACTACAATAAAAGCCACTTTCATATATGACACCTGTTAAATTGCAGTCAAAATGACAGCTAAACAGCTTTCTTTTTTTTTTTATCCATATTAATATCATTCATCAGCAGCATCACATTAAAACTGTGTGATAACAGTCCTCATTTAGCAGTTCCATTTAAAGCTTCTCTAAAATTTTGCCTTAATAGGTTTATCTTTTCACTTACTTTTCCATACCAAGGTTTTCAATAACAACTTCAGCAGTACTAATGTCTGTGTATTCATTTAGGTATTGTGTTTATCTTTAATTGTAACTTAAATAGCAATTAGACCACATTTTATCATCAATGCAGAAATCCAAAGGATTCACAAACATTCATAACTGTAAACGTATCAAAAAAGATATTGTATACGCTCCAAAAAGATAACCAGTCCGTTCTCAGCTGCGTAAATCAAGAAAGATTTGATCAACCAAAAAAACAAAAATGTCCACACACTGAAAGACATACAGTTAGACCAAGGCAAGGGTCTATCACAAAAATTACTTTCATTTAACATCTAAAGGGTGACAAAAGTGCAAAAAAGTGAAAAGTGTCTTAAAAGGGACAAATTGGTGCAGGCAGATACCTATATCCTCACTCCTGGGACCCTCTCAGATGCCCAAGGAAACTTTCCATGTAAAGATTGTTCTGCTTGTCTTTATTATATAAAATGTAAATCTTTTACACACCCAGTTTGTGGCAAAAACTATAAAATTAAACAGTTGATTACATGTAAAACTACACATGTGATATACATAATTATGTGTCGCTGTCCCCTATTGTACATTGGAAAAACCAAATGTGCATTGCGCACCAGAATTATAGAGCATATGACTGCCATTAGGAGACAAGATTACGCTTCTCCAGTTTTTCGCTATTTTGAGTCCGCTAAGCATTCTCTTTCAGATCTGAAGTTCCTGGGCATTGAGAGGATTCTTCCACATAGGAGAGGTAATCGTGACAAAAAACTATTACAAAGAGAGACACATAAATAAATACACATAAATATTCGTTAATGACCACTTTTTCTGTGATTAAGACAAGATGAGACTAAGACGAAACTAATATCTGATGATTAAAACTATGACGAAATTTAAAGGGGTCCTATTATGCTCTTTTACAAAGTCTTGATTTTGTTTTGGGGATGTACTAGAACATGCTCTCATGCTTGGTGGTTCGAAAAACGTGTGAAAATGTTTTTCACATAATTTACATTATTAAAATACCTTTCCCCCCATCCTGGCACAAACGGCTCGATTAGTTCCGGCTTTGATGAAGGTCCGC
>NW_015540883.1:188454-190434 GCF_001515605.1 Sinocyclocheilus anshuiensis | reverse complement strand
TACATTATTTTCTATGAGTGTAGGCACACCGGCGGCGCCGTTCGGCATCTGTCCGCTGCGCCCAGCTACGTGGTGTTATACTTGTAAGAATTGTTCTAGACATGCTGAAAATTTGAAGCTACAGCACAGCAGCTCTTCTTCTTGGTTTTCTCTGATGCACTAACGCTGCAGCAGCACTTCTTCTCCGTCGTCTCGTCTGATGCACTCACTCAACCAAGCGTTCTAACCAGGGTTGTATATCTCCCTTTGGAGTGGACTTTGAGATTTGTAACTTTCTAGATATTTTTTATGCCCAAACAAACACTACACACTGACTAAAACTAAAAAAGTGAAAAAGCATATTAGAACCCCTTTAAGACCTTTCTTTGTTAACAAGACTGGATTAAAATGTTTTTTGAGTAATATCAGACATTCAGAATTCATGATATCTTTGTATAAACTAACCATCTTTCAAAATGTGTGTCCCTGTCATTTGATTGCGTTTCTAATCTCAGACAGTTGGTGGGTAGGCTAAATAAACTCGAATTGGCCTGGCGAGCTGCAATGGCTTCAGCACCTGAAGTCTTAGGAAGGAAACAAAGAACTGATATATGGAAGCATTTCTGTTATATTTTTTTTTTTAAAAAAAAAAAAAAAAAAACATTGTGCAATGTCACAGAAAACGGAGAGAAGCCCTGTGGCTATAAATTAGGCGGAAAGAATACCATAAATCTTTAGAGGCATCTGAAGGCACCCTGCTATGTATGCAGCTTCCATCACGGTAAGTCAACTATTTAGTCTTATTTAAGTACTTTTTTTAAGGTTGGATCAGTGTTACTGGATGTATTAACAGGTAAATTTGCTAGCTAGCTAGATAAATTTGCTAGCTTTTACGTTTTAGCTTTCTTTTAACTAACGTCAGTTAGCTAACCTTACTGCATAGTTCTGAGCCAACCTTTCATTAAAGTAAAATGCTTAATTATGTTTTGTACAACAGTTCAGCTTAAACCCATGGAGAAATAACCAAGTTGGCATTCAGTTCTGTTTCTAATGAAATCTGTATCACGTGCTGTAGCAAGATTATTTACGTCATAGCATATTTGTTTTACATAGCAAGCTATTTCTAAAATGACAGATGGATTTGGAAGTTTGTTAAGTTATTGGCCATGTAACGTTACGTATGCTTAAGGCCGGAATACACTACATTTGTTATGCCCTGATTTTTCCCCTATTTACATTCTGGAGAAGTTGACGCTCCCATACTTGAGTTGACAGATTTCATAAAAAAGTAGTGTATGATGGTAACA
Source organism: Sinocyclocheilus anshuiensis (assembly GCF_001515605.1). Classification (NCBI taxonomy): domain Eukaryota; kingdom Metazoa; phylum Chordata; class Actinopteri; order Cypriniformes; family Cyprinidae; genus Sinocyclocheilus; species Sinocyclocheilus anshuiensis. The sequence goes on along the minus strand of NW_015540883.1, from coordinate 189,148 downwards.
GACTATTGATTTCATCCAGGATATGAAACATGTTTGATGTTTTGAGCCAATTTTAGAACACATATTGCTTTAATTTGTCATGTGTCTCCTAGCAACAAGGCACGTTTATGCCCTCGTTTGCTGTAATCAGAATAACTTTAAAGTCTGCTAGTGTGTGATCCTCAGTCGTTTAGTTCCCTTTCATGGGAACTTCGAACTGCGTCCTCTGGGGGTCGCTATGGGGAACGCCTCGTCGTGACCCGTGTCTGAAGCATACATTGAAAAAACACCAACTCGTTGGCCGGCGACAGCCATGACGTCACTACCGGTGCGACTATAGTATAAATAGGCGCCGGGAGCACACATCATTCTCTTCTTCGTCTTCATTGACTGTTTTGTTTGAAGCGTGCATTTCCAAGGAAAAAGTAAGAGCTAGCTCTATTTATTATGGCAAGCACTAGCAGAGCATTTAGAAGGTGTGTGCATCCGTGTCATCGCTATTTGACACCAGATGACACACACGATCTATGTGTTGTTTGTTTGGGCAAAGAGCACGCACGCGATGTCTCCGAGGGGGCAATCGGCGTGCACTGCGAGCGTTTTTTCCAAGGGAAAGTTTGTCTCTTTTTTCGAGGAAAGAGGGGCAGCCGTCTGCTTCCCGCGATTCAGGACCCGCCGCTGCTGAGGCACGGAAGGGAATGAGCTCGTGGGGATC
>NW_015540883.1:183523-188212 GCF_001515605.1 Sinocyclocheilus anshuiensis | reverse complement strand
TTTCTTGCCATGCTGCGGACGCAAGCTTCAGACGAAGAAGTGAATGATGTGTGCTCCCGGCGCCTATTTATACTATAGTCGCACCGGTAGTGACGTCATGGCTGTCGCCGGCCAACGAGTTGGTGTTTTTTCAATGTATGCTTCAGACACGGGTCACGACGAGGCGTTCCCCATAGCGACCCCTAGAGGACGCAGTGTCTCGTTCCCTACTCAGGGAACCATGGTTACATAAGTAACCTGAGACGTTTATGTCCGCTGTGACTATTACAAAGTCGGTAAGTGTATGATCCCCAGTGTTTAAAATCTGTTCAGATTTAAAAAAAAAAAGCCATGTAGAGTATTCCAGCCTTTAGATGAGCAGGATTGTGTCTTCATAATTTGAATGTAGAAACAATTTATTCTTTTTAAAAATAATTGTGCTACTAATGAGCATTATCTAGTACTTATACTTAATATTAGCCTCTGTTTCATTTACATTCATTTGTAGCTTTTAGTATGTGTTTTTAGAGAGTAATTGCATCAAATCCTTTCTTCTCACCCAGGTCCGAGAAAAAAAAAACACACAAAAACAGCAACAGGGTGCAAAAAATGAAAAGACACAATCAACTATCCCAGTTGCATTCTCATCAGTGTGAAAATATAAAGCAGATTCGCCAGAACAAATCTCTAAAGAAAAGATGATTGCCCAGTGGATTGGACGCTCCGGTCTACCTGCTCGTACAGTTGAGAACGAAGATTTTATCCTGATGATAGAAAGCATAGATAAGAAGTTGACAGTGCCTAAGAAAACACAAATAAACAACTTAGTTGAACAACTTTACAATGATGAAAAAAAATAAATTCAGACAACAACTTGCCACAGCTCGCAAAATAACATTTTTATGGGCTGGACATATGGACGAACAGTCCATATGCAGTTTGAACAATCTAAATTCGAAGTCATAATACAACTGAGTCAGCTTGGAGTTTGATAAACTAAATTATGTTTGCATGGAAACCTTCAGCCACCATTGGATACCTTCGTTGGGCCAACTGGGTGGACCTTACACATGTTTCTTTTTCACGCTTAAAGTATCAATAACTTTAAGCGGTCCTGCGCTGTGCGGATATATAATGTTTGGCTGAAGCAGTGCGCAAACACACACTGCTCTGCTGGCGCACGTTGATGCAGCTCAGGAACTTCAGCTTTTATTAAAACGCTGTCATTCTTAAAGTATGTGGTACTAGTAAAATGAGGAATCGGACTGTTTTTAAAAGCAGGTATCCCGATACCTTTTTAGTACCAGTATATCGTGCAACAATAGTTTAAACTAGACAGCTTTTAACAGGAAGAATTCAGTGTTGTTCCACTCAGCATTTATCAAAAATGTCTCCCAGTTACAGAAGTTAGATTTTAATGTGACCAAATATTCCCTATAAGGTTAAAATCTGAACAAAACATGAGCCTTGGGCCTATACCATGAAGCCGGTTTAGCTTTGAGCAAAGCGACACATCTCTGACACAATAAAGTCACTCCCCCAGTTTCTCTTGCACCAGATTAAAAGGCACTACGTAGTAAAATATTGTTAAAGATAAAATCATCTGGCTTTTAGTGATGGTTATTTATTATAATTATTGTATATGATTTATATAATTATTACACACTTAATCCATTATATGGGCAATTTTAGTTGAATAATTATTGTTAATCTTTGATTTTAAACTAATAGAAATATATGCGGATAATATGCAATATAAATAAGCTTTAGAATCAATAGATAAAGCTTTAAACATGACTACATATATTATCAACTATATAAACTAACTTCACAACTTTCACTTGCACTGATATCGCAAGACGTTTTCTTCAAGTGGTCCTCTTTCATGGACAGCTATTTTAAATTCTTCATATCTTTCAATCTTTTATGTGATTGGCTGTTCATTACCGATGTTGCACTCCAGAAACTCAGGATCAAAGCCAAAGAGTTGACAGAGAAAGTTAATGATTAGGATTAGGAAGCCTAAGATTTTTTAAAAGCAGGTTCTTTAAAAACTTTAACAATAACAGCTTAAATATTTCCATATATATATTTTTTGTCATTAAGAATAATGTACATAATTAAATATAATACATTATTTGAAGAAAAAAGGCTTCCCTGCAAATTTAGAGTACTATTTTCACACTTTGTTGAGTTTTGGGTTCCAACAAGAATATTCATGAACATATGCTAAAATAAAATAGGTACATAATATTAATAATAATAATAATAATAATAATATGTTTTATTTATATAGTGCCTTTCAAAAACCCAAGGACACTACATAAACATGAACACAAATACAAATATACAGTCATATGATCAAACAAATAAGCAGACAGAGATCTCATGATGTACAATATAAGTAACAAAAGCAAGCATGGAACTGAAAAATGAAGCAGACAATCAATGAACAAAACATATTGTAAATAAGTGAGTTTTGAGATCAGTTTTAAAGGTCTGGAGTGAAGAGACAGCACAGAGGTTTTGAGAAAGTTTGTTCCAGAGCTTAGGAGCTGAGATGCTGAAAGCCTGAGCACCCACACTAGACCTAAACTTAGGTACCGAAAGCAAATTCCCAAAACTCGATCTCAGAGCACGAGCAGGGACATAGGGGTGAATTAATTCAGAAAGGTAAGACGGTGCAGACCCATGACAAACTTTGAAAACTAAGATGAGCATCTTAAACTGAATACGGTAGATAATAGGGAGCCAATGTAGCTGGACAGGAGTGATGTGGGCTGATTTTTTTGGTAACTCAGGGCACGAGCAGTTGAATTTTGAATTAGCTGCAAACAATTGAGGGCTTTGTTGGATAGGCCATATAACAAGGACTTACAATAGTCTAGGCACGAAGTGATAAAAGCATGAATAACAGTTTCAGCATCTTTGAAATTTAGTTGAGGGTCATATATGGTCAATATTGTGAAGTTGGAAAAAAACAGGCCTTGACTAGCTGGTTGATATGGGGTTCAAAGCATAGTGTGGAATCAAATAGTACACCAAGATTACGTATAGTGGGGGAGGGATGAGCTATAACTCTGTCAATGTTAATAGAGAGGTCAAGATGAGAGGAGACAAAGGATTTTGGGCCAACTAACAGAATCTCAGTTTTTTTCAGTATTTTGAGCTATCCATACTTTTAGATCATGTAGGCAAAATGTTAAAAAATGAGGAGAATTGGGCTGTGCAGTAAAATAGATTTGCGTATCATCAGTGTAAGTTTGGAAATTAAGACCAATTATAAACTTAGCCACTGCAGGACAGTGTGATCAGGCCCACTCGCAGTGTGAGATACACGAACCTGTAAACGCCCACATCACCTCTGTAAACAAAGAAGCAAGATTCATCAAGTTCATCTAGTCTACTTTTCAATTCTGGAGAAGACACGCTGTGAGGAATGAGCCAGAATTTACCTCTGAAGAAGAACGCGATGCGATGCACGGCTTGAGCAGCGGAAGAGATCATTTCTGGCGAGTAAGTCATGTTTTATTGCTTGCATTAGTTGTTACTGTGTTATTGTGACATAACTTGTACACATTTTACTAATTAGACTTTATCCAAACTATAATTCCTGACTAAAATGTATGAAATCAAGTGAAACATTTTGAAATGTGTTTCATTTCATTGCATCTAACGAACGATGACAGGATGTTTTTTAATATTCTATAAAATATAAAACAATAATACGAGTGTTTACACTGTAACACTTTGAATGTTAGAGTCTATGAATGTTTAGACCAATGCTTACTGTGAAATACTCTGTCCGCGAATATATGAAGATGTTTATAACATGCTTATGCTTAATAATTTAGTTTCTCAGATATAACATGTTTTTGTATGTATAATACATACAAAGCATGCTTGTGTTTATGACTACTTTTTTTTTAGGACTTATGATTGGGTAATATTAGTGATTGCTAATGTAATAATATAGTTGCTCCTGATATCAACATGCTAACAGATTTATTTTGTTTGTTTGTTTTTGTGACCAGATACCTTGAAGACTTCACTTCAAACTATGAGAGTGCTGTCCCAACATCAGAAGCTGTTCAACTACATTGGCTGATAATCTACACAAATACGGTCAAATAAGCTCCATGACTACTGATGACAGGGCTGTTTTTTTTTCTTTCTTGAATGCATGGAAAGAAGCAGCAAACCCCTTGTAAATACCAGGTATAGTTTACTTGTTTCAATTAATATATTTTACATTACTATGTTTTTAAGATGCTGAAAAAAGCACAAATTTCAGGGCATGTCAAAACTTCTCCAGGGCCATCCCCCCCCCAAAAAAAAAAAAACTCAGACCCCAGAGGGTTAATACTACAAATTAATTAGTATATGTGAAATGTTACATTGGCAATTCAATTAAAATGCTTTAAAAGTATTGTTCTTTGTTGTTAACTATTGTGCAAACATATTGCAGTGTAGAAATGAAACGGTATGAAAATTTCATATCTCAATTTATTGTGACCAAAATTATCACCGTTATCAATATTATCTGTATTGTGAAAATATGCTGGGAAATCTAATGTTAAAGAAGACACCAGGCAGCTTGTTGTCCAAATTAACAATTGATATAAGAAAAAAGGCTACAAGTGCTTACATTTATTGTAAAGTTATTAGAAATATTAGAAATGTATTGGCATGAAATATCTTTGACAAAAA
>NW_015540883.1:180708-182043 GCF_001515605.1 Sinocyclocheilus anshuiensis | reverse complement strand
CCCACCCCCCAAAAAAAACAAAAACTCAGACCCCAGAGGGTTAATACTACAAATTAATTAGTATATGTGAAATGTTACATTGGCAATTCAATTAAAATGCTTTAAAAGTATTGTTCTTTGTTGTTAACTATTGTGCAAACATATTGCAGTGTAGAAATGAAACGGTATGAAAATTTCATATCTCAATTTATTGTGACCAAAATTATCACCGTTATCAATATTATCTGTATTGTGAAAATATGCTGGGAAATCTAATGTTAAAGAAGACACCATGCAGCTTGTTGTCCAAATTAACAATTGATATAAGAAAAAAGGCTACAAGTGCTTACATTTATTGTAAAGTTATTAGAAATATTAGAAATGTATTGGCATGAAATATCTTTGACAAAAAAAAAATAAAAATGAATTTGCTGTCTAGAAACACAACACAGCTAAAGCCACAAATCTGACCATGTTCTTTTTCAAATCTAAAGGTTTCCCCTATAACTGCCATGTGATTTTGTTTAGAGGAGACTCTAAAATGATAACTAATAGTTACTCACATTATCTAAGCATCCATGCAGTTTAGTCTTGGGCTGCTCAAACTGCCCCATTCATGCTTTGTCTCAATGCACACATTCACACTTCTCCCCAATGGGACACTTTTACATATATCCCTAATCATGATGCTAATGTCTTTTATATTTTACTCACAATGTTTGATCCCACATTTCTTTGATTAAACAACATTTCATAATTTCATCTCTACCATTTTTATCAAATGTCTCACTTAAAATAAATAAATAAATTGTTCCTGTTAAGAGGTGTTTTAACATCTTAATGCACACATTCACACTTCTCCCCAATGGGACACTTTTACATATATCCCTAAGCATGATGCTAATGTCTTTTATATTTTACTCACAATGTTTGATCCCACATTTCTTTGATTAAACTACATTTCATAATTTCATCTCTACCATTTTTATCAAATGTCTCACTTAAAATAAATAAATAAATTGCTCCTGTTAAGAGGTGTTTTAACATCTTAGCTTGTCATCAACACAAAACAGATTAATACTGTTTTTGCTAAAAACACATTAAAACGCCATTGAGTGTTATTTGGCTTCTGATTACGGAATGAGTTAAAAATATATAATTTTGTAGAATTTCATACTGTTATATAGGCTATGTCGATTAGCATTGCATTATAAATATACTCTATTCTTTAAAAAAAAAATCTAAAAGGGCTTCAAGAACACAGATAAACAATATATTGTCACAATTGTGTTTATTGTCTGCATGATTCAGCAGAGAAAACATTCAGAGCTGCTTTATATTCATTTATATTCAGTG
>NW_015540883.1:177422-180548 GCF_001515605.1 Sinocyclocheilus anshuiensis | reverse complement strand
TATATTCAGAGATATATATATATATATATATATATATATATATATATATATATATGGGATTTCTTAGAACGTCATAACACGTATTACGACTTTTCTGAGCTGACCATGGACCCTCTGGCTTCCAGTATGAATTACACTATACATTACATTAAATTCAGTTTTAATGATAATTAAAATGTGAAACAGCAAAACTGACCATCTGGAATTTTAATGTGAAAGTGATAATAGTTTCATCCCAATTGCAGTGTTACTGAGAATCATACGATGCTTCTATGGACAGACTACCTTAGAGTATTATGCACTTTCCACACTACTCTACACTAACTCATACACTATTTTACCCTGTTTGTTCTCTTTCTCTGGCTCATCTCTTGATTGAAATGTGAATTATTCATAACAGCTATATACATGTATTTTCAACCAAACATTTTAACACACATCTATGTGACATTAGGGTCTTCATCTTATTTTAATTTTTAACTAAATGGCACAGTTTTTCTACTGGAAACTAATGTTGCTATAGTAATGAACGCAACTTCCATGCGCATCTGATTGAAAGACAACCCACACACTCTTATTTTAGCAGAAAGTTTGCTTTGTAAAGTAGGTTAAAGAGCGCAAATTGTGTATAGACAATTATATAGCCTATTGTATAATGTAACAGTTTTGCCAGTGGCATAAACACATGTGTCATGCACTGCCTATTTTTGTTTTGTTCTATAGACTTTGTACTTGTATTTTTTGTTTCCTGTTCATTTTCCCGATAGTTTCTCATTACTCCCTTAACCCTTTAGGCGCCAGGGTTTTTTGGAAAAAATGACATCAAGGTTTCAAAAGCTCGTGGCTTGAAAGGGCTTAAAGATAGAGATCTACTGTAAACTTGAAAAATGTTGGGCATGACCGAAAGTTTATGTGCGGTGTAAATATACTCATCTAATTTGCATATTATGAAAAGGCAAACATTCCCCTTCAGAGTCAGAATCAGCGAATAACATTTGCAACACATCCTCACGGTACAACTTTTTATTAGCCATTTGGCGATTTTCTCTCACAAATCTCACAATTTACTCAGACGCTCTGAACTGAACTGCTTCCGCATCAATGACACGATAGCTCACTTGCTCTGCTATTTGCTCGAACACTTTGAATAGGAACATGACGTCATTTTGGTCTAGAATCGAAGTACTACATGTCTGCCATCTAGTGGCAGGGAATACAAATGAGATATTACACCATATAAGGATCTACAGCCTATTTTATTAAGTATGACGTCTTGTCGTAATTTTGCGACTTTGGCGCTTAGAGGGTTAACATTACCCTTACTGTCTCACCTGTGTCTCACATGTGTCTTGCTAGCTTATTAGTCTTTGTGTATTTAAACCCTTATGTTTTTTTTGTTTGTTGTTGGGTCTTGTCCTTCCATGAATGCAATGTTTGGCTGTTTTTTTTTTCTTGTGCTTTTGTTTGAAAACTGTTATTTTCATTAAATTACTGCAGTTGTACCCTGCCTCTATCCTTGTGTCTGGGTTTGCCAGTCATTGCACACACACACACACACACAAATTATTTTAAAAACAACTGTTGTTGGCACCAATAGCCTCGTGGGCAGCGTGCTGACATGTAGTGCCATCGTGCTTCGGGCATCCCAAGTTCAAGTCCTGGCTTGTGGACCTTTCCTAATCCCTTCCCCCTCTCTATGAAACTTTGCTTCCTATCTAAATACTTTCCTATTGTAATAAAGGCAAAAATAAATGGTGCAAATGTTATCTTTTGACGGCAGTTATCAATTTACTATACACTGCAATAGAAGTTTACCGAACTATGACGACTTCCGCCTCTGATAAACCTGGAAATGTGAAAAGGGTCCATTGCCTCAGATATGGAAACATAGCAGGACACATCATCATATGGATGGTGGTCATTCACTAACTTGTAACCCAAAGGTCGCAGGTTTAAGTTTCGGTACCAGCAGGGATCAGGGCCGTGCACAGACATTTTGAGGGGCAGTGGGCAAAATCACTGGGGGTGGGGCAGTTATTGCTCAGCCATATATATATATATATATATATAAGTTCAATCATATTTTGTCTTTAACATTTTGTATTTTAAGTGGATTTTTCGGTACTAAAGGTTTACTAAATATTTCCTCTAAATTATGCACCATGGTGTAACCACTACATGGCTGTAAAACCCTATATTTAAATCTATAAACAGGGCTGTGTATTCCCTAGTTGCTGGTAACATTGTTTCCAAACATAATTACTTACTTGTATTAATTATGTATTTGGACATGTACAGTATTTAGACTATTAAAGACTACTTTTTGCAAAAGTTGACATTTAAAGGTTGATATGAAGTGTCAGTTTTTGTATTATTGCAGTCAAATCTGGTCTGTGGTCAAGTCGTTTGAAAAACTCCACTTCGCTGTCAGCGATTGACAGTTTTAGATTCCAGTAACTTTATTGGCATGGTAAAAAGGCTTTACACTGCCAAAGCAATGATAGCGCTCTGATCCAGTGCTGTTGAGCATTATCAAATTCACAGGCAACAGCAAATCAGGCAGTGATTGACAACGTCAAGTCACCTTTATTTGTATAGCACTTTATATAATACCGATTGTCTGTCATGGCTGTTTTGGGGTTTTGTTTCATGTTCTGGTTTTCATGCCTTTTATGTTGTAATTTCATTCATGGTGTTAGTGTCAAGCTTTCCTCGCCCTCTTGTATTCCTGGGGCAAGTTCAAGCTCAAACCGGTGCTCAATGTTTTGCTACGGTTTCCGGTTTGAACGACATGTTTCCTGGAAACGGTCATTGGTTTAGTCTTGTCATGTGACCCTTAGTGTTTGTTATAAGTAGCCCTCTTGTTGCCATTGTCTCTTGTCATGTATTGAATGCATTTAACCCTACTGTCGGTGAGTGTTCAAGTCAAGTCTCCATTTGTATGTTTGGATTTTGGATTACACTTTAATAAATCTGCATTTGGGTTCACTACGCTCGCCTACAGTGGACTGATCATTATATTGTGTCAAAGCAGTTTTACAGTGTTAAAGAGGAAAATAGTTTGTCAATAATGCAAGAAGACAATAACAAAGAGTCATTTTCCAGCTAAAGTCAGTTCATTGATGA
>NW_015540883.1:168640-176649 GCF_001515605.1 Sinocyclocheilus anshuiensis | reverse complement strand
AAGAAGTGGATTATCCTTCACCTGAAATGTTTGTCTTTTCATCCTGAAATGCGAGGCAAATGTTGGATCACAATAATTAGGAACCACAGTTTCAACAAATCCCTTCACTCGATTGGGATGTTCTCTTTTATTCTGGATGGCAAGGGCAGTGACTGTAACATCGAGCATATTTTGCAGTATTAAACACGTATTTATACCGATTTCATCAGGCTCCGAAAATTCTTCAAAAAGAACACAAAGAATGGCCTTCTCAGCTGCCATAGTTGCAACTCTTGCGTCATCAGAACAGTGTGTTCAACGAACCACCGTTTCCGTTTAAAAAACGTTTTGCACCGTTTTGTCGGGGCTTAACGCAGCCCTGCTATTGGTTCCTCTGTTCAATGTGTCAAGTTCTGATTGGTTGTCCTTGTCATGTGTCTTGTTCCTCATTGGTTATTGTCCTGTCATGTGGTTCTCAGTTCTGTTTGCTCATTGGTTGATTCTTGTCATGTGACCCTTAGTGTTTGCTATAAATAGCCCTCTTGTTGCCATTGTCTCTTGTCATGTATTGAATGCATTTAACCCTACTGTCGGTGAGTGTTCAAGTCAAGTCTCCATTTGTATGTTTGGATTTTGGATTACACTTTAATAAATCTGCATTTGGATTCACTACGCTCGCCTACAGTGGACTGATCATTATATTGTGTCAAAGCAGTTTTACAGTGTTAAAGAGGAAAATAGTTTGTCAATAATGCAAGAAGACAATAACAAAGAGTCATTTTCCAGCTAAAGTCAGTTCATTGATGTCATCATCCAGTTCAGCTCTCTTCCAATAGTGTCTCTGCAATCAGTCAAGCGGCCCCAACTAAGCAAGCCAAAGGCGACCAAAGGAACCAAAACTCCATCCATCAGAAATGGAGAAAAACCTTGGCAGAAACCAGGCTCAGTCGGGGGGGCAGTTCTTCTCTGGCCAGACGAAACCAGCATGGTGTGGTTTAATTCCAGGCTGCAACACAGGTCAGATTGAGCACGTCTGGTTCCCATGGTCTTGTGCCGATGAGGTCTTTGCAGGGGATCTGTCTCTGGGGCTCATCTAGTTGGCATGGTCTCCGCTAACATTCAGGGCTGTATAGGTCGTCTCTAGGTACTGATCCACCATCTGATCTGGATACAGACAGGATCAGTATGGCTACGGTGACCTCGGAATAGAATGAAAGAATAAAATTAGCGTAGATGCCATTCTTCTTAGGATGTAACAAGTACATTGTATGTTATTGGAAGTGTTCCCGGCTCCGGTTGACCTAATTAATGCAGCCTAACAATCCTTTAATGGATTTGAGTTATAGAAATGTGATAGTGTGTTATGTGTATGCCAAGTTAAAGAGATGGGTCTCTAATCTAGATTTAAACTGACAGAGTGTGTCTGCCATGACACAGACCAGTGTCGTACTTCTTGGTTCTAGTAAGAACTCTAGCTGCTGCATTTTGGACCAGCTGGAGTTTGTTTATTAAGCGTGCAGAACAACCACCCAATAAAGCATTGCAATAATCTAACCTTGAGGTCATGAACGCATGAATTAACATTTCTGTATTTGACATTGAGAGCATAGGTCATAATTTAGATATATTTTTAAGATGGAAAAATGTGATTTTACAAATGCTAGAAACATGGTTTTCAACGCTCTGATCCAATGACATTAGGCATTGTAAGATTAACAGTACTCTAGCCCACTGGTGTTGGGAGGATAAAAATGCAAGTAAAAAGTCTACAGAACAAAACAAAAACAGGCAATGCATGAAACATCATGCGTTTATGCCATTGGCAAATCTAGGGGTGGAGCCAGAGGGGCATTGCGCCCAGCTGAAATCTGATTGGCCCCTGAAGTGCTCTTGTTCTTTCACTCATCGCTGATCTACGTCAGAACCGGTTAGTCATTTGAAATTCAACCAGTGTACATGTTTCTTTCTATTGCAACTTATATTAGTACTGTTAAAAATAGCGTGTTAACACATGCAATTAATTTATTCAGTTTAACGCATTAAAAATATTTAACGCAATTAACGCAGGGCCGGAACTAGGGTTGGCCAACCCACTCACAACTGCAGCTTCTGTCTCCTTTTTCTTGACAAGAATTGTGTTTATTTAGAGGCAGAACGTCTTTACTATCACATCAAATAGGAAACTTTCAGACGTGCACTCCAACTTCACCTCACCACCAGGTACTAGTCAAACGAGCGCAGAATAGGTACAGGTGATGAGAAAGCTTCTATTTTAGATTGACAGCACTAAAATACAGTGTGCTGCAGTTCTTGATAATCTTAAACTGTTTGTATTAAGTGCGGGGCTCATATCAGATGTCTCTCTTCCAAGGAAGCAAACGTAATAAAAAGAAACAGGTCATTCTGCTTTGAAAGATTTAAAACCTTTAAGTCTCTACACCAGGGGTGTCACAGCACTGCAGAGTTTAGCTTCAACTCTAATTAAACACACCTGATCCAGATAATCAAGTCCTTCAGGCTTATTTGAAAACAAGGTAGGTGTGTTGAAGCAGGGTTGGAACTAAACTCTGCAGGGCTGCGGCCCTCCAGGAACTAAATGCTTTAATGTTTATTTACATCAGTCTACACACCATATCACACAAAGTAAAAAAAAAAAAATATATATATATATAAATACAATTATTACAAAATGATTACATAGAACTGACAAACTGAAATATCGCACTGACATAAATATTCAGTCCCCTTTGGTATTGACTCTTGAATTTGAGTTAATTTCTGTTGATTTCATTAAAGGGTGTTATGACAATATCTCCATAATGGTGACTATATAAAATAGAACTGCATGGTTAGAGGGATAGTCCACCCAAAATTAAAATTCTCTCATCATTTACTCTGCCTCATGTCATTTTTTAGTAAACTGTCCCTTTAATTGTATTTTAATCACAATAGATGCCTGCACCGTATTGAGAGGCAGTATGTCCAAGTAGCTCTTCTTGTCAGTGTGCATTTTTGTTTGTGTTCATGCGCTTTTTCTTTTTCTCATTATGAGTGAAGCGGTAGTCAGACTGGTATATATGCGGGATAATCTTCTGGCGCTGAAAAGTTCAAGATGCGGGGTTAAACATTTCATACCGGCTGAGCTGCGGAAGCCCTGCCGTGGCTGCACAGCTGGGGCAAAGCTAAAGCTGAAACCCAAGGCCAAGAAGTGGAGATACAAGCTGTTTCTGCTATCGATACTTATAGGAAATGTTCATTCTTTGCCCAATAAAAGAAACGAGCTGGAGAACTTGAGAGGAATCAGCAACTGTACCGTGAGTGTAGCCTTATGTGTTTTGTTGAGACCTGGCTAAACAACAACATGCCTGATGCATGTGTGGACATACCTAGCTTCTCTATGATGTGGGCGGATAGGGATGTAAAGGCGAGCAGGAAGAATAGTTGGGGGACTGATTTTATTTGTGAACAACAGATGGTGCAACCCTGGTCATATTATAGTGAAGGAGAGGATCTGCAGTCAGGATATTGAGCTCCTGGCAGTCAGTCTTAGACCTTACTATGTGCTGCGAGAGTTCTTACACATCGTTGCCATTGTTGTTTATATTCCACCATGACCGGCGGTAGCAGCATTCATGAAATTGTCATGATTACATCCAGAGGTATTTATTGCAATATCGGGGGATTTTAATCTTGTTACTCTCACCTCCCATCTGACTGGTTTTATACAGTATGTTGACTGTCCCAAAAGGGAAAATAAGACATTAGATCTTTTGTATGCAAATGCCAAGGTGGCTTATAGTGCTATAGCCCCAGTGGCGTTCCGTCCATATAAGCTGCGAATGCTCCGCATACCCAGGCCATTTGAGAGAATAAGTTCACGGGATAATTCATATAAACATGATTATAAGTTGATCCTTTGTCATTTGAAATGTAACTTAAAGCTTAAAGACTTAGGAATAAGTACGTAAAATGATTTATTTGAAGTTCAGAAACAACTTTCTAATTCAGTTTTTTTTTACAAAAAATTCAGTATGAATCCTTTGGCTCATTACATAACATCTGTACACAATACTTTAAAACTCTTTGTAGATTCAGGTTTGTTGAGAAAAGATGAATATGAGTATATGTGTGTTGAGCATCCGATTACACCGGTACAATACACGCTGCCTAAAATTCATCAACCTTATATGGATATCCCTCCTGGGAGACCCACAGTGGCAGCAATTGGGTCACTTACAGAAAAAAATCTCGGCTTTCGTTGATTTCCATTTACAACCTTTAGTCACGTCTTTACCTTCTTATATTAGAGACACAATGGATTTTATTGAACTCATTAATAATGTGACATTACCTGATTGTCCTGTCCTTCTAGTCACCATGGTTGTTGAATCGCTTTACACCAATGTTCCATTTCAGGAAGGGCTAAAGGCAATTTAATTTTTTCTTGATCAACATCCTTGTCAGGTTCCATATACTGCATGTTTAAGTGACTTGGCAAAATTGGTGCTTTCACATAATAATTTTTTGTTTGGGTCAGATTACTATTTGCAGATCTCAGGGGTCAGCATGGGTTCCAAGATGGCCCCAAGTTTTGCATCTTTATTTTGTGGGATGTTTGAACATCAGTTTGTTTTAAATCCTGGGGCGAATGATTTCTTGAGACCAGGCACGTGCACAGGTAGGGCTCAACCTGTGCAGAGCACATGCCCTTTTTGTCCTTACACTCCGAAGTGCCCTTTTTTTTTTGTTCTTCTTCAATACATCAATGCTATTGGTCACCCTTTACGTCTGTCTGACTGTTTTACAAATATATTTAGCGAAATGAAAGGTATTAAAAAGAGTTTGTGACTAAATCTTGTTGGATCCACTCAAACTGTCAGTCAAACCTCATAACTCCACCCCCTGTCTTGACTGACTGAGTGCAGTGAACTGAAGTTCCACAGCAGAGCAGCTGAACGTCTTGCAAGGGTAAATAAATATCTTCTTGTTTGATTCTTAAGTGTTACCACAAAGACAATTTTGCACAGTTCCTTGACGTCCTCAAAATGGTTTTACCATGATTTGTGCATGTAACTGTAATTAGCAATTGTAACTGCTAATACGTTTAAAAAATGAAAATATTTTCAATAGCAAATGTTATGGGGGATTAATAATAGAATGTATAACAAAATTATCCCCTTCAATTTAATTTTATCATTATTATATAAAATCTATGACACTTATTGTCTTCTCACTACATCTAAAACAGTGTGTCCACAGAGAAGGGTTCAATCATTCATATGCAATAAAATGGATAAAAATGTTTTTTAATGTTGAAAAAGAGCGTGTTTTATCAAAAGCAGCACTTAATAATATCTCCTAACAAAGCAAGGTTGTTTTTTAATGACACATGCATGTTTAATAAGATTTTAAAGTTGCGTCCCCACTTTTTGTCAACACCGTCAGACATTCAATAAAATGTAATAAAATCAGGGAATATCAGGGGCAGCTGTCACTCTAAAGGACCCCCTCGCCACAGTTCACCTCTGCAGAGTACATCAGTGTCAGACAGGCTCTGCTAAGTTTCATAGTTTTAGAATATTTTAAATCCTAATGTTAATATTTCCTTTGTCACAGCCATGATATGTCAACACCTTCTTCCAATTTCTCAGGAAATTATTTTAAATATTTAGATAATTTTATTCCCCTGAAGCAGGTTCCATTAGCATCTAGCCTCAACAGAAAAAAAATAAAATGGCTACTACATGAACTCCATTGGTTTTGTGAAAGAAATGCCAAATTTGTCAACACCGTCAGATGTCACCACCATAAGATTTTGTGTTCCAATGATAATAGCCTACACTTAAATAGCCTGTGCATACAGTAGCATTTCATCTTTTATAAAATGACATTTTGGCCAAACGTATTTTACAACAGGAAAAACTGAGCGCCCATATAGCTACAACAAACTTTGTAACCTGTTGATCAAAACGTAATGTGATGCTGCCGTTTTAATGATGGACAAATTGCACATTTGCACACACATTCGCTGGTCAAAAACCCGGCCATAACTGCATTTGAGTTTGACACAAAGCGACTGAGTGTTCCTCGTCAGCTAGGTAAAATATATTTCTAAGAAAATTCTTCTTTGATTTATGATGGCTATCTGCTGATACACTTAATTTATTAACATTTAATCATATTATATATGGTCACACTCACAGCATGGTTAATGTTTATGATGTTAATATGCATGTATTTGCTAGCTAGCTAATTTTTGAATGTAGTATTCTATACTCTCCGTTTATCATTAAGATGTAACCAGTAAAAAAAGGGGGAGTGCCCTTTTTCAGTTTCAGCACATGCCCCTCAAAAGGTCTGTGCACGGCCCTGCTTGAGACACCTTGTTCTATGGAAACGATACATTGATGATGCTTTTTTAGTATGGAGTGGTACTGAATCTGAGCTACTAGAGTTTTTAGTTTGGTTAATAATAGGTGTAGTCCGTTGAAATTTACGATGGAATTTCATCAAGAGAAAATTTATTTTTTTGGATGTGCTTGTTCTTTGCACCGTATCAGGAATTTAAACTACTTTGTATTGCAAACCAACTGACCATAACACTATCTTACACGGACAATCCTATCATTCTGTGTCATTAAAGCGTTCGTTACCAATTTCCCAATTTAGTCGTATTAGCCTTATTTGCAGCAGTGATGAAGATTTTCAACAGCAATCACAAATTTAGAAGAGTGGATTCAGTCTGCAGTTAGTCGTTTTAAAGATGTGTCCGACATTTAACAAGACTCGTTAAAAAACAAAAAAAATGTGATTTTTTCCGTCGTCTTAATAGATATATCCAATATTCGACTGTTTCGAAGGTCATTGATAATGTTTTATTGAAACATTGGCATATTGTAGAGCGTGATCCCAACCTCAAGAAATGTTTTGACAAACCACCTCGTTTAGTATACAAGAAAACACCTAATCTCCAAAATATTTTGGTCAGAGCTGATTTGAAACCTGCTCCTCATTTCTTGAACAAAATACAGATGTGGTAACTGTCAACAGTGCAATGTAACATATAAGACGTCAACCTTTACACATCCTCACACGCAAAACATTTGTAAAATTTGCGGCACTATTTCGTGTAAGACGACTAATGTCATTTACCTGTTGCTTTGCCCCTGTGGCTTATGTTATGTTGGTAAGACTAGCAGACCTCTGAAAACTCGCATTTCTGAACATCAATGTGCAATTAGACATTGCGATCCAAAAAGTCCGGTAGCACAGCACTTTGCAGATTCAAGACACTCAGTTTCCACTCTTCAGTACATAGGTATTGAAGTAGTGAAGTGTCCGCGTCGCGGAGATGATATCAACAAATTGCTTTTACAGCATGAAGCCTTTTGGATTTATACACTAGACACGTTGTCCCCTAGAGGATTAAATGAGGACGTTGATATTCGTCCATTTCTTTAAACATATAATATATATCTATATACATCTACATATCTACATATATATACAGTGGGTACGGAAAGTATTCAGACCCCCTTCAATTTTTCACTCTTTGTTATATTGCAGCCATTTGCTACAATCATTTAAGTTAATTTTTTTTCCTCATTAATGTACACACAGCACCCCATATTGACAGAAAAACACAGAATCGTTGACATTTTTGCAGATTTATTAAAAAAGAAAAACTGAAATATCACATGATCCTAAGTATTCAGACCCTTTGCTCAGTATTTAGTAGAAGCACCCTTTTGATCTAATACAGCCATGAGTCTTTTTGGGAAAGATGCAACAAGTTTTTCACACCTGGATTTGGGGATCCTCTGCCATTCCTCCTTGCAGATCCTCTCCAGTTCTGTCAGGTTGGATGGTAAACGTTGGTGGACAGCCATTTTTAGGTCTCTCCAGAGAGGCTCAATTGGGTTTAAGTCAGGGCTCTGACTGGGCCATTCAAGAACAGTCACAGAGTTGTCGTGAAGCCACTCCTTCGTTATTTTAGCTCTGTGCTTAGGGTCATTGTCCTGTTGGAAGGT
>NW_015540883.1:158749-168194 GCF_001515605.1 Sinocyclocheilus anshuiensis | reverse complement strand
GTGATCCCAACCTCAAGAAATGTTTTGACAAACCACCTCGTTTAGTATACAAGAAAACACCTAATCTCCAAAATATTTTGGTCAGAGCTGATTTGAAACCGGCTCCTCATTTCTTGAACAAAATACAGATGTGGTAACTGTCAACAGTGCAATATAAGACATAAGACGTCAACCTTTACACATCCTCACACGCAAAACATTTGTAAAATTTGCGGCACTATAAGACGACTGGTTTATGTTATATTGGTAAGACTAGCAGACCTCTAAAAACTCGCATCTCTGAACATCGATGTGCAATTAGACATCGCGATCCAAAAAGTCCGGTAGCACAGCACTTTGCAGATTCAAGACACTCAGTTTCCACTCTTCAGTACATAGGTATTGAGGTAGTGAAGTGTCCACGTCGCGGAGATGATATCAACAAATTGCTTTTACAGCATGAAGCCTTTTGGATTTATACACTAGACACGTTGTCCCCTAGAGGATTAAATGAGGACGTTGATATTCGTCCATTTCTTTAAACATATAATATATATCTATATACATCTACATATCTACATATATATACAGTGGGTACGGAAAGTATTCAGACCCCCTTCAAAATGGCTGCAATATAACAAAGAGTGAAAAATTGAAGGGGGTCTGAATACTTTCCGTACCCACTGTATATATATATATATATGATTTTTTTTAAAGGTCTATAATGTAATAAAGGTTTTGTGGTTATTAGTTGAATTTATGTACATAGGCAGGTATCAATTAATGTTGTTGAATTATACATTGAGAATTGTATTCTTGTATTTTGCATAGCTTCATATGTTTTGTTTTGTTGTTTGTTTGTTTGTTTGTTTGTTTGTTTCTCTGTTTTTCTCCTTGGTTGATATGTTATTGTTTTGGTATTATTATTATCATGATAATATTGTATGGTCATGTGACCTTTGATCACCTGGAGGTATAAAGAGTGGTACATCAGTGTTGTTCATTTGTCTGATGAAGAGCCTGCGTGCTCGAAACGTCACACACGCTATGCGACAGTTTTTTTTTTTTTATACATTTTTGATACTTTTGGAGCTTTGGTGTTGCCGACTTTACGTTTAAAATTTTTCCACATAAATAAAACATAAAATGTCAAAAACAGGGAATAAAGTGTCCAAGGAGATGGAGTGTCCAAAATAAATGGGATCTGATGGCGTCACGTGCACTTTCCACTCTGGACTGTAGTTCCAGCAGCTCACATCTCTGGCAGCGTGGGAATCCCTCCACACTCCCTTCCTGGACCCTCAAGGATGCCAGCGTGCATGCACGGGGAAAGAGATCGGTCTCTCGTAGGCGTGCTCGGCATTTAACTGGTATTGACACATTATAGTGATAAAGAAACACGAATGAATAAGGAAATAAATGTGGTACTCGCAAGCTTGACATCCACATTCTCGCAACCACATTTTCAGCAAAGCCCTGCTGTGTGAACAGAATCAGACTATCAGGCCTATATATGTCATGCATGTCTAGCATTTGTTGCAGGTTTTGAAGTGTGGTTTCTGTAATGTAAAGTGCCACAAATATAGGTGTGTTATTTGAAGGTTTAAGATCCAATTTTGTTGTCTGCACAAGATTCAAATGCATCGCTTTCCACTCCGCTGTTATTGTTTCATTTAGGGTCTGATGGATTAATTTACGCCCAGAGCCCAGAGCTTAGGACCACAGACAGGGTCAAAGGTTCACCTTCCAACAGGACAATTACCCTTATCACAAAGTTAGTGGCTTTAACTATATGCTACATGGCTAACCTGCTGCACTGCAAGTTTTGTTCTGTGTAAGAGATTGCAAACCATAGCTGGACCAATCAGCTGCGAGTAAAGTAACTGATATCATAAAGTCGACTCCCCTGTATCACTTGTGTCAAATGAAAGCAATTCAAGTTCAAGTTCAAGTTGAGCTTTATTGTCATTTGGTCAGTGGGGGGTGGTCAACGGAGTTTCTCCTGAAGTCCATCACAACCTCCTTTGTCTTACTCACATTGAGGGACAGGTTGTTAGTGCCACACCATTCAGCCAGCTTTGCCACTTCCTCTCTGTAGTGCGCAATTCACAGCGAAAGCATTTTAGGGGGCTTTCACATTAGCAGTTTAGTTCAAAAAAGGGCGCGGTTTGCATGAAAAAATGGTAATGTGAAAGCTGTCATGCGGACTTGGGTGTGCACCGGGGTACTGAACCCGAGACTACCTGAAGGAGGTGGTCTGAGTTCGGCTACAATGGAACTGTGGCGCAGTTCGCGTGAACGTGAAAGCAACTCAGACTCGGGTGCGCACTTAATCAGGCAGTGGTGATAATATACCTTTGTTACGAGCAAGAGTGAGCATGAAGTGTAATCGTGTATAGTGAGTGCAATCAGAGCAGCAAATGAATGACTCACAATCAGCTGTCTCCTCAAAACTGTCCGTGTGCAAGCCTTCATGCCAAGCACATACAGTAAACACAAGTGTTGTTCACTTTCCCACGCATAATAACACCAAATATATATATATATATATATATGCATATAATAGTGCTGTCAATCGATGAAAAAAAAGTTAACTAATTAATCACACATTTTTCTGAAACTAATCGCGATTAATCCAACCTAACATTACATTTTTTAAATATACTTTAATATTGCAATAATTTTAACATAAAGACAGTACATTTTTTTATATTTGTATAATGGCATTTTTTTTTTATGACTGAAGGCCGGTAACAATGATACCAATACTGATTTCTCTATAAAATTGCACCCCCCAATATTTAACCATTGACTATAGCCATTCAACATTACAGTATCATTGAGAGCTATCAATTTTAACATTTATTAGACTTTAAAAAATAACTTCTAATTTAAGTGAACTTAAAACAATCTTCACGTAAACCCATTATAATAAATATCATATTTAGCTACCTGTGCCCTTCAAAAGAAATATACAGTTATCAAACACTAAACTCTAAATGAAATGCAGATGAATCCTTAAAGCTACAGAAGTGATTGATTTGCGCTTTCTTCTTTAGTTCTTTGATGAACAGCATCACAGCAGCTGGTTATGAGGTTATTTTGGCTGCTGAACATGACACGGATCTGACACGCATCGTAGTTTCTGATAACTCTTTACCTTTTCTGACCCACTGCAGCTCTTAAAGTCTGTATAATGAGCTGAGGAGTTGAATCAGGTGTTAGATGAGGGAGACAGTGCTGCTGCTCCACGATAGATCTGAAAACCACTGCATTTCAGAGACATGATCTTAAATCTGACTCGTATAACAAATACTTACTTCTGTAGTGAATCCATGCGTTTTTGTAAGAAAAATATCCATATTTCAAATGTAATAAACACTTTTCTATCACTTCCGGTATCTGTCATACACGGAAGCCGTTGCGGCGGATGTCGTAGTACTTCGGTTTTGCGTGATTAGTGACGAATGCGGAGAGAGAGCAAAACAAAACGCCGGTCACGAATTAGAAGCACAAAACGAGGATTTGTAAAGAACAGCTTCCGCGTATTACAGATAACGGAAGTGAGAGAAAAGTGTTTATTACGTTTGAAATATGGATATTTTTCTTGTAAAAACGCATGGCGTGAGGCACATTTATTAGGAATGCGCACGCTTTATTTGACGACTTGTGGACTGTTCAACTGCAACACCCACTGACTGAAATGATAGAGCTTGGAATAGCCAGACAATGTTTAATATAACTCCGACTGGATTTGTCTGAAAGACGAAAGTCATATACACCTATGCCTTGAGGGTGAGTAAAACACAAGCTAATTTTCATTTTTGGGTGAACTAACCCTTTAACATTCATTTCATATGATCTGAATGGTCAGTCATAGCAGACTGATGTTTACACCAATGCCTCACCACATGATTGGATTTCATTATGATTTTCTAGGAAAGGGATTTCAACTACATACTGTGTCTGTAGCAAGTCATGTCAGTCATACTGAACATATTCCAAAAGGTTTTCTTTGTAGGTATAACCTTTGTAATTCCAATCACCTTTGCACTAATCTAACATTCACTTAAAGTTAATCTTTAAATATACTAATAATTTAAGAACACTTGTAATCCTAAAAATATTGTTATGCCAAAATTCATATAATTAAAAATTATTTAGTTTTTAGTGGGGTTTTCTGTATTTATTTAGACAAAATAGTATGTAGTTTTATATCAGATGTTTAATGGTTATCATCCATAACATGAAATGATTATTGGTATTGACCAGAATCCTTATAGTATATTGAAATTATACTTCTATAGCAGTTTTACTTGTAAAAATAATTTTACAGTTAGTGGCACAATTTAGCAGATATAGGAAGCTCCTGAAGGACCCAAGAGAATGTGAGATGTGACACTTATTCGGGATTCAGAAAATAATTTTAGTTCACCATCAATATACAACAACATGGAAATTGTCTAAACCTTAGTTCCTGTCTAGGTAAGATAGGGATCAAAACAAGCCCATTTTAATCTTCAGTAAAATAAGACGTCTGTTTAACAAAAGGGATTTAAAGGGATAGTTCACCCAAAAATGAAAATTTGATGTTTATCTGCTTACCCCCAGGGCATCCAAGATGTGGGTGACTTTGTTTCTTCAGTAGAACAGATTTGATGATTTTTAAGTCCAACCATTGGAGTCCATCAGTCTTATAATGGATGGCAATGGTAACAAAGTCTATGAGTGTAAAAAAAACATGCACAGACAAATCCAAATTAAACCCTGCAGCTCGTGACGACACATTGATGTCCTAACACACGAAACAGCTTCCGCGTATTACAGATAACGGAAGTGAGAGAAAAGTGTTTATTACGTTTGAAATATGGATATTTTTCTTGTAAAAACGCATGGCGTGAGGCACATTTATTAGGAATGCGCACGCTTTATTTGACGACTTGTGGACTGTTCAACTGCAACACCCGCTGACTGCAGTGATAGAGCTTGGAATAGCCAGGACAATGTTTAATATAACTCCGACTGGATTTGTCTGAAAGACGAAAGTCATATACACCTATGCCTTGAGGGTGAGTAAAACACAAGCTACTTTTCATTTTTGGGTGAACTAACCCTTTAAAGCTATAAAAGTTATTTTTTCCTCTTTTTTTTTCTTTGTCCTTTGATTAATAAACATCACAGCAGCTGGTTATTAGGTTGTTTTGGCTGTTATTTCTGCCGCTGCCTGAACGTGACACATTACATGCATGCACAGTTTTAAGGCAGCTTTAATCGCCTTTTTGGTAACTTCATGACTTAACTGACCACGGCATTGCATGCACGTAGTTTATTGCGCGCTTTGATATGAAAGGATACAGGGTACAGCTCGCGCCGGCGCCTTTGTGCGTGCAATTGAAGAGCACGCCCTGCGAGCACAGTACCGTTTCCGCGCTCGCTTGACTCGCGCCTGGCGCTGAAGTGAAATGGAGCGCGTCTGAAACGTCTCCCGTTCTCGTTCTGCGACTGAATAAATGCACTTCTTGTCAAAAGAAAAAGTGACAGAAGCAGCAGTTGTGAGTGGGGTGGCCAACCCTAGCACAGCCCCTGCGTTAATTGCGTTAAATATTTTTAACGCGTTAAACTGAAAAAATAATAATAATCGCCTGCGTTAACGCGCTAATTTTGACACCACTAATATATATATAGTTGCCGGGAACAACTCAATTTAAATATAAATTTATATATTTATAAAGTAAATATAATAAATCGTTAGCTGCCAAGCCAGGCAATTTCATATCTAAAATGCTTTCGCTGTGAATTGCTTTAATTTGGAGAATGCTTTAATATGAGCCTATATAAATTCATTAAATTCATTCCTTTCATCTGCATTAATACAGTAGAATTGTGTTCAAACTTTCGTGGCAGCAGTTGCATTCTCTCTGTCTTGTAAATGCATTTAAATTAATGCTATTTCCATAACGATCTCTTATAAGATAGTCTAATAATCACATTTTGTGAGTGGATGTTTGCTGCTGATGTCACACTTTCAGATACACACCTTCCAGAGTTAATCACGATAAAACCCCTGGTCATAGACTGACTAACTTAATGAATAAATAAATATATAAATCATTTTAGCATATGGCTACAAAATGTGAAGAAGAAAAAAACAAGTCTGAAAGCTTTCTTAATGCACTATAATAAATATAAGTATATATACCATAATTTAAGAGTCAACAGAAATAAACTGTAATGGGTTTGTCTGGCTTTCCGTGTGCTGTAATGGTCCAGCAAATACATAAGATGCACTGTACTGCGTGCGTTCATATTCAGTTAACATTAGTTGTTCATTAAACCTATTAATGTGCCTCTAGTCTTTCCGTTTTGCAGAAGGGAGGCGTTGCTTACGCGATCATTGTCATACTGAGTTTCTCATGCGTTCCAACTCAATGAAAATCTATATGTGAAAGGAAGGAAACGTTTCATTTTGCTGTGACTGGACTGCTCGACCGAAGACGCACAGATAACGGTTAGATAATGACGCTTTATTCATACTGCTCATATGATGTGGTTTTAAAATGATTATTTGATATCGATGCGTGAATTGAAAGTTTGTATAAAGGCTACGTTTGTAATAATGACAGAGATGAATCTACTTTAATGACGAGCTACATTTTATGACGAACTAATGGCGAGTAATTTCCTTGTTTGCATATATTATCCAATGAGCTCCTATGTTGTATGGTTCCCAAAGCTTTTCAGAATATCTTATTTTGTGTTTCGCTAAAGAAATTGCGCATGACACGAATTGCATTTTGGGTGAGGTATCTCTGTAAACGTTACCGCTTGGGAAAAGGTAATAAAATATGTAAAACAATCAATTAAGTTAATTGAATAAACTGCATTACAAATAAATATAAGAAAAAAAAAACACTAAAAGCCTATAGCCCAATATTAAACTACTTAAAATGTTTGTTCTAAAAGGGAATCTGATTAAAAAAAACACTATATCCAGCTTGGCAACTACCTGATGACCATGTCTTTGTAACTCTGTGATGCTTTTAGTAAGGATTTGCACATTGTGGATCAATAATTGCGTTTTGGCAATTGTATTTATTTATAATATTTGTTAATGTCATATTAAAGTTGAATGTATTTTAATTAAATATTTACATCCATTTGGATTAGTTTTAACATAAAGTAACAGACTTATTGTGATTTTTCAGTAATAGAAGAAACAATGAAACACATTATGTTGGTGAATGTTTAAATAATCACAATAAGCAGGGTTATATATCATCAATAATTCCAAATTATTGCATGTAAATCAATTACATGCATTAACCAATATAATATTGTTTGTTTCACGTTTAACCATATTTAAATCATGTTCATACTTTCAAACTGCTTAAAGTAATATATATATATATTATTTATTTAGTTAGTACTCTATTACAAATAACAGATTTATGCAAATAAGGAATTTGAATAAATGCATTTTGAAAATAGCAATTGCAAATAGTTAAACTATGGCATGATTATTTTTGTTTCTGAATGACAAATGCAGACACTAAATAGCAATAACATTCACAATGAAAAAAAGAATAGACTATTAAATAAAATATTTATATAATTCTAATTTACTGCAAGTGACTAGCTTTTTTCTTTCACAAATAAATAGAGGGGGCCTGAAAATATTTGAAATAAAGATAAATCGTTTATCAAGGTCTATTTTTTGGATGATTCTTACAAAACAGTATTTTGAGCTAAGTTTTTTAAGGTAAATCTGTGTGTCCTTCCAAAAGGGATACCGGGACAGTACAAAAAGACACCTGATAACCAAGTGATATGAGTCTATATAATTCAGAATACAGAGCTGCACTGGGGCTAAAATTCAGACTACTCATTTGGCAGTAAAGCAAGGATTCTGATCTAGGATGCAATAAAGTAATTCTTGTGCACTTCTCCCTTTGCTAAATAAAGTCCCTCAGGCCTTTATAAAACGTGTATGTTACAGTGCTGTGCTGATTAAATCACACGACGAAGGGGTAATCCAAATAAACAGTCTTTAATTATAAATCCACAGAGCAAAAAGCCAGGAGTAACACTGGAGCAGACATAACACACACAAAACATAGCAAAACAATAACCGCAAAGGACTGGGCTGCATTTCCCAAAACCTTCTTAACACTACGTCGTTCTTAAGTTATACCTTAAGCTGTACCCTATCGTTAATATATATTTCCCGTAATGTTCTTAGCTAAGGATACCTTCTATAAGTCATACTTTCGTAAGGTTGGTCTGGACCAGTCTTAGTAAGCTTAACTGAGCTGTGCGTGAGGCCTTTAGCCTCCTTGTTAGAGCGCCTGCCTCCCACGCCGGAGACCGCGTTTCGAATCCTTAATGAAGCTTGTAGCGAGGCGAAGTAGAACCGGTTACATTTTGGTGCCAGTGACCCGGATGGGAGTGAGGATTAGGGGGGTGAGTGTAACTGTCGTAGGCTAGTAAGAGCTGTGCGTGTAAACCTCACTCCCCTAATCTCAAGAGGCGCTCCAGCGACTGATGCTAGAGGCTGTGGCCTCCTTGTTAGAGCGCATGCCTCCCATGCCAGAGACCGTGGTTCGAATCCCGCTCGGAGTGAGGCGAAGTAGAACCAGTTACATTAGCTATACCTTATTACTGTTGACAGTTCACAGTTCTTTACATCTCAGTCTATACCAAGGGTGGCGAACGTCGGTCCTGGAGAGCCGCAGCCCTGCAGAGTTCTGCTTCAACCCTAATCAAACACAACTGAACAAGCTAATCAAGGTCTGAAGGGTTACTAGAAAACTACAGGCAGGTGAGTTTTAATTCTGCAGGGCTGCGGCTCTCCAGGACCGAAGTTCGCCACCCCTGGTCTATATGAATGTAATTCTTAAGTAATACACCCAGTGTTCAATCAAGAAAGAGACTCTCCTCTTTCTTCTCTGCCATGGTAGCTGTTGATTATATGTGTCCCGTGTTGCAATTTTATTGATTAGCTCATCCAGTAACATAAATTAGTAATTTACACCAATATGTGATGCGGCTGCTGAGCAATCAACCCTGGTTGTGGAGTACATTTACATTTACATTTAGTCATTTAGCAGACGCTTTTATCCAAAGCGACTTACAAATGAGGACAATAAAAGCAGTCAAAACTAACAAAAGAGCAACAATATATAAGTGCAAATGACAAGTCTCGGTTAGCCTAACGCAGTACACGTAGCAAGGTATATATACAGTATATATATATATTATACACACACATATACACACACACACACACACAAAGAAACAAAAGTAGATAGAATAGAAAAAATAGAAAGCTACTAGTTTTTTTTTTAAATAAAAGAAGATAAATAGATAAAGTAGAATTAAAATAGAATAGAAAGTGCTAGAGTTAGATGGTCAAATAAAGGTGGAACAGATGTGTTTTAGTCGTTTCTTGAAGATGGCTAAGGACTCT
>NW_015540883.1:148131-158478 GCF_001515605.1 Sinocyclocheilus anshuiensis | reverse complement strand
AAATGGCTTGAAGGAGATGAGATGGAATAGGATCAAGCGGACAAGTAGTAGGATGATTGGAAAGGATGAGTTTAGAGACTTCTGCCTCAGAGAGTGGAGAGAAGGATGAAAACGAGTGTATGTTTGCTGGTAAGATGTGTTTGACAGCTTGTGTTGTGGCAAATTGTGCACTGAGGTTTGTAATTTTATTAATGAAGAATGTGGCAAAGTCGTCAGCTGTTAGAGTTGATGAAGGAGGGGGAGGAGGAGGACAAAGGAGGGAGGAAAATGTTTTAAAGGGCATGCGAGAGTTAGGCGAATTGTTAATTTTGTTGTGATAGTATGTCCTTTTAGCAGTAGAGGCATTAGCAGAGAATGAAGAGAGGAGTGATCGATATACATTAAGGTCAGTAGAATTTTGTGATTTGCGCCATACTCTTTCTGCAGCTCTGAGCTTAGAACGATACTCATGGAGACCATCAGATAGCCAAGGGGCAGAAGAGGTGGTACGAGCTGGCCTGGAAGACAATGGGCAGACAATGTCTAAACAAGACTTAAGAGTGGAGCAGAAAGTATCAGTAGCACGGTTAACATCAAGAGATGATAACTGTTCAGGGGAAGGAAGCAAAGATGAAACCACAGCAGATAGCCGGGAGGGTGAGAGAGAGCATAGGTTACGTCGAAAAGTGACATTTGTAGGGGTATGTAAAGGATTACATTTCCAATCATTAGAGATAAGCAGACCAGTACCTCCACCTCTTCCAGTCAGATGGGGGGAGTGGGAAAAAGATAAATTATTTGAGAGTGCTGCAGGAGTAAACGAGCACTCTTACCTGAATGGTTTTCTGTTGGACTTGTATAGGCCCAAAGTGTTTTTTTTGTATCTCTCTTCTGTTAAAAGCTGTTAAATTATTAACCAGTGTCTCATGTAGGTTTTTCCTTGTATTTATTATGGTGACCACTGGGAGGTGCTCTGGGCATATACATTTTCTTGGTTTTCTTCCCTGACGTGATGTATGTTGCAAAGCGAAAGTAAAAGTTTTACACAAGTTCATTGCATTCTAACAGGAAAGAGTTCCTTGTCTTTATTTAAAATCAACAGTTCTTTTATAAAGAACACCGCTTTCTCTCATAATACAGTGAAGCAGCCCGTGGATAGAATGAATAATCGATTCTCGAGGCATCGATATCAACCAATTCAGCGCCACCGCCTTGGACAGCATGTAAGGAGGTATATCTTAAGCAGCCTCCTAAGGTATAGTTCAGAGAACACGCCTAGAACAGGTGTACCTTTAGTTAAGACATACCTTTAGAGTCTTTGTAGCGCGTTAAGAGACAATGTTATTGGGAAACGCAGCCCTGAACAGAGCAGGGAGTATAAATAAGGAGACTATTAAGTTAATTAAATGAACACAGGTGAACAGAATGACATAATAAAGACAACACGGGAAACTAGGTCAACGGAACTTAACAGGACAGGGGAACAGGAACAACAAGAGTCCATGGGGGAGTGGAGGGTGGGAGGAGCCATATTTAAAGCCAGAGGCCAGCCAGGACAGCGGCCCACAGAGGAGTCGCCGGAGGGACGAGCCATGGTGGAGTTAGAGCTTGTGACACCAGGGGGCCAACTGACGGAGACTGAGATGGTGGAAGAGGAGCCCAGGATGGAGACCCAGGTGGAGCCAAGCAGACGGAGAGCCAGGATGACACCCAAGGTCCGGAGGGCCAAGGCAGAGTTGATGGCTCCTGCGAGTGAGGCAAAGACAGGGACCTGGAAGACCGAGGCAGAGCCGGAGCGACTGAGGATGAAGGTGTAGCCAAAGGGAAGGAGGAGCCTTACAGAGCCAGAGGAATGGAGTGACAAGACAAAGCCGGAGGAGTGGAGTCCTTAAGTGACGAATGGTTGACGACTGACCAAGGCAGAGCCGGAGGGACGATTGAGTCCGGTGGAGCCAGTGGGATGACGGGCCACAGTGGAGACGAGGGAGCTAGGAGCCAAGGCAGAGCCAGTCGGTCGGAGGACTGAGGTGGAGTACGGGACTCAGAAGCTGGAGGCGGAGACGGGATTCTCATGCCCAACTGACTGAGGGTGAGCTGAGGGACTGACAGGAACAAGCAGAGACCGGGCTGAGGAACAGGCTGACATAAGGAGAGGAGGCGGGAGAAGGAGGCTGGGTGGGAACTTGAGTCACAGGGAGCTCAGGAACATAGGGCACCACTTCCCCAACCCAGTCAATAAGACCCTCCTGAAAAATGTCCAAAAGTTCCTCATAATATATATATTTTTAATTTATTTATATAGCACCATTAAAAACAACAACTATTGACCAAGGTGCTGAACAAAATATCAAAGCCTTCAATAAAAACAATTACAATATACAGATTATACACACTTAAAATCACTAAATACACAAATTAACTAAATGCTAAAGAAAATAAATATGTTTTGAGCTTTCCCTTGAAATCATGTACCGTAGTAGCAGTTCTAATGTACACAGGTAAACTGTTCCAGAGTTTCGGTGCAGCAATGGAAAAAGCACGATCACCTCTTAGTTTCAACCTAGCCATCAGAACATTTAGTTGTGTCTGATTGGATGACCTCAGAGACCTAGCTGGATTGTAAATGGAGAGTAAATCAGACAAATATCCAGGTACTAGACCATTCAAACATTCAAAAACCAGTAGCAGCACTTTAACATCAATTCTAAAATGGACTGGGAGCCAGTGCAAAGAAATTAAAACTGGAGTAATATGTTCTCGTTTTCGAACACCTGTAAGAAGCCTGGCAGCGGCATTCTGTACCATCTGAAGATGGGCCAGAGAGGACTGATTAATGCCCATATAAAGGGAGCTACAGTAGTCTAATTTTGTTGAGACAAATACATTAATCACTTTTTCAAAGTCCTTAAAAGAAAGTAATAATAGCTCTCAAAGGCCTGTTGCAGCTCACCCTCAGCGACGGGAGTGTGGGCGGGGCTTCCCTCCATGCCCTCGATCTCCACCAGTACTCCCTCGGGGACGGACGATGTTGCTGGCTAACGGACCTGGTCAAATTAATCTTGAGGCTCAGTCATGGGTTTTCACGCTGGATCTCATGTCGTGGCAGGCTCATCTGCGGTGGGCTCCTGCGATTGCTCCATGCAGCGGGATGATGGCTGGCTGGTCTCTGGTTCTGGAGTGGGGCTGGAGATGTCCTCCTCAGCTGTGCAGATGGGGAAATACAGTCCATTTTGTTCCAGCACCCACTCCACGAAAACAGCAAAACTCCCTCGAGGACCATGCCAGGACAGCTTTGCCTTAGTGGTGGTGTTCAGTCCCACCTAATAAAACGTGCATAGGCAGCTGCCAAGGTAATGCGTTAGATGGGTGAGATCTAAAAAGTTCCTCATATGGTCCTCAAGGGAGCGATCCTCTTGCTCGAGCAGGAGGAGCTGGACGGCGGGATCCAAGTCAAGTCAAGTCAAGTCAAGTCTGCTTTATTGTCAATGTCAGGACCCGGAGCTTTGCGTGCATTGATCCTGCTGAGGGATCTCCTCACGCTGTCCGGGGACAGCGTCATCACCTGGTCGCCGGGAGGAGGTGGAGTCTTCTGTGCAGTGGTGCTGTTTTGTGCCTCAAAGCATGAAAATCCATGAAACAAAAGCAAAAATAAACAAAAAGGAAAAACGCCGCAAAACTTACTGTTTAGGCTGCTTATTCTGCTAAGGTGCTGAGCTGATTAAAGTGTATGACGAAGGGGTAATCCAATAAACAGTCTTTAATAATAAATCCACAGAGAAAACAACAAGGAGGAGCAGACGTACACACAGAACATAGCAAAACAATGACCAACAAAGGTTCGTTCACTGAATAGAACATGGAGTATAAGTAAGGAGACTAATGAGTTAATTAAAGGAACACAGGTAAACAGAATGACATAATCAAGACAATACAGGAAACTAGGTAAATGGAACTTAACAGGACAGGGGATCAGGAACAGGGAAAAACACAACTTAAAGTAAATGTTACAGTGTACTCATCTGGAGAGGAAAAAAAAAAAACTTATTTCTTTGGAGAAGGGTATTACTTTTGTCTTTTTTTTTTTTAGCCAAAATGGGACAAAAGGTCTCATTCACTAAGCATGTGTATGCCCAAATTTGTAAGTGAAACCTGCACACGAACGTTTTCACAAATAAGTCATGATTCACTAAAACTTTCGTACTAAAATTTATTCTAAATATAAGAAAAAATATCTGAAAGCACACGTACGCAAAAATTACACTCTGGCTGGTCTTAATAATCTCTCTCTTTCCCCACCATCCAATTATTACCAATTATTAGTGAATGAGACAACTGCTGGTTCTGTCTCTTTTTTCTTGACAAGAATTGCATTTATATAGACGCACATCTTTACGATCACATCAAACGGGAGACTTTCAGATGCGCACTCCAACTTCACCTCAGCGCTAGGCAGTAGTCAAACAAGCCAAGATAAAGGTGAGGAGGTACTTCAGTAGAACAACAGTGAACTGCAATCAGATGAGCTGTTAGCAGGCCATATGTCAGTAAAAACTAATTTTCCTGGCCTGTCAGCCGCTATACTGTGCTCGTAATGCACCCAAATAATCCGTTAGTCATCGGACTGACGGATCAAACGGACTGAAAAGCTTTCATGTAAACACCTTAATCGATCCGACTGAGGTCGATCTGAATGAAATTTCGATCGGATTGAAAGGGGTGGTTTATTCCTTTTCTAATACGATTGAGAGTGCATGTAAACACTCGATCGGACTGAAAACCGAATCTGAAAGGACTGCGCATGTGTAATGACACAGAAATAGCGTTATGACGAATGACGCACAGAACGAGTTGTTCTTCCTGTTGAATAAAGTGTTGTATAATTCCCGTCATTATAAAACTCTCACTCAGTGTCTGTGAAGTGGAGCAGGAACACGTCCCACCAATCCTTGTTTTGGATTCTCATCACAGATGACTGGTTTTGGGCGCAGAGTGACGTTTTTACTGCATGATAAATATAAGCAGCTCGGCACAGTGGTTTATGTGCTCATTGTCGCCAAATTATGACCAGAAATTTGTTTGTATAAACGCAGGCACGTTTTTACAAACTACTTAAATGTCCTAATTGACCTATTGCCTAATCCTCTCTATGAAACCAAGTCTTGTTTTCTGAAAAAGTCAATAATTATAAAGATTTTATTATTTTTCTGACACTGTTGATATTTTTTCTTGTTTTAAGCAAAAACTAACATTTTGATTATTTTTTTAAGAAAACAACATTTAATGTCTTTACTCATTTTGCTTCTCAAGTAAATTAATTTTGATTCAATAATATTTACATTTGTACTAGAAAACAACAAAAATGCAAAGTAAGATTTAAGATTTTTTTTTTTTGTATGTTTGTTATTTGATCTAGTTTTCAGTTAGTTTGGTCTTCTGCATAATGACCTTCTGCTACTATAGTGATTCATT
Source organism: Sinocyclocheilus anshuiensis (assembly GCF_001515605.1). Classification (NCBI taxonomy): domain Eukaryota; kingdom Metazoa; phylum Chordata; class Actinopteri; order Cypriniformes; family Cyprinidae; genus Sinocyclocheilus; species Sinocyclocheilus anshuiensis. The sequence goes on along the minus strand of NW_015540883.1, from coordinate 153,030 downwards.
AATTGATTAGTGTCTGCATTGGTTTGGTCTGTTTAAGTTCTGTGGTTTCCTCAGTTTGATGTCTGTTGTTGTTGTGTTATGGTTAGTTTTGGTGTTTGTCTAGTTGTGTTTCTGAGGTTGGTAACACTATAATAACTTTCATTAATAAACCATTAACAAACATTATATAATGCTTAGCAGATCATTAGTTAATACATATTAACATAGCTAGAAATATGATATATGTACTTAATAAACATTATCTAGTGGTTAACGGATTATTATTTCATGTAAATAATCATGCTAACAAATGTCATTCAACTTTCAATTCATGTGATCATGCACTTCTTGAAAATCTTCAAATGATTTTAACAGATGTTATACAATAATTTAAAGCTTTTGTTAATGCACAACACTTCTGCTGCTATTGAGATGCGATACGGGTAAGTTTTGGGACATGTTTGGTGGTATGGGTAGGTTTAAGGGTTGGTTAAGGGGTCAAAAGTGTACAGGGGTCAAATTGATTACTATAACGGAACACAGCTTAATCTGTTTATATTGTATTGTTTTGATAAATGAACAAGTATTTTCTTGAAAAATAGATGTGTTTTCTCCTGTAGATGTTTGATTAAAGTAATATCCTGTTTAATGATATACAGTAGTATACTAATATAAGTGTTGAGGCAACAAAAACATGTTTTGCAGCCAAATTACAATGTGCATGATGTCTTTAGCAAACATTTAGCTAAACAACCACTCTTTACATAAACATTGTTACAGCAGCTAAAATTTCAATGCCCATAACGATACTAAAATATTAGTAATTGTTTATAAACATTTACAAATGATGAATAGTTTCAACTTTAGATTGGGTACTGCAAAAACAAGAACAAATAATTAATAAATGATTTGTTAAGAGGTGTGAATACAGTGAATTCAGGACCTTCGGGACACATTTTGCCATTGAGATGACTGCTCATAAAGGTACTAATGATTAGTAATCGTTTATAAACATTTACAAATGATGAATAGTTTCAAATTTAGATTGGGTACTGCAAAAACATGAACAAATAATTAATAAATGATTTGTTAAGATGTGTGAATAGTAGTCTACACAACAAATGAAGACCAAATATTTGACCTTTTACTGTGATTGTTAATTAATAAATGAATAAAAAAGAAAAAAAAAGGTACAAAAGCTGTCACTGGCGTGGTACCTTTTCAAAAGGCACACCTTTGTACCTAAAGAGTCCATATTGGTACCTTAAAGGTACAAAAGTGTACCTTTTGAAAAGGTACCACCCCAATGACAGCTTCTGTACCTTTTTTTCTGAGAGTGTGTGAAAAGTACAGTAACAAGTAAGCTTGTAATTATTGTATAATTTCTGTTAAAATCAATTGTTGATTTTTTAAAAAGAGCATGATCATATGAATCAAAAGTTTAATGACATTTGTAAGCATTAACTAATTATACGCTAAGCATTATATAATGCTTGTTAATGATTCATTAACAAAGCTTTTAATTACTGTAAACCATCTGTCAAAATCATTTGAAGATTTTTTTAAAAGTGCATGATCATATGAATTGAAAGTTTAATGACATTTGTTAGCATTTCATATTACATTAAATAACGATCTGTTAATAATTAGGTAATGTTTAATAAGTACATTTCTAGCTATGTGAATTTATATTAACTAATGATCTGTTAGGAATTATATAATGTTTGTAAATGGTTTATTAATGAAAGTTATTATAAAGTGTTACCCTGAATTTTATTTGGAGTGTGTTTAATGAGAAAGACTACTGCAAATAAATCCACTTTGTTTCATCTCTGCGGCTAACCAGTTGTGACTGAAGAACAGACCATAACATGGATCTATCAGCAGTTCGGATACTTCTCCTCACCCAGGGGGTCAATCCTAGTGATGGGCAGAGCATGTGAGCGAAGCGGAGCGGTAATATTTCTCGTGGAGCAGAGAGCGCCTCTGAAAATTCTGCTCCACTTGCTCAATACGCTCAGCGTCGCTCGCTCAACCCAGAGTGCCCCTTGATGATTTGCAAGTTCGAGAATCTTTGAAATAGGCTAAGCAATAGCTGCGAGTGTTTTCTGCTGCTGGATTACTGTCCCGTGCACACCGCAGGAGCCTGAAGCCTGACACTTTGGTCCAAGCCAATGTTTCTAAAAGTAAATTCTAAAACGCTGTAAAGATTGAGAGACGTTTTAATTTGATTGCATTTTTTGGTCTTTTTTATCTTTAGAAAGTGTTTCTTTTATTAACGCCAGCAAATAATAACACCAGTTTGTTTTTATAGGACTGTTTTGAATGTTCTTAATGCACAACAGCGGCAGTTAATAAAGTAATGCAAATCAAATATACTTTTCCAGTTAATGCATTTTAGGCACTCTTGCTGAGGGGCTTGTTTTTAAATTAAAGCGTATAATTTAATACATTTAAATAAATACAAAAATTAAAATATAGGCTGTAATGTCACAGAATGTCGGACAGAAACATAACTGCCATTTATCGGCCTACATCTTTAATTGATTTTATTCAAGAGGTTTATTATAAACTGAAAACAATTAGGCCTATTAGAGACATTTATATGTCGGAGCGGGATCTGAGCGGGAGTTGGTTTAGCGGTGAGCATGAGCGTAACATGAGCGGAGCATTTGCTTTATCAGAGTGTGAGCGATCATAGAGCAGAATATTGAGCAGAGCGTCACACAGTTCCGCTTCGCTCACATGCTCTGGTGATGAGCACCTTCCAAGCACTGCCTTGTGAAGCTTTGAAACCTCTGCGAATCATTTGTTTCGAATCAGTGATTCAGAGCACGTATCAAACTGCCAAAGTCATGTGATTTCAGTAAACGAGGCTTTATTACATTCCATGCGTGTGAACCATGTGTGTTCACTGAGATCTTGTTAATTGTGATGATGACAGCCTCTACATATTTTTCCAGGGAGGTTTGAGTCATCAAACCAGGGCGTGACTGCCCTCGTGGGAATTTCATAGAATTCGTGGACTGGGTTTTATCAGAGTGTGAATCCCTGAAACCATCGTTGTGAGTGAGGAGGATCCTTCTTCGCCAGAGCCCAGCCAGCCACCGCCGGTTAATTGTTAAACAAGTTCAATTCAGCTATAAGCAGCTCTTCAGAAGGCAGTATGAGTCGTTATTTAGAAGTCATTATTTCAGTGTCAATGTTGTCAAATTAATCATCTCTGTAGGAGAACTCCGTTATTGTATTTTTTCTCCCCCTCTCATCGAATAGTGTCAGTGCAGTCCAAATATTGCAAATATAAGTGTAAATATTAAGTGTCTTCTAAACTCCAACTGAGCAAGCCAAAGGCGATAGTGGCAAGGAACCCAAACTGAAAACCGTGGGAGAAACCAGGCTTAGGCTTAGTTCTCCTCTGGCCTAAATTAATGATATTGATATTGAATGATATTCATTTTAGCCAGCAGTGGACCAAAATTATGATGATTCTTGTTAAAACTTAACAATACTTATTACATAGATAGCTTCAATATTTGATCACTGTTTAATATCTTCAGAAATGCAAATTCATGTGAAATAATTCGGTAGTTATTGATATTTCAAATAAAATAAGACAAATACCTGTATATATTCAATTTGCTCCCATTTATTTCTGATCACAGAGTTTTGCTACACAACATAAATAATTTTAGTTTTTCATGAAGTGCTATGAGAGAGGGCTTGAGGGTTATAGTATTTATTATTTTGTATTGTTTTATTTTCAGAAAAGAAAAAAACAACAACTCAGAACTCATATATTTAGCTGTATTAATCAAATTTAATACATGTATTAATATCAAATCTAAACATAATGTACAGTATGTCATTGCAATTAATTTGTATTAATAGAAGCCAAATGCTCCCGAAAAGAGGCTCAATATTTTTCAAAAGATTTCAGTGATTTCCTAACATTGCAGTATGAAATAAGTAAGTAAGAACTTTATTGTCACTGTACATGTACAATGAAACTCTGGTGGAGCAACCTCCAGATGCCTTCTTGATACATACAAATTACTGATGTACCATGTAAAAATCTGCACACACATATTATACAATGTAATATACAATATACACAGTACACTATACAATACAATATAATATACACAATGCAATATACAATATACACAATATGCTATACAACAGTACACAGAGGACACACAACACAAGACAACAAATGTGCATATATGTAAACAATATGTGTGCGAAAAATGTTAACATTATGTGCAATTATAAGCAGGTAGTGACAAGTGCTGAGGTAGTGTAGTTGATGTTTTGACCATTATAAATAAGATTTTACACAATGAAATATTGCACAGTAAGGTAACTGCCCTAAGTGGCACAGTATGTGGGGAAGTGATTGAGGTCTCTAGGTCCATGTGGAAGGCAGGGTGTTCAATAGAGCAACTGCTAGGTGATAAAAGCTAGTTTTGAGTCCTGTTGTGTGGGCATTAGTGTTGTCACGGTACCAAAATGTAAGTATTCGGTACCAATACCAGTGAAAATCCACGGTTCTCGGTACCAATTTTGGTACCAAAGCAAAACACAAAAACATGCTAATTAAAAAAATTGACTATACTTTAATTTAATCCAAACTGTGTACATATTTAATTTTAAAGGGCTTTTGAAAACCTTCTAGAGTTATTAAGCCAAGAATAACAACTAAGTTAGTTAAAAAAAAAAAAAAAAAAGCCCAGAACTGCTTTTCTGGCTGATATGACACAAACAATGTTAACCATTTGTACATTCTCTAACACGCATATTTTAGATTCACAATTCACTTAAAAGCCTCTGGTGTGTAAAAATAGTAAATATCATCATGTCCTCCTGTTTTTTTTTACCCTAATAAAAGTTATAGGAGCATTAAATAGTTAATAAAGAAAC
>NW_015540883.1:146751-147018 GCF_001515605.1 Sinocyclocheilus anshuiensis | reverse complement strand
TCTTTATTTAACCTGTAATTACAGTTATTTAATTTTAGTTATATAATTCATATACATATCATTTCATATCATGTAGTTATATAATTTCATATACATAATTTGATTTAATAATAACCCAATTTGAAGCAAAAACATAATGTTCTGTTTTGACTAGCTTTGTGAAATTATACTACATGCTAGTGTTGTCACAAATGTAAAATGTAAGTATTCGGTACCAATACCAGTGAAAATCCACGGTTCTCGGTACCAATTTTGGTCAAAACACAA
>NW_015540883.1:121496-146666 GCF_001515605.1 Sinocyclocheilus anshuiensis | reverse complement strand
ATGTCCTCCTGTTTTTTTTACCCTAATAAAAGTTATAGGAGCATTAAATAGTTAATAAAGAAACTTCTAATGCTCATTATACTAGCGTTAGCTGCACTTATGCTAACGATTAACTACTCTAATAACAGCGTTCATTTCAATCCGATATTCAAAATAAAATATTGAATAATATTCATAACAGAAGCGTTGTTTCCCACAGACTTGTCGGCATATATATGCAAATTCATTCTCTTCCAGCAGGAGGCGCTTGTAGAGCAGGAGAGATAGTGGTTTCCCCGGTAACGGCTGTAATCTAATAAGTGCTGTGTTCACAAACGCTGCTCAGGCATTACAGGCAAGATGAAATGAAAATGACATCCATAATTTTCTGAAGACAGTCGGTTTCCTTCAGAAATACAGTGATATAAAAACACCCGCACCGGGTTTCGACTTTGACACGTGCAGTGCTCATGTTTATTCAACAAAGTCAAAGCCTTTAGGAAAATCTATTTGTGGCAGTCAGTTTTGATACTTTGGCGGGCCGCCACAAATAAATCAATGTATGGGAAACACTGAAGATCTAAATATTAAAAATTAAAATGAAACTTAGCTACTTGAACTCTTTCATTTGATCTGGGTGTCTGTCTTTAAAGTGTTTTGTTAGTTTGGTGTGTTTCCTCCTTTTGATGTCGCCATGTCTCAGTGCTTTTATGAAGAGAGCGCATCTGCACACCTTTCGGATAGAGCATCAAGAACCGGGTTGACCGGGTACTCGGTACCACCGGTACTTGAAAAAACCTGGTACCGTTACATTTTCATTTTTTTAGTATCGACTTGGTACCGAAGTACCGGGTATTTTGACAACACTAGTGGGCATAGAGTGTTTTGTATCATTTCCCAGATGGTAGGAGGGTGAACATGTTGTGACCTGGATGTGAAAGGTCTCTGATGATGCAACATGCCCTGTAAATGTCCTCCAGACTAGGGAGCTGGGAGCCCGTAATTCACTCTGCTGTTTTAATGATGCGCTGGAGAGACTTCCTGTTTTCTGAGGTACAGGCAGAGTACCACACTGCAATGCAATAGGTGATGACTCAATGACTGACCTGTAGAAATTCACCAGCAGCTGTTGTCGGAGCCGTGTTTTCTTCAACAACATCAGGAAATGTAGTCTTTGAAGTCCTTTTTTGACCATCACTGAGGTGTTGACAGTCAAAATAGCATTCCGGCTGATGTGAACTCTAGGGCTGCCCTCGACTAAAGATTTGTCTGGTCGACTAGTAGTCGTTCATTTTAAGCATTAGTCGACTAATCGCACGTTTATTAATAAACCATTTAAATCATGATAATGAGCCTTTAATTGCCTACATAGCCTAATAAGCACTCAAGCGCACTCATAAAGCTTGCCACAGCACACCGGCAGAAGTAATGATGATGAATGTGTCAGGGAAAAAGAGTAAGATTAAACTGCATTAACATTTTAATAATCTATTGATAAACTAGTGTTTACGGCTTAAGAGATAAATTCGGCGACACTGACTCGTCATCTCCACAGTAGTGAATGCGCCTGCATGCAAGTTTCATACGGATTACATAGTCTTAGAATATATTTTTTTTTTTTCAGATTTGAATTGTTTCATTTGAAAGTAGACATTTCACTCTCTATAGACATATTTTTCATGTCTGAAGGGCAAGTACACACGGAGTTTCGCGCTCAAGTTCACAGTGGCCGAGATGGCAGAAGTTTTACAAAAGTGTAATGTTTTGTTGTTATAGTGAGTGCACACAAATAAAAGTAGAGGTCTTACAGATTCGAAAGATGTATTACTCTTATCCGTGTGACCAAAATGATGGTGCTACTGTTCAGCTTTCACACTGCGCACAGACACTTGAACAGCGCACATATTTCTAGGTTAACATTAGATTGAGCGGCCATGTAAAGTTGCTACTACTTACATATTTCAGATGATAAGCCATATTTGAGGTCGATGAATGATAGGCGAGCATTTGGATGTAGGCTACTGTATTACCACAAAATCCAGCCGATCTCTCCGTCATGGACTGCATGACCTCATCACTTCCTGTGGATTTTTTTTTTTTGCGACTAAGAGACTAAATAATATTTTGATCGACCAAACATCTTCTCGTCGACTAAAGGTTAGTCGACTATTAGGGGGGCAGCCCTAATGAACTCCAAGATTTTTGAAGCTCTGCACAATCTCCACTTTCTCAACCATTGATGTTGATGGGGCAATGAAGAGAGGGCTTCAGCCTTCTGAAGTCCAGGATCATCTCCTTTGTTTTTATTGCATCGAGGATTAGGTTGTTGTCTCGGCTCCAGCACTCCAAGTTCTCGACCTCTGCTCTGTAGGCTGACTCGTTGTTGTTGGTTATTCTCCCTAGTACCTACAACAATGGTGTCATCTGCAAACTTGATTATGGTGTTCGTCTCATGAGAGGGTTTACTGTCATACATATAGAGGGAGAAGAGGAGGGGCCTCAGCACACAACCCTGTGGTGCTCCTGTGTTCAGTATGATGGAGGGTGGACATGCTTCCCCATGCACACAGTCTGTGGTCTGCCAGTGAGTAAATCTTGCACCCAGTTGCACAGGTGTGTGTTGAGGCCAATGTGGTTCAGTCTGTTGACCAGGTTATTGGGGGGGGGGGTGGCTGTTGAAAGCGGAGCTATAATCAATAAATAGCATCCGCATGTATGTGTCCCTCTGATCAATATGTGTTAGAGCCGTGTGGAGGGCCAGTGACACTGCATCCTCATTTGACGTGTTTGTCCTGTTGGCAAACTGGTGTTGATCCAAGAAGGGTGAAATGTTGCTCTAGATGTGTGATAGAATGAGTCGCTCAAAACACTTCATCACCACCGGCGTCAGGGCTACTGGCCGATAGTCGATCAATGTCTTAATTGCTGCCTGTTTTGGTACCTGGATTATTGTGGCTGACTTGAAGCATGTTGGTACAATAGCCTGCCCCAGGGAGATGTTGAACAGGTCTGAGAATACTGCTGTCAGCTCACCTGCACAGTGTTTTAAGATCCGTCCTGGAACACCATCCGGCCCTGTAGCCTTGCTTGGGTTGATGTTGTTCAGAGCTCGTCTCACCTCATTGGGACTTGTTGAGCTTTGAGCTGGTGTTGTTGCCCGCATAGTCTGTAATGGCCTTAAAGGGTTAGTTCACCCAAACATGAAAATTCTGTCATTAATTACTCACGCTCGTGTTGTTCCAAACCCGTAAGACCTTCGTTCATCTTCAGAACACAATTTAAGATATTTTTGATGAAATCTGAGGGCTCTCTGACCCTCCCATAGACAGCAAGGTAACTACCACGTTCAAGGTCCAGAAAAGTACCAAGATGATCGACAAAGTAGTCCGAGTGACATCAAAATATTGTGTTCCGAAGATGAACGGAGGTCTTACGGGTTTGGAACAACACGAGGGTGAGTAATTAATGACAGCATTTTCATTTTTGGGTGAACTAACCCTTTAATGCCCTTCCACATGCGTAAGCAGTCAGTGTTGTTGAAGTGCTCCTCAATACACTTCTTGTGGCAGCGCTTCGCTTCCTTGATGACCCTCCTCAGTTTGGCCCTTGCTGTTCGATATGCCTCTTAATCACCTGGCCTGAAAGCAGCATCGTGGGCCCTCAGCAGACTAATCACAGCTGTATTCATCCATGATTTGTGATTGGGGAGCATGCATATTTTCCTCTCTGTAGTGATACTGTCCATGCAGAAACTGATGTAATCCAGCACAGATGAGGCATAGGTGTTTAGGTCTGTGTGGTTATTGTGTGTGGTGGTTATTTTAAATAAGTCCCAGTCAGTCTCATTAAAGCAGTCTTGCAGCCTGGCCATAGCTCCTTCAGGCCAAATCCTGATGGTGCGAACTGTGGGCTTAACACAGTTAACTACACTTAACTACTGGGGTTTGTAGATAGAGGCTACAAACAGGCTGACATGGTCAGACCGGCCAAGGTGGGGGGAGGGAGATGCTTTATAGCTCTTTTCTTGTTACAGTACACATGAGCCAAAGTATTATTGCCTCCGGTGGGGAAATCAGTAACCTGATGAAATTTGGGGAGCACATCCTTAAGATTTGCTTGATTAAAGTCTCCTGCTATTATAAGTACGCTATCTGGATGGAGATTCTGTAGCATGTGTATGGTCTCGTGAAGCTTAGCTAGCGCCAGTTTAGCATTAGCTTGCGGTGGGATGTAAACAACTGTGAGAAATACCACAGTAAACTCTCTTGGTAGATAGAACGGCTTGCATTTCAGCATTATAAACTCCAAGTCCGGGGAGCAAAACTGCTCAACAGTGTCAGTGTATGCACACCAAGTGTTACTCACATATATACACACACTGCCGCCTTTTCCTTTGCTGGAGTCAGCTGTTCAGTCCATTCGAAACGCAGTTCGGCCTGCTACCTTGATAGCTGTGTCTGGGATGTTAGGATTCAGCCAGGTTTCAGTGAAAAATGAAGCACAACTGCACAATCTATTCGAGTGGATCCTCAGCCTCAGCTTGTCAGTGTTGTTGATGATAGACTGGGCATTTGCAACGAATACGCTGGGTAAAGTTGGTTTATCCAGGGAAATCCTTAGCCTAGCATGTATGCTGGCTCGTTTGCATTGCTTTTGCTTCCTCACTCGCCATTGCCTGCGTCGCTTGAGGCTCGAGCTTATGATCAAGTCAGTTACCGATGTGCAGAGTAGTTCTTACGATATACAGGAATGAGGGGGTGGAATAAAACTCGCAGTCCTAATGTCCAGTATCTTTTGTCAGTCATACGTTATGTGAGCCAATCATGTTTAAAAGAAAAGACATGTAGGAACACTAAAAACACTAAAAAGTGGCACCTATGATCAATGAAATGAGTTCATTGATCTACTGTTTTCTTGATAGAGGATGAGCCGGCTTCCATTTCACTAATATGCATATTTATTCGCAGTTCCAGCCAAATGAGTAAAATACTTTTTATGATGAGACAAATCTAATAACTCAGTATCCCCTAATATCCCAATTCTAGGATCATAACTAATTGGGATACCTATAACCTTTGAAGATATATCAATTATATATTCCCAAAAACCATTCAAAACAGGACAATTCCAAGGCATATGAAGTAAATTGCTTTCAGATGTTTTACACCTTTGACGTTTTGAAGATATATCAGTATTTAGCATGTGAAGTTTTTGAGGAGTATAATATGCAGAATATTAAATTGGATTTGTCTATGTTTGGTGAATATTAAAATAGTCTGCATTCTTTCCATAACACACTCCCACTCCACCAGATCATATGTGCAGTCAAGATCTCCCACCCACCTCTGCTTCAAGATTATGCTGTCAAGTGGCTTACAATTATTTGATAATGTGCTGTATCCTACAGAAGCAATACCTCTTGGAGAGGGCACAATCTTGTTAAACATAACATTTTCAAATGGCGACAGTGTTGGAATTTTAAGAAATGTCTTGTGGGGGTGATCCCTTTGACCCAGTGTCTGACTTGCAAATATTTAAAGAAATTATGTAATATTTCTTGGAATATTATATGTCTGGGATAGCAATTCAAAGGTCATTAAAGAATCATTGGCATACAAGTCCTCCAGTGTCTTTATACCTTTACAGGTGCATCTCAATAAATTAGAATGTCGTGGAAAAGTTCATTTATTTCAGTAATTCAACTCAAATTGTGAAACTCGTGTATTAAATAAATTCAATGCACACAGACTGAAGTAGTTAGAGAGAGCGCGAGAGAGCGAGAGAGGGAGAGAGAGAGAGAGAGAGAGCGCGCGAGAGAGAGAGCAAGAGAGAGAGAGCGAGAGAGCAAGAGAGAGCGCGCGAGAGAGAGAGGTCACATCATAGTGGAGTCAGCTGTCTTAACCGTGGCTTGTGTACTGCTGCAAACACATACCAGCTTCATCACTGTGTCTGTCACGCGACTCTGTTCCCCTTTCGGGCTCTGTCTTTACATTTATTTTGAAAGATGAAGCTCGCAATTATGGTAAGGGGCGTTACATTTCCGACGAGTGCTTGCAGTGTTCGGCCAATCACAATGCACTGGGTCAGCTGGCCAATCAGAGCAGACTGCGCTTGTCGGAAGGAGGGACTTTGTAGAAAACGAAGCGTTTGAGAGAGGCGGGGCATAGAGGACCTACAATAATGTACAGTATTTGAAAATTAATGTGTTTTTTGAACATTAAAGCATGTCAACATATTCTGTTACACCAAATACACAAAATAATGATCTTTAAAAAAGCATCATATGACCCCTTTAAAAGAACCAAAGACTTAAACTACTTCAGTCTGTGTGCATTGAATGTATTTAATACACGAGTTTCACAATTTGAGTTGAATTACTGAAATAAATGAACTTTTCCACGACATTCTAATTTATTGAGATGCACCTGTACTCACCCATGCTTTTAGGCTATTATTAGTAATACCAGGAGGTACAATGGGGTTTTCCCAAAGAGGTAAATGTCTAAGTGTAACAGTACGAAAGCTGCATAAATTATGTGATTCCACCCATGCAGAAAATGGATTATGTATTAATGGATTTTTTTGTGAATGTAGATAAACTACTTTTTGACCCCAAAAAAGCAGCAACGTTTAGCTCATCTCCCACTGTTCTATACCTGTTCATCGAGTATCAACCTTATCAGGGTTCATCCAGATCCATATAGGCTAATTAATAATGTTTAAAATTGGGAAAGTTCAGTCCACCTTATACGGTGCTTGAAGTTTTAGAAGTGAAGAAGTTTTACTCTTGGGTTTTTGCCTTTCCACAGAAAGCCCGAAAATACTTTGTTTAGTTCCTTAAAATAAGTCATAAGACTGAAATTTACACATATATTTAAGTAAAATGTTCATTTTTATGACATTGATTCTGCCTATTAATGATAAGGGTAAATCTTTCCATTTTTCTATTTCATCTTTCACTCTGTCCAGAAGTGTGGAGCAGGTTTTTTTATTTATTTATTTTTTCCATAACACCATATGTTAAATCATTGTGAATACCTAAGTTTTTAAATCCACTACTGCAGTGTTAGTGGTTTAACTATATATTTGAACTCTTCAGGTATATTAATAGTAAATGCTTCAATGTTATCTTCTTATCTTATCCAGGGGTGTGAAGTAACGAATTACAAATACTCACATTACTGTAATTAAGTTTTTTTTTTTTTTTTTTTATCAGAAATTTTACTTTTTTGAGTAGTTTTAAAAATTGTGTACTTTTTAAGTTATGTATCTGTACTTTTACTCCGCTATTTTCCCTCCATTTGTGGTCGTTACATGCTTGTTTTCATTTTATTTTTATCCATCAATGTGATTGGATAGTGTAAAACGTAGAGGATGATTCCCTCCTTCTAGAACAATGTGCATTTATGTTTAAATTTTAACATAAATTATAATGTTTATGATGTTCATTTCTTTATCACAAAATGCTAAAACTGGCACCGTTTTGGAGAGAAAGTGGCTGTTTTTAATCTCTCTTTTTAACCCATCTCATGGTGTGTGATGAACTTCCATATGAGTTTCTAATGGTTTTGTATTCTTTGCATTGTTCTAAACATTCATATTTTATGAGCAACAATAGCATGCTGTGTCTCAGTGGCCTTACACCTGATTTTAAATCTATTTTTTCAAACATTTTTTCAAACATTATAATTTAAATGGTGATGAGTATACCAAGAATAACTCTTTCATGTTTTCATCATAATAGTTTTTCAGTGTTGTTTTGATGTATTTTGAAGAGTTGGCAGTCAAAATAAAACTGCTGGATGATAGATATTCTACATTCATTCTTACAAACAACAAAATATAATTTGAATTACAGTATGTACAATGTTTTCTAAATGTTTACATTTCAGTGTACAGCATTAATTATAAAGGGTAGAATCCGCAGCTCACTACTCATAAGTACATTTAAATAAGATACTCTTTTACTCTTACTCAAGTAGTTTTTTGGACAAATACTTTTTACTCTTCTCATACTACATTTTTTGGAATGTAATGGTCCTTTTACTTGAGTATATTTTTTTCAGTACTCTTTCCACCACTGCACTTATATATCAGTGTATTCCTTAAATACATGTTGTAAAGTGGGAATAGAGGATTGTGAATTGGTCAGGTATATTAAAAGATCATCAGCATAAAGGGATCATTTGTGTTCATTAGTGCCAATTTTAATTGCTTTTATATCAGTATGGGAACTTACTACAATAGTGAGGGGTTCAACAGCCAGGGCAATTAATAAGGGAGATATTGGGCAGCCTTGCCTACAACCTCTAGACAGTGTGAAGGTGTTTGACATAATACCATTGGTGTATATTTGTACTTTAGTGGAGTTAAATAAAGTTTTTAAATATCCAACTTAGACTCAAAGCTCATGGCTTCTAGGGTTGCAAAAAGAAAAGTAGACTCAATTCTGTCAAAAGCCTTTTGGGCGCCCATAGACAGAATAAACATTGATGCTTTCTATAGCTATATTAATTATATGTAATAGCCTTCTAACATTATCAGAGCCTTGTCTATTCTCAATGAATCCATCTGGATGTATTTATTACTTTGGGTATAACAATTTCCAGGCTCGGGGTCAAACAGTTTGGTCAAAACTTTATAGTCAGCATTAAGGAGACTTAACGGCTTATAAGATCCATATTTTTGCCTGTCTTTTCCTGGTTTAGGATGTACAGTAGTGTTATTGTTGCCAATTCCAGGGAGTGTGGAAGTGAGCCTCTCTCAAGTGATCATGTTTGTTAAAGGAGTTAATATATTTGAAAACAACTTAAAATACTCCACTGGAAAGTGTATTGTATTTTTGGAAGTATCAATGGCTTTATACCTCATTCTCAGTTATGCCTGAATTCAGTCATTTATTATCTTCATCATCGATTTTAGGTAACTGTATTTTATTTAAAAAAATTTAGCATCAATATTTCCTTGACTATTATCAGTTTTGTATAACGTTTCATAAAATTCCTTGAATAAAATATTAATTTCTTTGGGGTCTTTTATATATCTTCGATCAATTGATTGTATTGAGTGAATATGTTGCTCAAAATTGCTGATTATTCTTGTTTAATTTGCCATGACAATAATTTGCAATGGCTTTATACCTCATTCTCAGTTATGCCTGAATTCAGTCATTTATTATCTTCATCATCGATTTTAGGTAACTGTATTTTATTTAAAAAAATTTAGCATCAATATTTCCTTGACTATTATCAGTTTTGTATAACGTTTCATAAAATTCCTTGAATAAAATATTAATTTCTTTGGGGTCTTTTATATATCTTCGATCAATTGATTGTATTGAGATTGAATTGTATCAATTGATTATTCTTGTTTAATTTGCCATGACAATAATTTGCTAGTTTTAGCTTTTTTTAGTAATTTTTAGCAAATTCGTAGTAATGATATTTTGTTCTGGCCATAACAGATTCAACCTTTTGGGTGCACAGATTATTATGTAAGACCCATTTTTGAGTAAGCTGTGTCAAATATTCCTCATTATTAGTCATTGAATTAACTCAAAACAGCGGTCTTTTCCTTTCCTTGTATAAAAAAATTATGTCCTCTCTTATAATTGAATGTGAGGCTGAGTAAGCATTAGCCTTAAATAATTTAATATATTGATAATTCATATATAAGGAAATATATTTTCTTTGTGTATGGGTGAACAAACTGTTAAGCTAATGATTCAAGTATTAGGCTACTATTCAAAATTGCCAAATTGTGATTTAGCAACAATAAAGCATCATGTTACTTGTTGTGGCCTTTGGTCAGGGAAATAAAAGAAGAAAAAAAAGTCAATAAACTTAATTCACAATATAGTGTCCTCTATATGAAGGCCATTAGAATGATACTACCTGGTCTCATGGCAAAAACGTACCTGGGGGCACTTTTCGCGAGATGCGGAATACATACCAATAAGTACATCTCACTGCAGTTTCCAAAAGAAATGAACACTAGAGGCAGTAAAGCTCTGACACCTTTTATTCCTTTTCACACAAATTTACAGAGTTCCGATTAATAAAGCATAATTTTCACACAATTACTTGAAGAATATTATGTTATGACTTCAAAAGGATTTTAATATGCTGGGAGATTTGAAAACTGATGCTTTTGAATGTTAGCATCGCACATATCCAGCTTCATATCTATGGGTTTTCATAGACAGTAGGTTTGTTCGGTAGCTCACGGAGTACGGAGACATATGAGCTCTGGTTCGAATCCCATGTAACTACGGTTCAACAAAACAGTTCAAATCTGCATATAAGGAAGTTCGAATGGCACTGTTGGATCAACAAATGCATTTTTATGTGTGACCCTGGAGCACAAAAGCAGTCATAAGTAGCAGAGGTATATTTGTAGCAACAGCCAAAAATGCATTGTATGGGTCAAAATTATAGATTTTTCTTTTATGCCAAAAAAATTAGGATATAAAGTAAAGATCATGTTCCAAGAAGATATTTTGTACATTTCTTACCGTAAATATATCAAAACTTAATTTTTGATTAGTAATATGCATTGCTAAGAACTTCATTTGGACAACTTTAAAGATGATTTTCTCAATATTTTGATTTTTTTGCACACCCAGATTTTCAAATAGTTGTATCTCAGCCAAATATTGTCCTCCTATCCTAACAAACCATACATCAATGGAAAGCTTATTTATTCAGCTTTTTGAAAAACTGACACTTACGTCTGGTTTTGTGGTCCAGGGTCACATATCAGTTTTGCATTTGTTAACACTATCAGGTAGGTTTAGGGTTGGGTTTGGTGTAGGGCATCTTTCCAACATGATAGAGCATTAACTTTTAGCAACAGTCCCTGGATATTTGAATTCTGAACCGCCGAAATACGTACCTGAAGAAACATAATAAAAACACAGCAATACGTACCTATATCAACGTAATAAAAACATGCCAGGGTTCACGTATTGAACCCGTGTTTTAGCGCCACTCAGTGGACATTTCTCTTTGAAACTGCGGCGAAACGTGCAGTAAGGTACGTACAAAAGTTGTTGCAGAAAAGTACCCAGAGATACGTATTTTTATGAGACCAGGTTGAAATAATAATGTCTCAGTTCTCACTCAGGTGTAGAAGCTTCTGTGTCCTTGCTAAGGGAATCAATAAAGTTCTTTGCTTTAACCATGTGTAGGATCTGAAGCTTGGAAAGGTATGCGAAGGAATACTTGATTTCCCGACCTTTCAACATTTGTTCACCTCCATGTAAGCTTTCTGAGCATTCTAAAGCTCCACGCTAAAATCAGGGAAGAAACGAATGCATCAGTTGTCAAAATATACCTCAAACGTTGTCTCGCAAGTTGAAGGATTTTCTGTTTCTCTCTGAAGTTCAGGAGTTTTGCCACGATTATCCTTGGAGATTATATTGCCTCCTTCAGATTTTTCCAGCAAGTTAACAAGACAGCACTTTATCTTTTAGATAGGAGACATCTTTCTTCAAGCGACTGACTGCCGAACCTGTGTCTTGTATGTCATCCTCTGTGGCACTTACTCTAGCTTCCACCTTGACCATCTGTTCAGATAATGAAAACATAGAGGTTTTGATACAGGTCAATTTAGCCTGAATGTCATTGATCATGCTGTCGATTGTTTTGCTAATTTCCTCTTTACTGGCTTTGATCACCTTCCACAGAGTCTCTATCGATATTTCACATCTTCGGCCATACTAGCTAGCATGTTGAGGTCGTTAGCTTTGGGAATGTTGGAAATTAGTCGTGTTTTATGTCCTTTTCAGCTCAAATTGTGTTCTGCCATAAACAATATTGACTTTGCAATTAATAGACTCAAAGTTCTTCCAATTAGGGATATTAATTAAGGATTTTCGATTAATAGTATAGGTAGTCATGCTACTGTCAGCTAAGACATTCATCTGTCTAGCAATTAAATATACATTTATATAATGTGCATCGGCATCAGGGGCAGACTTGGTGATTTGGGGGCCCTAAGCAAATTTCAGGTATGGTGCCCCAGCACAATAACTATGTGCTCTTTTATACCTAACCCTTATTTTGCTCTCTCTCTAATAGTTTATAGTTTATTTACCTCTTCACAACTTAAGTAAATAATTAGTCAACCTGATGCTGTTCTAAAGCCATATTTGTCACACTACGGTGCATTCAAACACTCACGAAGATAATGAAGGTAAATAAATCTTTAATAATCCACACAGAAGGTAGATCCACAAGAGGAAGGCTTAGCACAGGTGAAAACACATACAAGATCTGACAAACTAAGGCAGAAAAGACAGGAACTAAAATACACAGACAAATTAAGATAATAAACTAGACACAGGTGAACAGAATTAACTAATCAGATACGAGGGAAACTAGATCAAAACAGGGAAACAAGAGGAAAGACAACAACTATAACTCCATGATGGTGATAATGTTAGGCTACCTTTTTTTTTTCAGATCACAAAAGAAGAAATTATTTTAAAAAATTGCTTGCACTTGTCGATTTAATGAATTGTAACCTTATTCAATCTTTTTTTTTAAATAATTCATATGTCATTAAATTATCCCATGCAACTCGTTCCGTATTCTAAGTGTCCTTAAGGCATACGGTAGGGTTCCTTAAGGCATGCGGTAGAGTTTGCCGAGAAACAAAAGGAAGATGTAATATATTATTAAGCAAAAATCTCCAGTCAATGAATGCACACCGGTGAACAAGGAAAAGCACACAAAACACGATACTTTCTTCTCTGAGGGTAATATATCCGTTCTGAGACAGTCAGACAGGATTATACATCCTAGAATGAGTGCTCCCTGTGTCTGTAGCATTTGTTTCACCAATATCAGATGGGGCCCCCTGATTCCCCAGGGGCCCTAAGCGGCCGCTTACCTTGCTTATCTGTTAAGTCCACCCCTGATCGGCATACCAGAAATATTTGGGGGGAGAAGCATACAGCATGTGCTCATCAGCCTCTCACGCTCATGAACTGAGGCTGAGGCATTATGGGTGCTTCTCAAATGGAAGGCTGCATCCCAGTGAGGACGCATCATTCCTTGTTCAGTCCTCTAGAGATCCTGCTCAGCATTAAAGGTGGGGTAAGTGATTTCTGGTAGCCAATGTTGAGATTTGAAATCACCAAAACAAACACGCCCCTACCCCAAAAGGGTCTCGGCCCTATTTTGATAGCTCCGCCCCACACATACATACGCAACCCAGGCAACGATTAGTTCTGTGAAACAAAGCAAAACCAATGTTACACCATGTCTACACTGGACGCGAGTGGCACAGCGCGACAAAATACTATGGAACTCATTATAATCAGTGATGCTGTCTACACCATAGATATACAGTATATACATGTCTATGGTCTACACTGGATGCGGCATGACATGACAAATCCCCGACAGAAAACTGCTGCTGCGTTCTATTCATGACGTATTGACACAAATTTCAAATGATTTTCAACGGTCGCTTTGCCGCGTCCAGTGTTCTAGACAGACTAGTCTAATACACTGTACACAGTAACAGGCGTAGACACAGTGTTACTCACCTATCGAGAAGAAACAAAGCAACCTCGGCGTCCGATCGCAGGCCTTCCGCTCCTTGAGTTCTCTCCAGCGCTGGAAAGCTGATCCGATATTTACACGGGTCCTACATTGCCTTAAGCCTTCTTTTGTTCCGCAGATGTTTTCCTCTTTTGTTTTTTATCCGCCATCTCTATCTTTCTGTCGCTCGGCTCAGCTAATGTCCGTCCTGTGCACTGACTGAACTCTCTCTCCTCCACATCATGAGTAGACACGCCCCTTATTGCTGATTGGCTACAAGTTTGTTTTGCTAGTCGGCCCGAATCAGTTTTCTAAAGCGTTTTTGAAAAATCGCTTACCCCACCTTTAAATGCTAGAAAGAGATGGTCTATTAACCTGTTAACCAGCACCTGGACGCCAGCACACTGAACGCTCTGTTTGCACGTGTCAATGTGTACAAATCGATTAAATTAAAAGGGACATAATTAATCTTAACAAACTATATATCATTCTAAAGGTCTAAGCCTCAAGCATCGAAGATAGATCGCTGTTTTTCAATGGAAAGCTTGTAAAGAATGTATTTGCTAAATTTGTGTAAGCAGTACACATCAAAACATGCATAATCAAAACGCAGTACATACCAGATTCATCGTAATAACGAGTCACAAACGCATCCACAGCTTTAAATCCCGGTTTAGTTAGAAAGGTAAGGGTCCACTGAATGACATCCCATAGAGCACTTTTAGTCCAACTAAACAATAACGTTATAATATGGATGGTAATTCCTTTGTTTACGTCTCATTTCTTCGGGGACAGTTATTGTTTGCATCCGTTATGGAATAACTTACGCTCAAAAAACTGCATCTTGGTGGTAAAAAGCAACATGGTTTTGTAGCATACAGTGTTACAAACAGAATGAGACCATCCACTAAAAAAAAGTCAAAGATACGCGGAATATTATTTATTTGAATTCTGGCGCTCTCTCGTGACGGCTCATTACGCACGTTGTGACGCACCTGTTGGGGGGGGTAACTTAGTAATCGGCTTTTTGCACAAATAACTTTTTTTTTTTTCTTCTTCAACATTTTTCATATATGTGTGTGTGTTTTGTGGGGAATGTGGCTGTAGCTGCATGATTACCATCTGTAAGACCGCACATCAGCATGATTACTGTGTGTATGACAGCTATCAGTGTGAATGCAGTCTAAATGAATAGAGTGTGATTATTGACTATATGACCGGCCATCTGTATAATTACCATCTGTATGACCGGCCATCAGCATGTGATTACTGACTGTATGAGCAGCTATCAGTGTGAATGCTGCAATCACAGGATGTACTTGGCATACATAGTTAATTCTTTTTTTTTATTATTTCTTTTTATTACTCAAGAATTATTCTTATTGTATTTTTCTAGTGCTCAAATAAATCACTTATACGATGTCTAAGATTCTGTCTATTGTTTTATAATTGAAAAACTATGCAGTGGTATGTATAATGACTAAATAGTGTGTAGAACCCTTCAATACATTTAGTAAATATTTTTCCTCAAACATTGGACTAGAAATAGTCTCAGAAAAATGGTTGCAGGTATCTCATTTTTCATGGTATCTTCTTCAGATTTGAAATATAAACTCATGAGACGTGACGTTCAACCCATTACTTTTCTGGATTTTTCCACGACTGATTTCATGTATTTTTATATGAAATTAAAAAAAAAAATCAGTGTGGTACTTTTTTTTTTCAAGGTACTTCAGTGTCTATACATTTTTATCTTTTTGAGCATTATCAACTCAGGATGATGGATAGTAAAGCCCAAAGGGTCTTCTTTCCAAAGACTCCGAAATTGTGTGTGTAGCACACTGAAGTCAGGAACTGTTACCATTTTAAGTTAGGAAGGTCATTTTCAGCTGTGGGTCCCAAAATAGGGAGGTGCAGGTTAACAGGTTAAATGCTTATGACTATGTCATAAATGTTTCCATCCTGCAATCACAGCACAAAAATACTATTAAAATTATAATTTGAAGAATAATTTATATTAAAAATCATTATATTTACTGATTTTCTGTTAATGCAATGCATGTTTTGACAATTGTCTGTGATTTACATTATGCATTATGTGAGTAATTTACAACAAAACAACAGAAAATATGCTTTCATCTCCTCCCTTTTTTTCCATCTTGCATTACACAGTGAAATTGGTCAGGCTCAGTGATGTTTAATTTTATGGCTAATTATTTTTCATGAATTTGAATGTGCGCAATTGTTGGTGATTGAAGGACGCAAAGAATACACCTGACGTATCCTTCGAAACAGGCCGAATGAAGGACATGAAATAGACAAGAAGGGTCTGGCTGCAGACTTGCACTTGTTCTCTCAGACTTGCACTCTCAGTCCCCATGCACTTCCTCTGCAAGTGCTGTCACCAATTGCCATTTGCATTCTCTGCTGCCTGTGACATCACTTGCACATTTGACACAATACATTGAATAAATATTGCAAAGGGGGTAAAGAAGCTGCAATGATTAAAAGTATTTTAGTGTTGTAACGAGACTAAAACTTGTTTGTTTTTTAAAGATTGTTGTTGCTGCTTATGTCTTTATGTATTCATAACAGCTAGCAAATGAGAGATTAAAGCAGCAATACAGATGTTTTCCACCATAAGGAGCCACAGAATAACACATCATTTTAGTTGTCAAAGTTTAAAATCTTGGTAAATGGTCCCTTTGATGCGGTGCAGTTGACAGTGGGGATGGTTTTCTTGGGGTCATAAGGGCCTTTCGCACCGCTTTAGTTCCAGAACTAAATGTACAGTACTAAAGTACTGGGATGATTTTGTGCAAACTATTTTCCAGTACCATTTAAAGCGTTGCCTTCGCACCGACAGTGTGTACTAGGAAGTGACGTAAGCCGGTCGACAGTGACGTCATTTGTGCGCGGCGTTCAACAACGGAAACAAATTAGAACAACGTTAACAACAGGAGGATGGAGGACACTGTGATCGGAGCTGTGTTTTTGTGTCTCGCGGGTTTCACAATAATGGACATGGAATGTCGACGTATACGTAAAGCGATTGAAAGAACGGAAAGGAGGACTAGGAATCTCAAACAACAACTGGCAGTGCTACATTTGCTACAAGTGCCTGCACTTCAGCGTCCGTCCATCTATCGCTGTTCTCCATACTTGTGAAATAAGTTGACACAATGTTTACAGTATGTTTACACGGCATTTTAAATCATGGCGGGTGAGGGCGTTTTCATACGCGTTTGGCCAATCAATGTCTACTTGCGTCACGATTAGTACCAGTTGTGCTGGTTAGACCCTGCTCCGGAGTAGGAGCTAATTTGGTTCTCGAAAAAGGCAGTCCGGTACTAAAATCGCACCCAGTTCCGGCGGTGCGAAAACGCCAAAAAGTGGGTAGTTCCACAATTAGTTCTGGTACTATGAAAAGGTTCCCGCGGTGCGAAAGGCCCTATTGGCAGCTTTTCTCCTCCTCCAAACACGGCGATTTGAGTTGATGCCAAAGAGCTCAATTTTGGTCTCATCTGACCACAACACTTTCACTCGTGGGGTCACAGTCAGCATTTCTCTCCCTCCAAACACGGCGAGTCGAGTTAATGCCAAAGAGCTAAATTTCGGTCTCATCTGACCACAGCACTTTCTCCCAAGCCTTCTCTGAATCATTTAGATGTTCTTTGGCAAACTTTAAACGGGCCTGTACTTGTGTCTTCTTGAGCAGGGGGACCTTGCGGGCACTGCATGATTTCAGTCCTTCACGGCGTAGTGTGTTACCAATTGTTTTCTTGGTGACTATGTTCCCAGCTGCCTTGAGATCATTGACAAGATCCTCACGTGTAGTTCTGGGGCTGATTCCTCACCGTTCTCATGATCATTGTAGCTCCTCGAGGTGAGATCTTGCATGGAGCCCCAGACCGAGGGAGATTGACAGTTATTTTGTGTTTCTTCCATTTGCGAATCATCACACCAACTGTTGTCACCTTCTCACCAAGCTGCTTGGCGATGGTCTTGTAGCCCATTCCAGCCTTGTGGAGGTCTACAATCTTGTCCCTGACATCCTTGGACAGCTCTTTGGTCTTGGCCATGGTGGAGAGTTTGGAATCTGATTTATTGATTGCTTCTGTAGACAGGCGTGCGTCTTTTATACAGGTAAAAAACTGAGATTAGGAGCACTCCCCTTAAGAGAGTGCTCCTAATCTCAGCTTGTTACCTGTATAAAAGACATCTGGGAGCCAGAAATCTTGCTGATTGATAGGGGATCAAATACTTATTTCACTCATTAAAGGTACAAAAAGGTAGCTTTAGAAATAAATATTCTGGTTCAACATAGAATTTATTACACAAACTTTTAAGGCTACAATGTGGCCATATAACCTTTTGTCCACCTTTTTTTCAGAAGCTGCACATGAAGTAGCATATATTTACACAGACTGTTTAATGCAACTCAAGAGGTGGCATGAATATGAATGAAAAATGAAATGATACTTTAAATATGAAACTAAAACCACCACTAGGTGGCATCAGTCTTAATGAGTGAGTTGTTCAGCCATCCACTCAACTGATTCCTTCAAATTGCACAAGTTACAACTCTATTTTATCTTTCTTTGACACAATTGGGCGAAATTGAACAAAAACAAACAATATCGACAATACTGTATCTAAAATGTAACACTATTAACTTATTGTTTATTGAACTGTTGTATAAAATGAATATCACATTTGCAATCATGCAGACATTCGGGGGGGGGCACTTTTGCTCATGTGATAGGCCTACTGCTAAATATGATTTATACACATGCCCATATGAGGCTTTTTTCCGCATATCTTGGATGTTAGTGGCATTTTAAATGCATCCTAATAGGCTTCATCACGCAGTAAGTCGTTGCCCTGCATTGTGTTCGTTACTGGGCCAGGTCAAGGTGCGTTTAAAGTGTTAATAATTTTAACGTGTTATTTTTTTCCCCATAATTAATTGCATGTGTTAAATAGATATCCCTATTTTTTTTAGACATTGGAACTCTGTTTTACCATGGTAGTTTTTTTAACATTTACTGACAACATTAACTTCAATGCAAATTTTCATTTTATTTGACCCTTAACCATCATTTCTATTAAACTCCTGAAAATCTATATTTAAAAAAATTATAATAATAATTCTCAACTAGCATTTTCATGAGTAAACTATCTAGTCTAGCTCCCTAAAAGAACCAATCACTTCAAAATAGCCATGATCAATGCCAAATTAGAAGAGATAAGCAAGCAATTATTAGCAATTAACATCGTATTATGAATAATCATCTGACTGACTGCAAGTCGAGGATTCGACAGTGAGAAGTGAAGGAGGAGCACAGCTAGGGGGCGGGGCCAAGCTATTTTCGCTTCAGCTGGTGTTACAATCATCCTTTTTATCCTTCCTTTAATCATCCCAGTTTTAAATAATTCAAAGTATGTAAATGCCAACATTCAATGCATAAGAAAGCCTATATTCAGATGTACCTACCTTGTCAGACAATGATTTATCAGCAAAACTTCTAGGGAAAGAAGGGTCTAGTGACACCCCGAGCTGGGTAGAAACGGATTACATGTAATCTGGATTACATAATCAGACTCCAAAAATGAAGTATTTGTAATTAGATTAAATTACATTTTAAAATACTCGTAATCAGACTACAGTTACTTTTTTATTGATTACATGACTACATATTCACACAACAGCAATAAATGATTCATAATTGATTGATTCTCCCTACTTCCTCTTTTTCATCTTTGAAATGTTCCTTTCTAAAAATAGCCTAGCGCTAATATACATTCATAAAGTCCTCCAGTTTTGTGAACATTTTGTGAAAAGACCAGTCACTAGTCGGGTGATGGAACTACACAGACAATTGAGAGGCCACAGACAACATTTCATCATTGAGTCAACTACTGATGAAAAGCATTAATGTTTATTTGAATTATCACTCAGATTATTTAACCATGTATTACTGTCTTGGGAAGGCTTTTGTCTTTCAAGAACATTAAAATGCACAAATTCACATTTATTATTTGCATTCACAAACTGTTTATGTCAGCAAAACCTCTTTCACCTAATATATTTACTTGAATTACCCCTGAGATTTTAAAGTAAAAATTCATGATTAAGTAACACAGTTGCATGCTCACGGTTCTCTGATATTTATTAACGCTAAACATAACATGCAGGTAAACAAATTAAATATTTCATTTTTTAGCAAGAGTTTTATTTTGGTTGTTATTTTAAAATATATATTTTTTCAATTTAAAATTTTTATCATTGAATTAATTATTAGCTTTTGAGTAAACTCACAAACCCCCTTGCAGTTCCTTCACAAACCACAGTTTGCTAAACCTTGACTTAATGTAATGTTTAATGCACTTTATGTTGTTAATAACAATGAATGGAATATATTTTCTTTTTATTATCAAAATGGTCCAAGATTATCCCATTTAATTCGATGTGAAAAACAAGTTTGGTCAAAAGTAATCTAAATGTAATCAAAAAGTAGTCTGATTATATTACCTAAAATGTGTAATGTGATGGATTACCTTACTAACTACAATTTTTGTCATATAATTTGGAATCAGTAATGGATTATAATTTTCAAGTAATCTACCCAACTCCACTGGTAGCACTGCTGCGCTCTCATACAAATGCACGAATGTGGTGACTGGAGATTTTTTGCTTAATAATAGATTACATTTTTTATTTGTTTCTCGGCAAACCCTACCGTATGCCTTAAGGACACTTGGAATACAGAATGAGTTGCAAGGGATAATTTTATGACATCATTTTTTTTAATAATGTCGTATTTTGTGGTCCGAAAAAAAAAAATGGTATCCTAATATGGCTTTAAAACAGCATCAGGTTGACTAATTATTAACTTAAGTTGTGAAGAGGTAAATAAACTCTACACTATGAGAGAGAGAGAGAGAGAGAGAGAGAGAGAGAGCAAAACAAGGGTTAGGAGTAAAAGAGCACATAGTTATTGTGTTGGGCCCCCAAATCACTAAGTCCAACCCTGGTGGGAGTTCCACAATGACTCTATTGTGAAAAAGGCCAAGCAGAGGTTGTACGTCCTTCACCAGCTGAGGAAGTTCAATCTGTCACAGGATTTGCTCACACAGTTCTACCCGGCCTTCATTGAGTCTGTCCTGTGTTCATCCATAACTGTCTGGTTTGGCTCAGCTACAAAATCAGACATCAGAAGACTAAAATGGACAGGACTGCTGAGAAGACTATTAGTGCCCCCCTGCCCAACCTCCAAGAACTTACACCTCCAGAGTGAAGAAAAGGGCTAAGAACATCACCCTAGACTGCTCATATCCAGCCCACTCTCTCTTTGAACTGTTGCCCTCTGGTTGGCACTACAGAGCACTGAGTGAGCACCAGAACAGCCAGACACAAGAACAGCTTTTCCCTCAGGCTATATTCCACCTGAACAATATGTGATAGCTTGAGTGCAGCACAAATACTGAGACGAGGAGCAAATTAACAAAGGTTTTTTAGTTTCTAAGTGGTTGCGTTACAACTCAGACAACCATCAACTTCATCAGTTCACAGCATGGCACATGCATTAACCCAGAACGCCCTCTAGTGGTCACACCCAAAATACACTGACATTACCTCTGCATTCCCTTCCCCCTGATAAAACTAATCCTTCACAAAATGACCCTGAGCGCATGTGGTGTGTACAGCCCTGTTGTTTGGATGTGCGGTGCACTTTAAACTGTAGAAACATTAAAATGGTGCTATCTTTGTTATTAGGTCTGCTATTTGAGGACCCCTGCTGTACAGTGTTTCTTACACTCACTGAGGGTGATGATTGATAAAAATCAGTTTGAAGAGCATGGTCTCACTAAAGGACTTAAACACCTTTTTTTTACACAAATATGACTTTTTTCTGGTTCATTTGTATAGCAGTATCATTTCTTTGGAAATACAGCAAAGATTTGTATTAGAAAAAGTCTATCAATATGTTATAGGAATTGAATATTTATATTTCTTTGTTTCTTTCATATTTCAGACACCAATGCAAGAATGGGTCCATCTAACATAACATCTTCAACGGTTAATAATACACAAGTGTGTGCCTCAATTGATGACTTCCGTAACCAAGTCTATTCAACGGTATATTCTATCATCACCGTCTTAGGGCTGATGGGCAATGGTTTCGCATTGTACGTGCTCCTCCGTACCTACCATCAGAAATCATCCTTCCACATCTACATGCTCAACTTGGCCGTGTCAGACCTGCTGTGTGTCAGCACTCTGCCACTACGGGTGCTTTACTACGTTAACAAAGGGCAGTGGAACCTGGGGGACTTTCTCTGCCGCTTAAGTTCCTACGCGCTGTATGTGAATCTCTACTGCAGCGTCTTCTTCATGATGGCCATGAGTTTTACCCGCTTTCTAGCAATTGTGTTCCCGGTGCAGAACCTGAGGCTAGCCACTGAGAAGAAGGCATGGATAGTTTGCGTGTGCATTTGGGTTTTCATTTGCACCACCAGTTCACCCTTCCTCCTCTCTGGTCAGCATACTGATCCAAAGTCTAACAAAACCAAGTGTTTTGAACCACCAGAAACATCCAAAAGCCTGGATAAACTGATCATGCTGAATTACTTTTCCCTGGTGGTGGGTTTTATTATTCCCTTCCTGGTCATCTTGCTGTGCTACGCTGGTATCTTGCGCACTCTACTTAGAAACACTAACGGTGCGAACAAGCAGCGTTACACACGTAACAAGGCCATTCGGATGATTGTTGTGGTGATGCTGGCTTTCTTGGTTAGTTTCATGCCCTATCATATACAACGCACACTGCATCTCCACTTTAAAAACCGTGAAAACGCTAACTGCAAAGATACTATCTATATGCAGAAGTCTGTGGTCATCACCCTCTGCCTGGCTGCTGCTAACTCATGCTTTGACCCAATGCTCTACTTTTTCTCTGGAGAGAACTTTCGTCATCGACTATCCACCTTCCGAAGGGCTTCTGGAAACATCATTGGATCTCACAAAGGCCACCATGCTGTCCAAATCTCCCCGCCTGTGGAGGAGAGTGAATTGCAAAGCTGTAATGGTTCAAACAAACTTGGGTAGAGGGAATGGAAATGCTGATTCTCTGTAAAGGCAAAAGCAGATTTCTTGAGACAAAATAAAGGTTATTCATTCAATGTAGTATTAAGAAGAAGAAGAGGTTCTTATGTACTACATTTGAGTATTAAGAATGTAAAACAGTACTATAGATCTTGTGCATGGTTTTGATTACAAGCAAAAATATATAAATTTCAAAAATTTTGAGAATACATTTGCCATTAAAAACATACACTTGGAATATAGAATTAAAAAAAAAACATTTCATAATACTGATAACTGAACCCCCTAGTAAGTGTTTATTGGATGAACTATTTGTATTTGTTAATTATTGATTTAAGAGGACACACACACACACACACACACACACACACACAAACATCATATAAACAGACTGCATTCTGCATACTGTGTGTATTCATTGTGAAATATATTCTTAAAGTAGCATTTTGGGATGTATCAGTGTAAATGCAAAATGTAACCTTGTAAAAACTGTATCTTGGAAACAGATGCAAGTCAGACAGTGATGAGTCATGACTTAATCAAAACTCTGCAGAAAAAGAGCAAGAAGCACAAGAGGCCAGAATCAGCACTTCAAGGACCATACAATCGGAGACACTGTCAATGTGGCACCAGCAGATCTGAGCTAGAACTAATTACTCCTCCATAGACAATCATGTCAATTAGGAAAATGTCCTCCAACATTGTCATTTTTAGGCAGTCAACCCAAGACAAATGGGTCTGAAGACATGACAACCTGACTACTGCATGAAGAATCATGAGTTGAGGCAAATGGGGTTGATTCCCCTCGCATGACAGAGAGCTTGACCCCCTTTTGAGACTTTCTGACCTCTTGAACACAGGACTGAAATCCTCAAAATTCAAACCACTCTCTTAGTAGCATAGTGACTACCTTGACATATCTAAATGCACCAGATCATTCCAAAACAATGTTAAAAGGTCTTATATTCAAATACAATTGCATTGCATAATTATATGTTATATGTGTAACTCACATGTTTGACTTTCATGTTTTAATCACTCACTGTTCATTCCATTATTATGAGTCATTTTGAATAGTTTATAACAGAGGTCTTCAACCCTGTCCACATTCTTGCAAAGTTTATTAATAACCTGCTTCAACACACTGTGATTTTCAAGTGGTCCTGAGGAGATTGATTAGCTGGTTCAGCTGTATTTAATTAGGGTTGGAGCTAAACTCTACAGGACTGTGGGTCTCCAGGATGTGATGTTTGGTATGTGTGAATGTTAATTTCCCAAATGTTACTAATTTCTGAGTAAAATGGGTCATATTCTCATTACTGAATTCACAACTAAATTCTACACTGCAAGAGCGGGACAATTAGGAACCATGTAACTGAGAAGATAACAGGTGTGTTCGACTTGAAGTGGCACTTTGCAGACCGATCGGTGTATGACTTCAAAGTACCGCGAGAGCTACAGAGAGCAGATAGCTCTGCATGCTTTCAAATCGCTCTCACGTTACTTCCACTGCTTCCAGTCGAACACACCTAACATGTCTTTTAATGTGAGTGGAGAAGAGCATAGTTACACCCTGTCAACCAGTCAACCAGCAGAGTTTAAAAACTCATGACATGAATGAATCATCAGTATAGTCAGAGAAACCAACTCGAGTCTGAGTCTAGGACTAGCCCAAAATCCAGCATCATCAGCCAACCATTCTAGTCTCATTTTTCTTTTCTTTCATTTACTTTAGTTTCTTTTCCATTGAGAGCCTTGTTTTCCATGTTAGGTTGTGCTGTCTTTCCTCACCTCAAACTTAGCAAGCTTCCCAAGACTTTACTCAAGATGTGACCAAAACCTCCAACAAATGAGCAAACCTGGGAAACCCCTTTCAGAGAATAATGCAACAAAAGAGTATCCCCATTCAAAGATGCAACCCAAGATATGTAAATAATGCCTCCAGATTCTAGCTGAACTGGTGTATTGATATAAAGTTTCATAGACTCATTGATGACTCAATGACAGGGCTAAATTAATGACGGATGGTTCATTCAGGTCAGGTCTAAGAAACTGCATGTTGCTAGAAACTTGGGATTTCATTCTTTCACTTTCCTCAAAGCCATCCTTTCTTTTGTTCTTTCGTTCTTTCTTTCTTTTTCTACTTTTGTGAATGTGTGAGTGCATGTGTCTGTGTTAGATTAGTCTACATGTATTAGAACAAATTAATAAAGTCCCATTGGTATTTAAAGAGAAGTGTCTTGTGTTTTGTTCATGTAATGTCTTAAAGGTCAATTGATCGATAGATGGATGATTAATTTTTATCAGTCCTAAGACAGCGATACTGTCAAAGTTCCCTATATATACAATTATTAATTCCTTTAGAGCTAAGTTTACCTTTCACAAAATTGAAAATTATGTTATATGATAATTCACACTTTCAGACTGGTAGATTGCATGCCTTGCTCCAAAACAACGACTTAAATTAAGGTTGCATTTTCTTCTCGGTTCACTTTGCATTCACAGTTCAACATTTCAGGAAAAAAAGGAACT
>NW_015540883.1:107831-121287 GCF_001515605.1 Sinocyclocheilus anshuiensis | reverse complement strand
ACACACACACACACACACATATATATATATATATATATATATATATATATATATATATTTATACACTTGTTAATTACTGATAGGTGTGTCAGAGCAGGGCTGGAACAGAATTGGACACCCCTGCTCTAGACTGTGAGCATTTGAGATCGTTTTAGTTCTACAGCATGGCATGTTTATCAGTGATAAGAGCCATTTTTCATTAATTCATCTCACCTCACAATTATATTTTGAAAAATGGCAAAAATTGTGTGCTGATAAAGAAAATAAAGCAGAATGCTTCACTGGAATCTTCTTGTACTCAGCTGTGGATTTGTTCTGCCCTAGAGCTCTCATGTGTACCCATCATAAACTTTGGTGTTGCTATGACAATCAGCACAATAGGAAAGAATAAGACCACTGAATGCAATATTTTTCCAAAATGTTCAGTTGAGTAAAACTTGGTTTTGTTTGTATTGTCTGTGCATTAAATTTCTTATGAATCCCTTTTGCGTCATGGAATGGTAGAACAATATTACACAGTGTAGCCCAATGGCCAGCCACATAATCATAAACAATGATTGTTTTTCAAACCAGCTAATTAACCCCTTCTGCACCATGAACGCATTTATCAACCAATGGTTATGGGATTCAAATCTGCACAGGGAGACCCCAATGGATTTCTATTTTATTGCCTTAACCCAGGGGTCGGCAACCTTTGCGACCAAAAGAGCCATTTTGGCAGTTCTCCCACCAAATAAAATTTGCCTGGAGCCACAAAACATATTTGACCTTTAAATGAATAAAACACATTTTGTTGTTTTAATAAAATTTATGCAGATGTAAGGTAGTTGCCTAGTGTGATTTCTGTTGTATTTGAAAGTACGCAATTTATACCTTTTTGTCCATGGCAAGAGTGTTTGCCTAGTAACGGGAGAGTGACGTCACAGTGTTGCGCGCGCTGCTTTAGTTGGACTTTCGCTTTTACCTGTGAACTCTTGCTTTGGCTTTTCCTTGAATTGAAATGAACGATTACCTTGTAAAGTTTTGTGTCAACATTAAATCTCGGTTCCTGTTCATTTCACAATAAAGAATCAGTGTTTGATGCCTCATTATTTCCACAGTACTCTACAACAATAGCAAAAAAAAAAAAAAAACGACACAGAATCCAGAAGAGGCACATCACCTGACCCATCACATGTGATTGAGTATGCTGGAGCTGAATTGATGTCCTTAATTTGCCGGTTGGTGATGTTTGCTGCTATTTTAATGGCCCTGTCCTTGACGGTTTTTGCAAAGAAAGGCATTTTCTAAACAATTTCACGTTTAATTTTGAAGTCCAAGAATAGATGCTATGATATTTTAATGAACGATTCTTTCATATATTCTCCGTCTATGAATGGTTTTTCGCGCTTTATTATCTGCTGAGTTGCCACAAAACTAGCAACTGTTGTTGAGTTTGGAGACTTTATCCACTGGATGAAGTTAAATTTACTCTGCTCAGCTTTCTGCAGCAGTTCTGAAATGACTCTTTTCCGTTCATCTCCAGCTGGGTACGTCTCAGCAAATGCTGCATGCTTCATTTAGATATTGTCGTTCGATGTTACTTTTTTTGTTGTTAGCCAATGTCTCACCACATATCAAACAAGCCGGCAGGCCAGCATCATTTGTAGTGAAAGCAAATAAATCTGTCCATGCAGAATTAAACTCTCTGTTTTCATCCGAGATTTTTATTTTTTTAGACTTATCATAGTTAGTTTACGAGTGCATGGGTCTGGACCACAATATCAGCTACTTGCGTGGGAAGTAGACAGAAAGTGTCGTATGTTTGACCGATAAACTATTAAAACTTTATTTTTAGTGTCACATCTGTTACCTCGAATGCCAACAATGTGTAACAAAGATAAAATAAATATAAAAATATTTTTTTATTTACATGTCATTCAAGGCTGCAGTGAGCCACAGCAGGGGGCCTGAAAAGATGCATGTGGCTCGGGAGCCGCGGGTTGCCGACCCCTGCCTTAACCACTCGGCCAAAAACAGGGCAAAAGTCACTCTTATGGGAGGGGGAAAAGAAAAAAAACAAGGGGAAAGGGAAAATGGGAATAAAATAAAGGAGAAAAGGAAAAATGGGGGGGATAAGGGAAAATGAGTGAAAAAAACGAAATTTAATATTTTTTAAAAATTATTAAAAGACCGTGATAGACTGTGCTATGCGAAAGGCCGCAATAGGCCATGCTAAACGAAGGGCTATGATGGCCATGCTATGCGAAAGGATGAGATAGTCTGTGCTAGGGTGGAATGGTTCGCAGAATAAAAACGAACTGTACGAACTGGTTCTCCACACACGGCACTAGGACCGCGGTTCAACTTAAATCTGACATCTCATCTGTAATATGGTTTGCTTTAAATAACATATTAAACAAACAGGGTTCGGCTAATGTATGTTTCTGTTGATGGATGCACATTCTGGCTTCCCAATACATTACAACAACAGCAATGAAGAAAGAAAAAAAGTGGACAAACCATTCACTCTTGTTCAATGCGAATGCTGTCTGCTGGAATATGAGCAGTCATATCCCGTCATCACCCGGGTGCTGACAGCGCGCGCAAAGGTGAGACCTGAACTGCACACGTTGATATCTGTGTTTAAGTAAAACTCGTTTAAGCTTTGCCAGTTTAAACATTTAAGAGCCAGAGGACGCGAGCTCGCGTGCGCAGTGTAGTAAATAAGCTCAAAAGGGAAATATTTATGACTAATTATAACTGGTTATGATTAATAATAAATATTTAGATTAGATCTTAGAATTAACTGTAGCAGAATCAATATTACCATTACTTGATCTGTCCGTCCACCGAGCAGACAAAATAATCATTTATCAATTCAAAGAAAGATTATTTTCCTGGCCAAGGAAGAATAACTTTCCTTATTTATGCAGTGCTAGCAGTAATTTAGCATATGTAGCAAGGGTTCGAACATTCATTGACTTCGAATTGTGAGCAGCAAACAGAGGCAATCGATTGTGAATGTAAGGGATTTAATAAATGAAACTATATCTAACATATAACTAACTAAGCAAAACACATATATACAGAATGAAGCAAAGTAAGGAAAAGAGAGAGGAAAGTAAAAGAATGGCAGTATTTCACATCACTTAACCACAACCTTTGAAAATCATCAAAGAATCAAAAATCACCTTAAAAGGGGCTGAAACTTAAAAGTGTCTTAAAGTGACAGCACTTTCTTAATATTAATCAAACAGCAACAACAAAGAAATCACTCACTGCTCTTGATTGAATAGCTTTTGTAACTTTAATAAAGATTATTCTTTCATTTATACAGTCAAATATGCAATGCTGTTTTACATTTCATTACTTTATTCCATTTCTGTACCTAAAAACTAATGTTAGACTTTTTTCTAAAAAAAAAAACTGAAAATCACTGTTTATTTTATTTGTACCTTTATTCTTTTGTATTTATTTATTTGTGCTGTTGCTTGTAGTTAGATAGATTATTCTTATTTTCTTTATTTTTATTTGACAGTATAGTTTTTTCCTAAACATAGCACATACCGAACCATACCGAAACCGTGACTCGAAAACCGTGATACAAACCGAACAGTGAGTACGTTTAACCGTTCCACCGCTAGTCTGTGCTATGCGAAAGGCCACGATAGGCCGTGCTATACGAAAGGCCGCGAAAGGCCATGCTACACAAAAGGCTGTGATAGGCGATGCTATGCAAAAGACTGTGCTATGCAAAAGGCCATGAAAGGCCATGCTATACAAAAGGCCGCAATAGGCCATGCTATGCGAAAGACTGTGATAGTCTGTGCTATGCGAAAGGCCGCAATAGGCCATGCTATGTGAAAGGCTGCAATAGTCTGTGCTATGTGAAAGGCAGCGAAAGGCCATGGTTAACGAAAGGCTGTGATAGGCCATGCTATGTGAAAGACTGTGAGAGGCCATAGTATGCAAAAGTCACTGATAGTCAGTGCTATGCAAAAGGCCGCAAAAGGCCATGCTATTCGAAAGGCTGTAACAGTCCGTGCTATGCGAATGGCCGCGAAAGGCCATGGTTAACAAAAGGCTTAGATAGGCCACGCTATGTGAAAGACTGTGATAGGCCATAGTATGCGAAAGGCACTGATAGTCCATGTTATGCGAAAGGCCGCAATAGGCCATGCTATACGAAAGGCTGTGATAGGCCATGCTATGCAAAAGGCCGCGCTATGCGAAGGGCTGAGATGGTTTGTGCAATGCGAATGGCCACGATAGGCCATGCTACGAAAGGCCGCGATAAGCCAATAATGAGAATAAACAATAAAAGCCATGACATGCCAATTACGTGAAGGGCCACTAAGGCCAGATTACCTAAAACAATAATCAGTCTTACCTGATGGCCACGATAGGCCGTGATATACGAAGGGTCACGATATGCCGGTTTTGTGAATAAACCATGAAAAACCATGAAAGGCCAGTTATGTGAGGGGCCACGATATGCCGGGTTATATAAACGATAATATTCCGTTTTACCTGATGGCCACAATAGGCCGTGCTATGTAAAGGACACGATAAGTCAATTATGTGAATAAAGCGATGAAAGACTATGATTGGCCAATTATGAGAAGGGAAGTATTTGTGAAGTCTGAAGCCAAAGATTTAGTAGAAAAACTAATGAAACCACCACCAGTAGCTAGCGAAGAGAAACATACTAAACTTTATGACGAAAGAAGGCACAAATATTCATATTTATAAACATAGACTGTTCGCCATTAGGCCAATTAACACAGAAAGACAACTTGTCATGTAACATAAAAGCCATGATAGATCAGTTATTTGGAGGGTTATGAAAGGCCGAGATACATGAATAATAATAGTCAGACTTACCAGATGACCATAATGAGCAGAGTTATGTGAAGGGCCATGTTAGGCCATTTTATGAGAATGCCGTGACAGGCTGTGTAATGTGAAGGCCACGATAGGCAGAGTTTCATAAACAATAATAGTGAGACTAGCTTGATGACCACAATGAGCGAAGTTATGTGAAGTGCCACGATAGGCTGTATAATGCAAAGGCCAAGATAGGCCGTGTGATATGAAGGCCGCAATAAGCCAAGAAAGACCAAAGCCAATAGATTTGAGGAAACAGAATGAAACCACCATCAGAAGCCGCAAAGATAAACATGCTTTGATTATAACTTACCTGCTGAGCATTTAAGACAGTTTATAGTCGAATCGTAGCTAGAACTCGATAGGCTGTGTAATGACTACGTACATGGCAGCTTCAGGAGACTGAACCCTCCGTTCGGCTGCATTCGTAGCAGCACCAGTCCAATAGAAATGACCAATGTAACGATGAGGTGAGAGCCAAGGTTCTCTACGATCAGGTGATTGTAAACCACTGCATTATGATGGGATGGCCATTTAGTAAAATGATAGAAGGTAGTTTTAAGTTCTAATAGAAAACTCAATATTATGGTCGTGTTTACATTAAAAACACGTTAAAGGTGACAGCTGTGCTTGCAAAGATGGATCTTGCAGCATTATGCAAATATCTCAGTACTGTACTTCACCAATAAAAATGCTAAGCAAATATTTATTTAATTAGATTTTTTTTTTCAAACATAGGCTTGAAACATAGGCTCAATTTGGGTTAATCACACAGCGCTAGTCCGGTCACACAACAAGCGCTGGCTTCATATAATCGATTTGACTTAAACACGTGTGTGAATAACCTTGCAAAGAATAAATTCTACACCCAACCACCACGAGTGCATAAACAATTAAATGCTCACGATCATGTGGGCTGATGTAGTGATGAAGACGGAATGCTGAAAGAAAATAGGAGCCGTGTTTTTGATAGCAGGCCAATCTTCGAGTCTTCGATGAAAGTTTACGTGAGCGTCAGGCAAGACTCAATGGATCAACACACACACAAGCGGAATGCTTTTGAGATTTGAATCGTAAGATATAGCTCTCGTTTGCGGTTTGATATTCAGATTTCTTTTGGCTATAAATACACAGCGCGCTGTCATAGACATGCAAATAATACAGAATATCATTCTCCATGATTTGTGAATTCAGGTGACGCTGTCCTTCGGGCCGAAATCAGGGTTTTTTTTCATAGCAACTCTTAATTTTATAATGCCTATAGCTCCAAAAGTTGGACACTTAAGAGGAATGAAACCGGTGTCATCTTCACCAGCTTGATCTGTGAATTTTTTCACAGCAAAGCTCTTGTCCGTAAACCCCTTGGTAAGTCTGTTAGTAAGGAATGTGAAAGAAAGGCGTTCTTCATGTTTAACGTCTATTACCAATAAACACGCAGACTGCTGGAATACAAAAATTGTTTTAGGTCGAGCACGATTTGTGAAAACCTTCACAATGGCATTTTATCACGTGGCAGTGTTTATCTTTGCTCTGCCCCCCCTTTTTTTGTAGCCTATAATAATGTCATTCGGTGCTGTTCCTGTGAATAACGGTTTCCAATTCATTAGGTAAATGAGCACATATACACTTGTACACTTTGTTTGACAATAAAGTTTTGGTTGTTGTACCTTTCCTTGAGTACTTGATAACATTATTGTAGTACTTACATGGTAAGCTTCAGCAGATATGAATGATGCTGATGAAAAAAAGACAACAAAAAAGAATGCCATTCCAGAGCAGAAACACATATTTAGATTTTGATTAAAGATTACCAAGACAAAGATTTGTTTTTATTTTTTTAAGTCGATTAACCTAGACAGATAATTTTTTCACCTCAATACAAGTGATGTGTGTAAAAAAGTAAAATGATAGCAACAGCTATGTAGTATGTACACACCTGAGATGCAATGTGGATGGCTCTTAAAAGAGCCTTTGGGCTCATTTATATGGCAGCATGGCCTGGAGGTTGGCTACAGTTTAGAGAAAAATAAAAAAGGAAGAAGAAAAATCTAAATTATATGTATTATATTTAACTATATATAAATTATACATCACATAGGTGTGCACATTTACTGAGAATTCATATATGTACAAGTACAGTACAGCCTAGCGCATTTCACACAGGCTGCTAGTTTCACCTTCACCATGAAGTCGTGTATGCCTAAGGTTGAAAATAAATGATGTTTATAGTGAATGCCCCTATAAATGGTTTTATTTACCACAGTAAAGATAGTTTGTGGTTTGATATTCAGATTTCTTTTGGCTATAAATACGCAGCGCGCTGTCATAGACATGCAAATAATAGGCTACCGAATATCATTCTCCATGATTTGTGAATTCAGGTGACGCTGTCCTTCGGGCCGAAATCAGGGTTTTTTTTCATAGCAACTCTTAATTTTATAATGCCTATAGCTCCAAAAGTTGGACACTTAAGAGGAATGAAACCGGTGTCATCTTCACCAGCTTGATCTGTGAATTTTTTCACAGCAAAGCTCTTGTCCGTAAATCCCTTGGTAAGTCCGCTGTAAGGAATGTGAAAGAAAGGCGTTCTTCATGTTTAACGTCTATTACCAATAAACACGCAGACTGCTGGAATACAAAAATTGTTTTAGGTCGAGCACGATTTGTGAAAACCTTCACAATGGCATTTTATCACGTGGCAGTGTTTATCTTTGCTCTGCCCCCCCTTTTTTTGTAGCCTATAATAATGTCATTCGGTGCTGTTCCTGTGAATAACGGTTTCCAAGTCATTAGGTAAATGAGCACATAAACATATACAATTGTACACTTTGTTTGACAATAAAGTTTTGGTTGTTGTACCTTTCCTTGAGTACTTGATAACATTATTGTAGTACTTACATGGTAAGCTTCAGCAGATATGAATGATGCTGATGAAAAAAAGACAACAAAAAAGAATGCCATTCCAGAGCAGAAACACATATTTAGATTTTGATTAAAGATTACCAAGACAAAGATTTGTTTTTATTTTTTTAAGTCGATTAACCTAGACAGATAATTTTTTCACCTCAATACAAGTGATGTGTGTAAAAAAGTAAAATGATAGCAACAGCTATGTAGTATGTACACACCTGAGATGCAATGTGGATGGCTCTTAAAAGAGCCTTTGGGCTCATTTATATGGCAGCATGGCCTGGAGGTTGGCTACAGTTTAGAGAAAAATAAAAAAGGAAGAAGAAAAATCTAAATTATATGTATTATATTTAACTATATATAAATTATACATCACATAGGTGTGCACATTTACTGAGAATTCATAAAGTGTGAATCAAAAAGCATACTTACAGAGCAGAAGCAATGAGCTGTTTTTAGAAGTGTAAAAGGAAAAAAGAGAAATGATCACTGACTGATCAATACGTTACAGTATGATCTAAAGTAGATTTTGATTATAATGTGTCAGACAGTGAGTCACATAGAACACTTACAGAGCAGAACCAATTATCTGAATTCACAAGGAAAAGGGGAAAAAGAAACACACAAGTCAAATGTCATGTGCTGATGAACTTTATACATTAATAGAAATTATTACACCACTATGTTATAAACATAAGTAGATTAGACTGCAACAAATTATAGAAAGAAAAATAATAAGGTCAACAGTTATGTGGTAAAATATGTTCCAAATCTATCAGTGCCATTATATAAAAATGTTATACTATACTGTATGTAATACATACTTTATGACACAACCAATCTTAAAAATTTCCGCCCTATTTCTAAGTTGCCATTCTTGTCTAAAATTTTGGAGAAAATTGTTTTAAATCCGTTATTTGTCTCACAAAACAATATTTTAGATAAATTTCAGTCTGGTTTTAGAGCCCATCATAGCACCGAGTCTGCACTGCTGAAGGTGTCAAACGATCTACTCCTTGCTTTGGACTCCGGTAAATCTGCTATTTTAATGCTACTTGATCTTAGTTCTGCATTTGATTCAGTTGATCATGCTACCCTTCTTAATCGTCTAAGGGATGAAGTTGGCATTAGGGGCACGGCACTGGATTGGTTCTCATCATACCTCTCCGATAGATCAGCTAAGGTGATGATTGGACACTCGTCCTCTCCTTCTGCACCGCTCACCTATGGGGTACCTCAGGGGTCCCTCTTGGGGCCTGTCTTATTTTGTTTGTATATGCTCCCCTTGGGTTCGATCATGAGGAAATATAATATTTCATATCATTGTTATGCTGACGATACTCAGATCTACATTCCTCTCAACTCTGATCACTCTTATTCTGACCTTTTTAATTGCTTTGAAGATATTAAAGGCTGGACTGGCAGAAACTTTCTCCAACTAAATGAGAGCAAAACTGAGATTGTTGTCTTTGGACCCCCAGGTGCTGTCTCTGATATCACTATTAATCTAGATTCTATGTCATCAAACATTCATCCTTTTGCTAAAAACTTAGGTGTGATTTTTGACACTGATCTGAAATTTGAAAAACAGATAAGTGCTGTGGTGAAGAGCAGCTTTTTTCAACTAAGGCAAATAGCCAAATTAAAATCTATGCTCTCGTTTAAGGATTTGGAGATAGTTACTCACGCCTTCATCACTTCCAGACTTGATTATTGCAATGCGCTTTATATGGGTCTCAATCATTCATCACTGAATCGCTTGCAGTTAGTCCAGAATGCAGCTGCGAGGTTGCTGACTGGTACTAAGAGGAGAGAAAGCATTTCTCCTGTCCTAGCATCTCTTCATTGGTTACCGGTGCAGCATAGGATCCATTTTAAGATTTTATTATTTGTGTATAAAGCATTAAATGATCTAGCCCCATCATACTTGTCCGAACTTCTCAGCTATCAGCAATCCTCTCGCTCTCTCAGATCCTCTGATAAACTTTTCTTGCATATACCTCGCTCTCGCTTGAAATTTAAGGGGGATCGGGCTTTTTCTGTAGCCGGTCCTCGACTATGGAACAGCATACCTCTGGACATTAGATCTGCGCCTTCCCTTCCTGTTTTTAAATCCCGCCTGAAGACTTATCTGTATTCCTTGGCTTTTGGATGAAATGTATGTTTGTGTATGTTAACGTGTTTTGTTTTGATTATGTGTTTTTGAGTCATTTCTTTTTATTCTCTTAATCTATATATTTACTTTATTTGTATATGTACAGCACTTTGGCATACACTAGCTGTTTTTAAATGTGCTATATAAATAAACTGACCTTGACCTTGACCTTAATACAAAAGCGTTATCATTAACATTACGTGAACAGAAACTGAACTGCACTTCTTTTTTTCCTCTAAAAAAGTGACTTCTTCCGAAATTTTCTTTTTTCCTGGTGTAAACATGGCCTACATGTTTACTTTCATTAAATGGCATTACTACTACCACTACTACTACTAGGCTACTACCTATCATGTGGTTTATTTCGATTTTCATCTTTATGGGCACAAGCGCGTTTGAAAGAGAGCTTGCGCGCTTGCGGATAAGCTTTTGAAAGTTTTTGAAGCTTTTGAAACTTTTATAATGGTGTAAAGCTAAAAAAACATACATGTAATAAATACATGGTGTTGTTTGTAAAGCTGCCAGCGCACACAGTTTAACGACCGGTGTCGGCCGACACATTAAAGGGGTCATATGATGCTGCTAAAAAGAACATTATTTTGTGTATTTCAGAATCAGAATCAGAAAGAGCTTTATTGGGCGGCCTACAGTGAGCAGAGGCCGGGGGCTAGCGTGAGGAACGGCCGGAGGGTTAGAGTGAGCAGAGGCGGGTGGGCTTGAGAACGGGGCGGCCGGTGGATCCGACGAAGGAGCGTCCGGAAGGACATGTGACGACCCCGGGCTGGACTCCGCTTCGTCCACGGTGAAAGCCGATCCAGCGATCCACAGCACAAAGTTGTAGTATTTCCTCAGCAACCAGCACGGATCAGCTCCAGGCATGACGAAGCGGATATCATCCTCTTTTGGAAGACCAGACAAAGTAGTTTCACTTTCACTATGAAACACACAGCGCCTTCACGACATGGCGGCGGCAACAACAATACTACAGCGAGAATAAAAGTTACACCTTCTTTCTTTGCGTGAACATTTGGGTGGTGTTATGCAAATCTTCCCACATCGTGATGTAGACATGTGGGGGCGTGTTAGAACGAGCCGTTTTAGGTAGGCGTGGCTGACTCTTAACTTTTATAAATAATATCTCTTTGGATTTGAGACTTTAGTCTTTGCAACTTTACAGATCTTCTTTATGCACCAAGAGCTTGTAACACTCCAAAGAGAAAGGAAAAATTGAAATCGCATCATATGACCCCTTTAATAACATGTAACGTTAATGCGATAAGAGTGTGTATTGGTATTACATTTAACCTTACATGAAATAAAGCTTCGTTTATCGTTTACGTTTGTATTTCAGATTTAATCCCTCTAGAATAAACACATTATCGTTCATACACGTTCAATAACTTACATGTCCAATATATGTACGTTCATCGACCTAGCCAGGCCCAGATCTATAACTCGGCCATATAATTGCATCCTTTCATAACAACAATAATAAAAGGACGTAAATTAATTCCAGTCAGTTAATTCAAATTCAAAAAAAGACAACAATTTAAAAGATAATTACCTCAGAGGTTAACGTTACCGCGGAGATTAATTTATTAATGTAATTATGATTTCTCTTGACTGTATAGTTAATCTGCATGTTTATTCATACAAACCTATGTAATAGGCTATTTGACTGATAATTTTTTTTCTTTTCTCTCCCTTTTCCATTCTCAGATATTATACCATATACCATATATTAAATAATTTTTTCAACTTTAGTTTTAAACCATTAATGTTTGTTCTTCCCTCTTTTGAGTATTGATTGCCATCTAGTCCTGATTGCAGAGTTAAGCTCCAGCCCCAATCCTGTACTGCTGAAGCAGCTGATCAAGGTCTTCAGGGTTACCACAAACTGCCAGGCAGGTGTGTGGACAGCCTGGAGATAAACTCTGCAGGATGTTGGTCCTCCAGGACACCACTGTTGTAAGTGATCAACCTAGCAGTCATCCTGCCTCTCTTCTCAAAGGTGTCAAAACTAAAATACATTTTAATTTGTATTGATATATGCAATATTTCACTGAAATTCATTGATTTTTCCTCTTTTTCTCCATTTGGTTTGTGTCAGATGCAGATAAAGAGCCACCAGGAACAGGTCGCTGCATCTTTTGTCATGTAAGTACATTTAAATTTATTTAAAGCTGCATATTCATGCATCAAGTTATTCATTAGTTATTTCTTAAAGGGCCCATTTTTCCAAAAATGAAAGGTCTGTCATCATTTATTCACTCTTTGTTGTTTCAAACCTGTGTTACTTACTTACTGTATTACAATAATAAGCCATTTTTTATGCTCTTATTATAACGTTATGTATATGACAGTAGTTATTAATGTTCTGCATCTTTGTTTTGAGCTGCACGCGCTGAGGATGACCAGAATTAAGTATTTGATAGCAAGTTTTTAATCAATGGGATTTAACTCATAATTTATCTCATATAGAATACGCTTCGTTATTTATACAACATAATGTTAATATCCTACATATAGGCTATCTGCACAAAATGCCCCGAATGCATGAACGTGTCTGCGCGGCTCTGAATGAACTCCTTTTGTGGATGCGTTCTTCACGCAACAACGTGCAGAAACACGGCAACTAAACTCTAAAAATTTGTTTTAAATCTAATTTAAAAAATAAAAGCGTTTTATTATAATAAATATATTGTTGCTCTTTTGTTAGTTTTGACTGCTTTTATTGTCCTCATTTGTAAGTCGCTTTGGATAAAAGCATCTGCTAAATGACTAAATGTAAATGTAAATGTATAATAGTGTTCTCATTATAATGTTATGTATACGACTGTCCCAGTTATAGTTATTAATATTATGCATTGTTGTTTGTCCTGCTTGCGGTGCGCGCTGAAGAGATAATCACCGCAGCTCAACCAAATGCATCTTATACAAGATAAATAATATATATAGTTATTAATATTCTGCATTGTTGTTAGTCCTGCTTGCGCTGCTCGCTGAAGAGATAATCACCGTAGTACAACAATGAAACACTTACTGCAGCGCAACTCAACCAAACGCATCTTATACGAGATAAATAATATATACACGATATATATAAAATGGCTGAAATGTTTTGAAATCACTTGTACCCTACCTGATTGAAAAAATCCAGTTTTTCACTCTGCCTGTGTCAGTTTGACTTCAGCCCTAGTAATATTGCAGTGTTTTGCCAGAATATAACTTAACATTGTGTTAAAACCATTTTTAATTATGTACTCAATAATGCCTTCTGTTGCTGAAGTGGGAAAGAATTAACACA
Source organism: Sinocyclocheilus anshuiensis (assembly GCF_001515605.1). Lineage (NCBI taxonomy): Eukaryota > Metazoa > Chordata > Actinopteri > Cypriniformes > Cyprinidae > Sinocyclocheilus > Sinocyclocheilus anshuiensis. The sequence continues at coordinate 108,046 of NW_015540883.1, read as the reverse complement.
ACACACACATATTGGATATGGATATGTATGTGAGTCAACGTGTTTAGAACTGAAATTTGAAAATGTTGTAAATGAATTATTTTAGTTTTTCATTCAGTTTTACCTTAATCTCAATCTCAATCTCAATCAACCACAGCTCTCTCATTGTCTCATTTAGTCATGCAGTTCATTCGCACTCTTTGTCACTCTCTGTGTATCTCTGCCATCAATAGCGC
>NW_015540883.1:103162-107740 GCF_001515605.1 Sinocyclocheilus anshuiensis | reverse complement strand
ATATACATATTTACATTTTAATTGTTGTTTTCTTTCTCAGGTAGATGCTGGAACAAAAATCAGCCAGGCCACAGCATCTAAAATGGAAACTTCTATTAAAGTGGCTCCGTAACGTAAGAGACTTGGGATGGTGGAAGGAGCAGAAGAACCAGAAGATCAGAGATCAGGCAGAGCTCTACTGGTGCCCCTTAGGGGATTGATTTATCTATAATTATCTATAATATCTACTTAATGTTCTGATGTAGTTATAATTGGTCATTGTTCTGTTTTATAAATCTATTCAATATATCCTACTGTCAATAGTTTGGGGTCAGAAAGTTTTTTTTTCTTTAAGAAATTACTTGTATTCAGCAAGGGCGCATTAAATTGATGAAAAGTGACAGTAAAAACTTTTACATTGTTGGACAAAAATCCTATTTAAAAAAAATGCTGCTCTTTTAAAAGCTCTATTCAAAATAACCTGAAAAAATGTATCACTGTTTCCACAAATGAAGCAGCACAACTGTTTTCGAGACTGCTGATGATAAGAAGTGTTTCTTGAGCACCAAAACAGAATATTTGAATAATTTCTGTTGGATTGTATGACACAGAAGACTGGAGTAATGGCTGCTGAAAATTCAAATTAAACATAATAGTAAAACAGTTTTTTTAAATATTAAAACAGTTATTTAAAATTGTAATATTTCATGATGTTACTGCTCTACCTGTATTTCTGATCAAATAAATTGAGTTTTGGTGAGCATAAGAGACTTCTTTCAAAAACATTTACAGATCTTACCGATCCTAAACTTTTGAGCAGTGTATTTTCTGCATTTTTACATGGCTGTGAATAAATCAAAGTATTTGAAATTTATGACTCTTAATTAATTACTTCTACTTTCAACATGTGCAATTATTCTGCATGTGCATTAATAGTAATATTGCAGCATTCTGCAGGTACAAAGTTTTGTTATTTGTTAAGGCCGCAAAGGCCCTACACAGGTTTATGTCCACATTTCCCTCCAAAGTGTGGGCATACTGTGAGGTCTACTGGGGCCCTAAGCAGAAGAACCAAAAGATCAGAGATCAGGCAGAGCTCTACTGGTGCCCCTTAGGGGATTGATTTATCTATAATTATCTATAATATCTACTTAATGTTCTGATGTAGTTATAATTGGTCATTGTTCTGTTTTATAAATCTATTCAATATATCCTACTGTTCAATAGTTTGGGGTCAGAAAGTTTTTTTTTCTTTAAGAAATTACTTGTATTCAGCAAGGGCGCATTAAATTGATAAAAAGTGACAGTAAAAACTTTTACATTGTTGGACAAAAATCCTATTTTAAACAAAATGCTGCTCTTTTAAAAGCTCTATTCAAAGTAACCTGAAAAAATGTATCACTGTTTCCACAAATGAAATTTTCGAGACTGCTGATGATAAGAAGTGTTTCTTAAGCACCAAAACAGAATATTTGAATCATTTCTGTTGGATTGTATGACGAAGAAGACTGGAGTAATGGCTGCTGGAAATTCAAATTAAACATAATAGTAAAACTTAAAAAAAAAAGTTTAATATTAAAACAGTTATTTAAAATTGTGATATTTCATACTGTTACTGCTTTACCTGTATTTCTGATCAAATAAATGTAGTTTTGGTGAGCATAAGAGACTTCTTTCAAAAACATTTACAGATCTTACCGATCCTAAACTTTTGAGCAGTGTATTTTCTGCATTTTTTACATGGCCCTGAATAAATCAAAGTATTTCAAATTTATGACTCTTAATTTATTACTTCTACTTTCAACATGTGCAATTATTCTGCATGTGCATTAATAGTAATATTGCAGCATTCTGCAGGTACAAAGTTTTGTTATTTGTTAAGGCCGCAAAGGCCCTACACAGGTTTATGTCCACATTTCCCTCCAAAGTGTGGGCATACTGTGAGGTCTACTGGGACCCTAGGTACACATTTTCAGCTGGGACGACCCAGCCCACAGTGAACCCACACTTGCCCCACTGTGTCCACACCCAGCCCACAGTGTACCCACACTTCCTCCATTATGGTAACAAGATTCCCCCATAATTTTGTAATGGTAACAAGATTCTTGCGTTGCACCCATGTCTTGGGGATAGCACAATACATTTAAGTCATGCGTAATGTAGACTTCTTAAATGCTGAAATTAATTGTTATTATTAAACTATATTCTTTGAAAACAGCTAAGAATTATTAGCTGTGGCTATACAACATTTTTTGATTACAAGTTATAAAACAGGCTTTGTATATATTTGAAATACACGAAAGACTGAAAGAAAAGCGCTTAAGCGCGACAAATTTATCAGCCACAGATGAATTCTCACGTGTTTCTCACCGTAAAAATATTCAAGGACACAGCCTTTGTTATTGATCGTATGTAAGGCATGAGCAATAACAAATAGTAAATCTATAAACGTTCAAAACAGTACTTAGTACTTTAGTACTTGAACTAAAAGATTGATTTACAATAATACTTCCTATGTGGCGTTTAAATAAATAAACAAATAAATAAATAAAAGGAAACAAGAAAAACCGATGCACCTGTGGTTATACAAACAAAAATACGCTCTGGATGCAATATGCAACAGAGGGATAAAACGATTATTAAAATTTATGAGGTCACTCTAATGAAAGCATCAAGCGTTTCGAGTTTTATTTTTATTTTTTATTTTTTTAACCATTTCTGCACAGTTTAATTAAGACGCTGCTCCCTTTAAGAGCTGTTGGAAGTGAATGAATTGATTCAGCATTTCGACACCTCCGTAAGGATGCATTAAACTCGACAAAGCGGTTTAATAAAGGATGTATTGATCTCGTGAATTAGCGAATTTTACAATACCAATTTTTTTTAATTGGCTGTTAAGGTTAATATGGGAATATTACATGACACGCTGATCATTTAACAATGAATTGGCGCAAAACGCACACCTTTTGGACAAATCTCGCAACATGATTCATCAACTGCCACAAATACTGCCTAAACAAAATGCTGATTGTGTGCACTTTATTTACTGTACCAGTATTTTAAATTGGCCTTTGTACTTAGCTTTATTGCATGGCACAAAAACAAAAAAAAAAAGTGTTACCTTGCCAAAGCACTGACAGAGCCCATTGATCTAATAGCACTTTATGAGCGCTCCAAATGCAAACTTTGCATGCAACAATCAGGCAGCTATTGACATAACTCTGATCCAATGGCATACAGGCATCGTCAGATTGACAGTACTCTCATTTTATTTCAGGGTGACCGTGCCACTCTTTATCGCAACCCTGCTAAACTATAGTGCCAGTGCAAGCGATCATTGGCGCCCCTTCAGCCTGGAGACGGTACTGCTTGGCTTTTTTTATGTATGTATTTATTTATTGCTCCAACAACAATCAATATTTAATGAAAACTATGCAATGTTATTTTAGGATTCTTCCATTTCTGCATCTAAACATCTACAAACCTAAAACCTGCTCTGTTATACTGTTGTTTGCAAATTGTTTATCGCGCAATTTAAATTATATCTACATGTTTTTTTAATCATAATAAACTTGTTTGTTAGAATAGACAATTACAGCGGTCTATAACAGATATTACCAGGGTTTGTACAAGCTGCTTAAAAAGCTTGAAGTAGCCTACTTGTCTTTTACTTTTTGAAATGTAAATCTTAAAAAAAAAAACTTGGAAAAAGCCATATTTATGAAAAGGTGCTTGACCTATTGAAAAACAATATGAATGAAATTAGTGTTTAATTTTTAGTAATGACAATTTTTGTTGTCATAAAAACCTTCATTACAATGCAAAATAACAATTGTCTATACAAAATATTATGAAAACAATAACTCTTGTACTTTTTTCATCATTATATTGTGTATATATTATAATTGTAAAAAAAAAAAAACTTTAAACAAGTCACATAATAATCAATCATCGCTGCTTAAAAATGTAAGTCGAAAATTAAACTCTTAATGCATGAAATAATATACAGAATCAGTAAATTCGAGTTTAATGTGGATATATTATCAGTAAACTAATCATTAAACATTTGTAATCATTCAGGAAATATTGCAAGAGTGTCTGTCTGCGGACTGGAGAGGGGCGTAACTGGAAGGAGGCGTAACTTGAACAAGGGGGCTTAACTTGAAGTTGTCCAAATCACACAGAACCACGCGAGATGTCAAAACGAGATGTTGTTGGCAAGATGGCCGCTTGTATAGAGACAACAGCTGAGAATTTTTTTTGTCCCGAAATAACCGTTCAGATTGAAGTGTGTAAGTGTATGTATTTTCATACAGTGGTATTGTTTATGGAGTTAATAATCTATTAAAACTAAGGTGTAAATTAAGCAATATATAAGCAAAAGGTGTAAAGACGTTATCCCCCAGTTTCACAGACTAAAATGCATGTCTGGGCTGTTTTAACTGAAAACAACTTGAACTGACTGATCTTAAAATAACTGTTTTTTGTCTCAAGATGCACATCAGTAGTGTTTTTATCCAAGGCACGTTTATAAAAGCTACTTAAATGTCCTAATTGAACTATGGCCTAATCCCGGCTTAATCTAAACCCTGTCTGTGA
>NW_015540883.1:93019-100952 GCF_001515605.1 Sinocyclocheilus anshuiensis | reverse complement strand
TATATGCAATGTGATCTTTAAAAAACAGCTGACCTGCGTTTTATATTTATTTACACAAATGCTGGCATCTGTTTTTAACTGTAAAAGCTTTTTATATAAACTTAATATATTTAATATTTTTTTCTGAATTACATTAATAAAACGGAAAATTATAGACCCCATTTTATTGATATTTAAATAGTACAAGCTTGTTATGTTGATCTATTGTACATACAGGCGCTATATTAAGCAGGACATAAATTACTGAATGAAAAGGCTTTCTGTTACCACATGTAAATGTCTAAAACGTTTGTTTATTTGAGAAATATATCTAACCAACTTCATCTAACTGCAATAAAGACAGCAAACAGTGCGTGAGAGTCGCGGGAATCAGTGACTGCAGTGCTCCGTTTTCAACTCCTCCCTCGACTTCAAGCGGCAAATCTCGCCGATCGGTATTCGGTAAGTTCGTTTGAGATGCCAGACGCTTCTCCCTGAATGAGGACGAGAATAGACAGCAGCAGTCATCCTCTAATCGTATTTGTGGCAGTTGTACAAGCGTTTGGGTGAACTCCATGCTGGTAGCGATAGCGCTTACTATGCTGGCGGAAGTAAGAATACCCTGCTTCGCATCAAAACGGAAGTTGCGTGACGTCATGTGAAAAGGGCCTATAAAGACTTCTCTTGGACAAACACAGACAAGATTATTTCAAAATACATGATAGCTTGGCGAATATAATTGAAAACATTTGTTTACATCTCACGTGATTATAAACTGTTGAGAAATAAATCGGAGGTGGATGGATTTGAACATTAAAGCGACCGCATTTACCAGCTACTTTCTGTCTTCAGTGTCAATCCATAAAAAACAGAAAATCATTAGTTTGTCTTGGCTTCTATGTATTTATTTATTTATTGCTCTAAAAATTTTCTGCATCTAAACATCTACAAACCTAAAACCTGCTCTGTTATACTGTTGTTTGCAAATTGTTTATCGCGCAATTTAACTGATATCTACATTTTTTTTTCATAATAACCTTGTATGTTAGAATCGACAATTACAGCGGTCTATAACAGATATTACCAGGGTTTGTACAAGCTGCTTAAAAAGCTTGAAGTAGCCTACTTGTCTTTTACTTTTTGAAATGTAAATCTTAAAAAAAAAAACTTGGAAAAAGCCATATTTATGAAAAGGTGCTTGACCTATTGAAAAACAATATGAATGAAATTAGTGTTTAATTTTTAGTAATGACAATTTTTATTGTCATAAAAAACTTCATTACAATGCAAAATAACAATTGTCTATACAAAATATTATGAAAACAATAACTCTTGTACTTTTTTCATCATTATATTGTGTATATATTATAATTGTAAAAAAAAAAAAACTTTAAACAAGTCACATAATAATCAATCATCGCTGCTTAAAAATGTAAGTCGAAAATTAAACTCTTAATGCATGAAATAATATACAGAATCAGTAAATTCGAGTTTAATGTGGATATATTATCAGTAAACTAATCATTAAACATTTGTAATCATTCAGGAAATATTGCAAGAGTGTCTGTCTGCGGACTGGAGAGGGGCGTAACTGGAAGGAGGCGTAACTTGAACAAGGGGGCTTAACTTGAAGTTGTCCAAAAAAGGGCAGCTGTTTCTTCAACAAGACCACAAAATGGGCAAGTTTCATCATTATCAAGATACTTACAGATATATGAATTAAACCTGTCACTCATATCTTTTAAGTTGTTGCGTTTGTTATAACGTCGTAGGTCACATGATAACGTCAACATAGCGGATGATATGCGAATCGCATTCATACTCGACGCATTCAGGCTGTGCTTCAGGCTGTACACTCTCATAGCGCTCGGTAAGTAAGTACTTAAAGAAATTAAGTGCTTATAACTTAGAAAGCAAGTAAATAACTGCCGTAAAGCACCATAATATGCATGTCTAATCTAAATAGTTAGATTTTCTAATAACTATTCATTACAATTAAGTAATTAGATCATTAACATGTTACAGTTTTGTACAGAAACAAACAATGACCATAAAACATCTTCAAATAAGAGCAGCACAAAGCAATATTTAATGATTTCAGTGTCACATTGATTCATATTTCGCTATATTAACATTTATGTATGGATGTCTCACGCGGCTCATTATAGGCTCAATGTAACGTTAGCAGTCTCTGTTTCAGTATATTTTAACAAACTAACGGATTTAATCTGCCAAAGATGTCAAAAGTGTAGAAATAAAATGGCAGCAGCAACACTTGAGATCATTCCCCTCACAGATCAATGTTTTAACTTGACATTCAGCAACAGTTCTCACTACAAACATAGAAACAATCGCACGAACGCATAAAAGCTCACAAAATCGTCTGATTTAATTCCTCATATTTTCCTCACATGCTGCTGCTGCTGCACTAAATGTTTATTTCAGCAGAAAGACGCCAGAAAAGACGCACAAGTAGCGCTGAACCGGATGAAAACAACACAGACATGAGTCTGTAAAATGTCACTTAAACAAACTGTATAAAGTGTGTTTGATAGTTGTGTAAATATGAGAAATACCGTGAGCTGCTCGCCTCTCCTCAGAAGACTCTGCTCAGCGGAGAAGGGTCTGTCTGCGGACTGCAAGAGAGGGGCGTAACTAGAAGGGGGCGTAACTTGAAGTTGTCCAAATCACACAGAACCACGCGAGATGTCAAAACGAGATGTTGTTGGCAAGATGGCCGCTTGTATAGAGACAACAGCTGAGAATTTTTTTTGTCCCGAAATAACCGTTCAGATTGAAGTGTGTAAGTGTATGTATTTTCATACAGTGGTATTGTTTATGGAGTTAATAATCTATTAAAACTAAGGTGTAAATTAAGCAATATATAAGCAAAAGGTGTAAAGACGTTATCCCCCAGTTTCACAGACTAAAATGCATGTCTGGGCTGTTTTAACTGAAAACAACTTGAACTGACTGATCTTAAAATAACTGTTTTTTGTCTCAAGATGCACATCAGTAGTGTTTTTATCCAAGGCACGTTTATAAAAGCTACTTAAATGTCCTAATTGAACTATGGCCTAATCCCGGCTTCATCTAAACCCTGTCTGTGACCTACATAATATAGCATATTTGTGATTTTGCTGTAAAAACACGTTTTATAATGCACAACTAACAGGTAAGTACTTAAAGAAATTAAGTGCTTATAACTTAGAAAGTATGCGGTTTCGAACGCAGCCCGACAACATCTCGTTTTGACATCTCGCGTGGTTCTGTGTGATTTGGACAACTTCAAGTTACGCCCCCCTGTTCAAGTTACGCCTCCTTCCAGTTACGCCCCTCTCTTGCAGTCCGCAGACAGACTCTTCTCAAATATTGGCCATTTCATCTTAATGTTGTTCAGAGATGAAGGCCATAATGCTAATGTTGTCCACACGAGGGAGCCACAGGATAGCAAATCCTTCAAGATCTGTTCAAAGACTTTGAGTTTCATTTAAAACGCTTGAAGCACTTGACTTTTACTTTTGAAATGTAAATCCTAAAAAAACCCTTGGAAACAGCCATATTTATGAAATTGTGCTTGACCTATTGAAAAACTATATGAATAAAATAGTTTCATTTTTAGTAATGACAATTTGTGTTGTCATAAGAACCTTCTTCATTACAATGCAAAATAACAAGTGTCTATACAAAATATTATGAAAACAATAACTGTTGTACTTTTTATCATAATTATATTGTTTATATATTATAATTCTAAAAAAAAAACATTTAACAAGTCACATAATAATCAGTCATCACTGCTTAAAAATGTAAGTCGAAAATTAAACTCTTAATGCTTTAAATAATATACAGAATCAGTAAATTTGAGTTTAATGTGGGTATATTATCAGTAAACTAATTATTAAACATTTGTAATCATTCAAAACATATTGGCCTTGTCATCTTAATGTTGTTCAGAGATGAAGGCCATAATGCTAATGTTGTCCACACGAGGGAGCCACAGGATATCCTTAAATCCTTTAAGATGTTCAAAGACTTAGAAAATGTTTCATTTAAGTGACTAAATAAAAAATGCATATAAATTAATTATATTTTTATAACCTTCAATAAAGCCCAATATAGTAATTATGCAAAAACTGTAATATCCTAAATACTGATAGACCATTACTTTTTAATCTTAACTTTAATGCTATTGACAATATATTTTCTCAAGTTATCACACATAACTGAATGTAGGGACACTATATTACTTATCTATTTTCATATTGTGCATATAATAGCACTCACATAAGGACTCATAATTTACTTCCATTGTCCATTTACTTCCATTGACACGTCCATTGTGTAACTGCATCCTCTACACAAACCATTGTGCTTGTGCCCCTAATGATCGCCTTGAGTTAAACCGCATTGTTTCAGTTGCCTTGTGTCGTTGCCCACAACGCTTCAGTGACAGCACTTTGAAATAGCAAACAGGGAAAAAAATGAAAGGCATGACTTATTTAGCATCCAGCTAGCCAACTCTGTCGAAGCCTAGGCTTCTTATTAGAATGGAAAATAGCAAGCAAGGGTCCATAGAAAAATACTGTTGTACGTTTTTTTTGCAGCGAGGCAGCTCAAGAACGCTGGACACACAAGTACTCTGGCTCTTTTGCCAAGCCAACAATAATCGATCGATCTGATGATCTGGATGAATCTATCGATCTGTAAGAATGAAATCTGAAATTAATTGTTGGATGACGCCACCACAAGAAGATGATAATCCAGAATAATCTACTGAACTGGGCCGGGATTCCCGATAACGCGTGATTTTAGCGCTTAAGAGCGTTTTCTACGAGTCATTTTACTAACGTTCATTATTGTTTCACGTGCGTTTCACAAAAATGCACGTAATACGATCGCACGCAGCTTAAGTGCTACTTAAAGGGATAGTTCATCCAAAAATAGAAAAACTAAAAATCTGGGACGATATTGCTACAAAACTAACTGCAACAAGGGGCATTAAAAGATCAGGGAAGGAGGTCAGGAAGAATTGGCAGGACTATTCAAGCCTTGCTAAAGGAAAAAGGGCACTTCAGAGGACAACAATTAATAAAACAGGTGGTGGGCCTTATGACGCCCCATTCTTACAGCAGAAGAAGAAAAGGCACTGTCAATCCTTGGAACAACTGCCTCAGATGGGATTTGTGGTGGTATTGACCTCCATGGAGGAGTAGGGTTGTGTCAACCTGAACCTGAGTCAGTTCCATCATGCTCGCAAGAGTAATCCGGTTCACTTCCTGTTGGCAGACACCTACCATCTCCTAGTCCTCCCAGCAGTCCATCCATGCCCCAGCCTCCATCTTCAATTGTTCAGCCTACAGCCACAACACCTCAGCGATTTGAGAATGTCTGTGGTTGTAGTCAGGACTTAGTGCAGCTGGAGCGAGAGAAACTATCTCTTAAAGAGGCCAATGAGATGGACAACAACTTTCAGAAGCAAATCATTGAACAAAAAAAAAAAAAAAAAAAAAACAATTTTCAGCCGGTTTAAGGGCAGTCATGCAAATAAAGAAAAACTAAAAATCTGGGACGATATTGCTACAAAACTAACTGCAACAAGGGGCATTAAAAGATCAGGGAAGGAGGTCAGGAAGAATTGGCAGGACTATTCAAGCCTTGCTAAAGGAAAAAGGGCACTTCAGAGGACAACAATTAATAAAACAGGTGGTGGGCCTTATGACGCCCCATTCTTACAGCAGAAGAAGAAAAGGCACTGTCAATCCTTGGAACAACTGGGACTAGGTTTAAGCCTTGTCTGTGAAACCGGGGGTATATGTTTTATTACAGCTTGAGTCTTGAGGGTGTATGTGGCTATTTACAATTAACTTTATATATTATTAGGTCCCATCTATTATGTAGCCTGTCCATTTCTATAGGTGCAGAAAAAGGTTTATTGTACACATTCTTTATTGTACACATTCTTTATCAGCACTGTTGTATACGTATATAAATGTACTGTACATGTGTATACATATATAAAAGCACAACCTTTGGCCGTTATGAACCTTACAAGAGAATAAATTCAGGGAAGAGGTAATTAATGCGATTTCTAAAATCAGGGATTCAGTTTCTTCAAGTGGGGCCTTCTGCAATTAGTGGAATAGATGACAGGCAGTGTGGGATATGTGAATATTATCACAGCCTGAAAATCTGCAATTTTAGGATACTATGTAAAGTTCACACTTCAGTAGTCTTGCAGAGGAAATCATGGCTGCACTTCAGCGAGTTTTTCAGTTGAGAGTGGGGCAAAGAGAAAGGCAAAGACAAAGACAGAGACGACCACGGAGTAGACTGTTTACTATAAATGCCTTGATCATGCAGCATCAAAATCCTCTGGATATGCTTGATGATATGGCTGTCATTGACAGATACTGTCTGCCACGAGGAGAAATAGTCCAACTGCTCAATGTCATTGGACCTCAGCTGATGCATGCTACAAGGAGGAATTTTGCCTTGTCCCCTGATGTGCAACTCTTAGCTGCTCTGAGATATTATGCAACAGGCAGTTTCCTTCAGGTCCTTGGTGATGGACTTGGACTAAGTAAAGCATCTGTGTCAAGAGCTGTACAAGCAGTCACCTATGCATTGCTTCCACTTGCTGCTGAACACATCCAATTTCCAGCATCAAGACATACAGGAGTATTTTTTAACACATTACCATATACCACAAGTCACTGTGGTATATGGTAAGGAGTTTGATGGATTGATTGAAAGATTGATGGTACTTTAATTTTTTTATTTTATCCAGCAATCAACTGCCAGGTGATCTGTGATCATAAGTGTTTGATCACAGACATTGTTGCAAGGTGGCCTGGGAGCACGCATGACTCCTTTATCTTTAGCAACTCATCTGTGGGTCAAGAGGCCCAAAACTCACAGGGAAATTGGAGGCTGCTTGGGGACAGCGGAGGCCACATCTGTTCACCCCTGTTGCTAATCCTGTCAATAACAGGGAAGCAGATTTCAGTGAGGCTCACCGTGTTGCCCGAAGTATTGTGGAATGCACTTTAGGGAGGTGGAAGCTACGCTTTCGGGCTATTCACAAATCCAGTGGTGGTCTTTTCTTTGTGCCACAAAAGTGCTGTGCTGTAATAACAGTAACAGCTATGTTGCACAGCATTGCAATGCGGGCAAGAGTGCCCTTGGACATCAGGGAGGAAGACGAAGAAGTGGAGGAAGAGAATGAAGATGGCATGAGACCTCATGATGACCAACCAAGACATGTTCAATACATGGCTGGGTTTCATGCACGCCAGCAAGTCATTGACACATTTTTTTTTGAGTTCCTCCTTTATTTTTCCCGTCTTTAAAGCACACTAGCCATTTCCCTTTTAAATACAATATTTGTACTCTCCTTGAAATGTCCATATACAGCAGTGTACTTTTTCATTCTATAATTTATTTGTGTTCAGGCATGTCATTTTTATTTTATTTATTTATTCATTATTATTTCTATATTGAATTGTGTGTAATGAATAAAAAAACGAATAAAAATATACGTAAAAACAAAATGAAAGTCACATTGAAGAGAAGTACATTTTAGGTGCAATTTGCCGGTTGTCCAGAAGGTGACCTCATAACTCTGTCTCCTTACGATGCACTTCGAGATTTACGATTACTCCAGGGCACTCTTAGATCTACGAAGATTTCCAAGTACTAGCCTACTTAAGTAACGATGGTTTTGGGATACGGTCCGCAAGTCTATGATGATTCGTGCGATCGTTTTTTACGATCAATTTAGGCTTAAGATGCTTTTGGGAAACGCAGTCTTGTCAAGTCATCATCAGTGTTACATCCTCTCACACAGTGAGTCCTACACACGAATGCACAATCCTTATTTCTTGTTATTCTACAGTTCATGACATCTGAACCTCAATTCAGGAGCAACAATACGAGCTGCTAAAGGAGACAT
>NW_015540883.1:91526-92877 GCF_001515605.1 Sinocyclocheilus anshuiensis | reverse complement strand
GGTTGAACCTGAAATTGCAGATGGTCACAAATACATGAAACTGTTTCAAAAATACAAATACAAAATACCTCAATTTAAATATATCAAATTAATATACACCATACTGTGTAGACTAAATAGACTAAATAGGCCTACATGTGAAATTGGCCATTAAATTGAGTATCACTAGACTGAAATGTATCTGGACTTATTCAGAAGGAACATTTCATGTGCAACTGCTTAGAAACATTTATTTTCACCCCTCTTCTTTCCCAGTGTGGCCCACCATGAAATAAGAAATTACACTAACGATGGTTTGACTAGATAATTGCTGCTGATTGCATGCATTGCGAGACGAGGAGTATAGTATCTTCATCTTTAAATGGAAGTTAAATAGCATTTGTCAAAATAAATAACATTTGTCTAACTTTCAGAAATTGTGGGATCGACTCTATTCCAGGTTTAGTTCCAAGATTTTCAAAAATTGATTCCGAACTAATATTTCCGATTAGACTAAGAACTATTTTCAGCAGTGTTGTAACAGTCAAGTTATACTGTGAACAACTGGACTAGCTTTTTGGGATATCGAATTATTTTAATATTAGTGTTGCTGTTGATTTCAGTGAGGCTCTTCTGACGGCTCTCTCCAGACTTTGGAATCGACTTTCGATTCTGAATGTTTCGAATGTGAAAAGTCGATTCTTTTTTAACAGTGAGTAAGCGTAGTACTCCATATATCCTATAAAAACGCAGAAAATGGCTAGATGGAGCCGTTCTGACCTACATCTGCAGATCGCGTGCACGAAATTGGGGTTGGGGAGCTTGAACTAGTTGATACAGAAATTCAGCAGATTACTGGCGCAAAGGATTTGATGTAGGCTATTTTGAAAATACCAAAAATACCAAACATAAATGTATTTAGATACAGACATGTCATTTTTTATTGCAAAATCGAATTCGTGTTTCAAGTAGGCTACATTTAGGCACTATCTGAAATGCTGCCCATCTACCTGAAAGCATAAAGTGTGTGTGGTTAAGTCATGTCTATTTATTTTATGTTGATAAATTTGTTAAGTAATTTAGATCTGAATAGATCTTTGGAAATCACTGACAGACAAACCTTTTTAAAAGGCAAACTTCTGGAATCCTTGCGTTCTGCAGAGAAAACGGAAGGAGGAAATGTAGTTGAAATAGATTTCTGGTCTACTTTCCCCAAAAATAATAGTAAGCCTAAATATATCGTGAAAGCGATCGTACACTCTAAAAAATGCTGGGTTAAATACAACCCAGTGCTGGGTAAAATAGGGACAAACCCAGCAATTGGGCTGTTTTGACCCAGCGGTTGGATTAAATGTTTAAATGTTTAACCCAA
>NW_015540883.1:90079-91415 GCF_001515605.1 Sinocyclocheilus anshuiensis | reverse complement strand
AATTGCTGGGTTTGTCCCTATTTTACCCAGCACTGGGTTGTATTTAACCCAGCATGTTTTAGAGTGTACTAATAAATCAGAATTACGGAATGTTGTGAAGTGTTTTGTAAGGAGTCAGCCTCATGCAGTCTACTGCTGGACAACGCAGTTACACCGAAACTTACAGTTACCATGTTAGACCAACACTTTTTGTACCATACAGTGTGATTTTATATAGTGTAAAGATGAAAACATTAGTGTGTTAGTGTGACTATACACTCTAAAAAAAACAAACTTTGGGTCAAATATGGACTAACCCAACTGTTGGGTTAAATTTTTACGTTAAATTTTTAGCCCAAAAGTTGGGTTAGTCCATATTTGACCCAAAGTTGGGTTGAAACAACCCAGCATTTTAGGATCTTTATATTTCATTGAGCTGTTTCATTTCGTTATAATTATTGTTCAATTCTGTTTAATTTGCTAGACGTAATAACATACATTCAAATGAATTATTAGATTAAATCGTTCGTAACTGTACTTAGTACAAATAAAGAAATGATAACTGCGCTGTGCCGTACAGACAGACAACTGCAAATGAGAGGAGCGGAGATGTTGAATGACTTGCTGCCATGTATGAAAAACGTAGATTCTAAGAAATAGATTTCTTGTTTGCAAAAAAAATAAAAAATCCAGCTGGATTGGTAATCGGGCATACCGGGCATTTTCCCGGTGGGCCGACGCACTTAAGGGGCCGACAGAATGTTTTTTTGTTTTTTTTTGCCGAAAACCATCCCGCAGGGACAGCGAGCAGCCAGTGGCCCATTGGTTTGTCTCCTGTATTGACAGCGTAAACATCCAATCACAATGCGCTGTAGACGGAGAGATTAAGTATTTTGCTCCGCCTATATAAAGATCGCTTCACCCCAACTTCTTCCTCGTCGGCTTTTCCCACGTTTTCACATGAGATCTATCAAGAACAGGCTTGCTCTGCGGTGAGTGAAGCGGGCCAAAGAGCAAGGCAGGAGGAGAAGAAGAGAGTAGTTGAATTGGTAAAGTGCTTGATAGGGACTCGCAACGGAGGCAGGAATCTAACCTATCCTAATGTGTGTGCGCGGCTGCGCGCCATGAGTGTATGCGTAAACACTTTTTAATAAAACGCAAATTCGCCCCCCGCGATTTTTTTGCCAAGTCAAGTCAAGAGTGTTCATAGAGGTTTCCATGGGCCAATGCGAATAAAGCTAGATTTAAATAAAAAAAGACACGATATTGTCGGACCTGACGTTTTATTCTTATCCAAAACAACTAGATGTGATATGAGTGTGATACATAGGCTACATACATACACTACCAGTCAAAA
>NW_015540883.1:78504-89062 GCF_001515605.1 Sinocyclocheilus anshuiensis | reverse complement strand
GTGGTGATGGGCCGCCTGGACCAAAAAATGCCAGGGCCGATTTTTTGTCCCAGTCCAGCCCTGGCGCCTACTCACACGTTTTGAGAAACGCATGCAGAAACGAATGTTCTTAACCTCACATGTAGAGACACCCTCTCAAAAGTTATAGTTTATAACTTTCAAAGTTAAAGTTATACATCGTCATCGGGAGACGCGGCCCTGATTTTTTTAAACATATAATTTCTCCCGTAATTTAAGCATGTGCAAAAATTAGGGCTTCCATGCTCGCTTCTTTGTTCTCGTTAAAGGGTTAGTTCACCCCAAAATGAAAATTCTGTCATTAATTACCCTCATGTCGTTCCAAACCCATAAGATTTCCGTTCATCTTCAGAACACAAATTAAGATGTCCATTTTTCCCAGAAACAAGTTGAAATGTGGACTCATCTGACCACAGCACACGTTTCCACTGTCTTTTTGACTATCTGAGATGAGCTCTGGCCCAGAGAAACCTGTGGCATCACTGCATAGAATTGATGTACAGCTTTCTTCTAGAGTAACAGAGTAAATGCAAGTTGCATTAATTGATGCAGCGGCAGACTGTGTTAAGTGACAGTGGTTTACCAAAGTACTCCTGATCCCACGTAGTTATATTTAACACAGCAGCATGAAGGTTTCTTATGCAATGCCATCTGAGGGCTCAAAGGTCAAGCACATTCAAATGAGGTTTCGCGACGATGAACGAAGGTTTTACGGGCTTGGAACGACATGAGGGTGAGTAATTAATGACATAATTTTCATTTTGGGGTGAACTATCCCTTTAACTTCTTTCTCACGTGACACGAAGCTGCTCTGCAGTCTGTAGCATGGCAGTGGAAAGCCCACGTTCTTTTAGGCAGTAGCAAGTGCTTTAAATCTCAAACCAGATGATTTAGAAATATGTCTATATGTATATATGGACTGGTCATAGCTAGTTCGCTATAGCGCTGATGTCCGTCATTGTAATGTTATTGTGTTCTTCTGTGTACATTTTATAAGAATAATAAGTGCAGAATCACTTACAACGCAGCGTGAAATCCGGTTACATATATTTATTATTCTTCACTTTCATTTATGAAGTTGGACATCGCAATTTCTGAAACCCTGCCTCACTGTAATCATTTATTTTATTGCACTTAAATTCTGCTTAATAACATGTCATCAATATATTGATTTGTAAAACAGACGTTTGCTTCATTGTCTTTGATGTTATAAGAAGAAACAGTTTCTGTTATCATTCCAGAAGCATCAATATGAGTGTCTTATAGGCCTATAGCCTAATAGTCTCTATATTGTAGAAAGCAAACTATGCAAAATCAATGTGTAGGAGGGGAAATATTAAAAAAAATGTAAAATGCTAATGAAATTTAGTCTGTATATCTGTGTGTTTATAACAGCAATAACACTAGTGTCTATATATTTCAGTGTCGTGACAGCATCATTTACCGGAATCTGTATTAGCAGCCCGGCGCCTTGTGCGGCTGTCCAAGGTGCTGAACAGGATATACGCCCTCTCGGCCGTCAGAAGCTAGTAATACAACTAAAGAACTTTTGAATGAAATGTTGAATTTTGAATGAATATTCAGAAGGTGTTTTAGCAATGTTTCACTTAAATTAAGTGGATACTTTAAAGAGGAAACGGGACAATATTATTTTTAGCATCATAATTGTTTTTATCATCAACAGCCATGTCAATGGTACACCTGAAAAACTATGTGCACATGTAGAAATATTTCCTTCTTAAATATAAGCATCCATTACCTACATATAAATAATTCTCAAATCCTGGACAAAAACGTGTTACATAATGCTCACAAAATAGGTGAAATCATTATAAAATTGGACGGAGAAGACAACATGCAAATAATATAGAAAATAAATACAATGTTTTGCATCCATTCCCTTTTTCCTCCAAAGAATGCGCCAGTTGTAACTTGTAAAACATTATAAAGACTCGGTGAACTACAAGGGGGATGTGGTGTATGTTTATCTAGGACGTCAATACGTTTTAACACTATACAATTTGAGCCACAAAAACACAGCTGTAGAAAGACACACAAAACGTTTACGTAATCCTGTCAACAATGAAGTATGTACTTGTGCCATTTTGAAGAACAATTTGCCTTAGATTAATAGTAAATATGTAGATGAATAGTGGCAGAGCCCCTGGCTCTAAGGCTTGGTCAATTTATAGGTAAAAATATATAACAGAGTGCCACATTTGGCTGTATTTTCTAATACAGACGTGTAACTTGCGCTATTGGTACGTTTAGAGTCAATGTAAACAAATAATTATGGCGCCAAGATATAATGACATGTATAATGACACTGAATAATGACATTGTATTCATGAGTCCTTGGTGGGGTTTCTTTGCAGCAGGAGCGCGCATCGCAGTCTATTGGTTAGTTTACTTGAATTCGTCAGAAATTATGTCGACGACCACATACAAAACACAATGTGTATGATATTATTATCCAGCTTCTGGTGTAAACCAATAGCATAGAAAGTAGTCGAATGAGGACCAGAGGTGGCCTCTTCTTTCTACGCCAGTGGGTAGAAATACAGGGTTCTCTCCTTTTGGCATTCTCCCTTTTCCACTTATCGGTTGTCAGTGACTAGAGTAAACGCTTACTTGTTTGTTTGTTGAATCTCGCAGTCGTCGTTTCTTTTCTGCATCAAGCACTAACTCAGAACATGCTGGTCTTTACTAAAGTGGCTTTGGCTCCGTTCTGTCTTTGTAATGAGGACAGAACACTAGCGAACGGTCCGCCCAGAGAGTCCGGAATGGAGGTGATGGTGCCCGGGGCTGAAGCCCAACCTTGACTCGGCGC
The DNA here is from genome assembly GCF_001515605.1 of Sinocyclocheilus anshuiensis. Classification (NCBI taxonomy): domain Eukaryota; kingdom Metazoa; phylum Chordata; class Actinopteri; order Cypriniformes; family Cyprinidae; genus Sinocyclocheilus; species Sinocyclocheilus anshuiensis. The sequence goes on along the minus strand of NW_015540883.1, from coordinate 86,214 downwards.
AGTGCCTCCCATTCCAGCCACTGACGCCTTCACCTGTTCAACCGGGCCGTTCCCTGTGGCGCTGACCTGTCCGCCGGTGGGACTTGGTCCACCACAATTGGAGGTAGGGTTTGGGTTAGGTCCGGGCCCACCAGTGCTGTCAGGATCGGTTGCCTTTGCCTCTTTGCTGTCCTCCTCTCGCGAGTCAGATTTCTTCCCAGACCCGTTCTTTGCTGCTGCAGCTGCGGCGGCGGCTGCACGCTCTTGTTTGCGAAATTTGGCGCGCCTGTTCTGGAACCACACCTGTAGAAAATGCACATCACATATTTTAAAACATATTTTATATTACATTGTTCGTGTTTCATTGTACTTGCATTACTGAGTAATACAATCTATGTCATTATTTAGTACGAATGTTCATTATATTAATAAAGAAAAGTTAATATTATTATTACTAATGCACAACTATTTTTACATTTTGAAATTCTATAGCATAGGAACTATGGAGTGCTACTCAGTTCCTAAACCAGAAAAATAAAATAAAATAAAATAAACATAAAAATAAAACACTAAAACGTAATTGCACTTTTTTTAATGTTTTCTGTTGCAAATTTTAAAATGTAAGAAGTCAGTGGAGGATATCCCACCTGCACTCTAGCCTCGGTGAGATCGATCTTTAGCGCGAGCTCCTCTCGTGTGTAAATGTCTGGGTAGTGAGTCTCAGCGAACACGCGCTCCAGCTCTTTGAGCTGCGCGCTGGTAAAAGTTGTCCGAATGCGTCTCTGCTTCCGCTTCTCATTCAATCCTCCGTGGTCGGTAAACAGCTTGTAGGGGACTGTTCAAATGCATAAGTCAGATGTTAGCCATTTTTGTAAGTATAATTGAAAGAAATTGTATTTAAATGTCACCTTCATTCTTTTGAAGTAATACATGTAACTTGTTGATTCACATATCAAGAAATGAAAATGAAATAATTCAAATAAAGTTTCTAAACTAAGCGTGTGCAGTGGTTACTCGCATCATAAATTGTTTAAGATAAGATAACATCGTGATAAAAGATAAGGTTATGATGCAAATCCCGAGTCAGCTGTATTCTGCTATCTGTGAAATGCTGTTAATTAAATGTTATTGGAGACTGGATTGGAGACTTGTCATAAATGCTTCTGTCTCTTCTATTGTTGCTACTGCAACTTCAATTCAGTGTCAATAATGAGCTTAAGTCCCTGGTTATTTCATTATTTTCGAAGGTTTATGTCTCATCGCAAAGTAAATAAATTATGCCTATCATTTTGGCAGCTTAAGATAATTTTGTTGGCGGTTAGGGTGTGACTGGGATAGTGTAACCCCGTAACTGAATTACCTCTTGCCTGCAATCGCTTCTAACGTGATAAATTCTTTCATTTGTGTAAGCAAATTTCGTTTGGTAAATACTAAACACATTTCCATTTTCGAAAGCAATCAAGGCGTCCTATATACCAGGGCCATGATTCTTGTGCCTCTCAGCTGGCGAGCTAAAGGTGACTCTGGGCTTACCTGCGGCGTACGGACTGCTCTGGTGGTCCCGCAGGGTGCCCAGACTACAGGAGCCCGGTGTAAGCGACGGGCACCCGGAGGTGGCCCCAAACGTCGTCCTGATGGGATTGTACTGAAAGCCACTGGCTTGACTGCAAGAGCTGAAGTCCGCATAGGCTGACGCCAGGCTCGAAGTGTCCATCCCGGCCATACAGGACTCGTAGGCGGAGGAATTGAGGTAAGAATACTCCATTTTATACATTGAAAAGGCTCAGTGGAGAAGGAAAGCTGCACTCCCAAGGAAAAATACACACAAACGTCAAATTCAAATTGGATTAAATTGGCGAGGAGCACATGAAGAAAGCAAGCCAAAACGCGGACGAAGTTGGGGAGCTTGTGACGGCTGAATTTTTACTGGTTTGAAGGAGGCTCGTGCCGTGGGTAGATGTGCACTGCTCGGCGCCTGCTCAAAAACTGCCCTCCTTTATAGGAGCTGAGCCTTGTTTTATGAAAAGCCTCCCAAGGAGCCGCCTAGCCCCAGGTCTCTAGAGCATATAGTCCTCATAATAAACTTGGCTCTTTCCGCTTGGACAATAGCACGGCGTTTGGGTCTTATTGCTAGCGCTTTTTTACATGACAATAACTCATCAGTCTATTGGGCTGGCACTGGGGGATCGGGCTGCCCAACCTCCCTATCATTGATCCCCTGCATCTCTAATTAGAATTTAATACCCCACCATTACGCGCCAGCCCCCTCCACCACGTATAGCCCTCTCGCTCAAACCGCCATCTTGCCCTTTAATTCAATCACACCACTTGGAAATAATGAAAGTTGGGTGACGATTCTCCCTGATCCAATTTTCCCCAAGCTTTTAAGCCTTTAAACCGGTGGTATACCTTGGGCTGAATTTTCGATAGTATTTCCCCGTCTCCTTTACTTTTTCCTCTCTCCCTTTCTCTATTCTTTTGCACGGCACTGCTTTGGCACTCCCTGGTTTTCAGGAGCTAAAGAGACCATTGTGGTTATCATAAAAGTTACATGCTTAATTTAGCAGGATATATAGCTATACAAGCTGTCATTCTGAAGAATGCAGCCGGAAATGAGTGTGGAACGCAAATATTCGTGACGCGTTAGTAATAGATTAATAATAATAATAATAATAATCATTATCATCATCATTCGAGCAATGGACAACTAAAAAGTTTGGATGTTAAACTATAGGATATTTGACTATATACTTTAACAAACACGGCTTTAGGTAAAAAATATGTCTACCGCATGCACAAATAAGTTAAACTTGTTCGTTTATGTTGTCTATTTTATTTATTGTATTGTCGTTATTATTGCTTTTATAACGAGGGTACCAAATTCGCAAACAAAAAGAAAAACCTCTTATCTTCCAAAATTGCCTCACAACATAGACTTTTCAAATACTGAAATTAATTGTTATTATTAAACTATATTCTTTGAAAACAGCTAAGAATTATTAGCTGTGGCTATACAACATTTTTTGATTACAAGTTATAAAACAGGCTTTGTATATATTTGAAATACACGAAAGACTGAAAGAAAAGCGCTTAAGCGCGACAAATTTATCAGCCACAGATGAATTCTCACGTGTTTCTCACCGTAAAAATATTCAAGGACACAGCCTTTGTTATTGATCGTATGTAAGGCATGAGCAATAACAAATAGTAAATCTATAAACGTTCAAAACAGTACTTAGTACTTTAGTACTTGAACTAAAAGATTGATTTACAATAATACTTCCTATGTGGCGTTTAAATAAATAAACAAATACATACATAAATAAATAAAAGGAAATAAGAGAAACCGATGCACCTGTGGTTATACAAACTAAAATACGCTCTGGATGCAATATGCAACAGAGGGATAAAACGATTATTAACATTTATGAGGTCACTCGAATGAAAGCATCAAGCGTTTCGAGTTTTATAAAAAATATATATATATTTTTACCATTTCTGCACAGTTTAAATTCTCTTTTTTTCTCCTTCAGTCAGCCTCGTGTTTTTTTGTGAGAAAGATAAATGACGATTAAAAAGTTCAGTCATTCTTCATACAACCCGGCCCCTATTATGTTAATTTTTTCTTTCTACACGCGAGTTGTGACTAAAAGATGTAGCAAATGGTTAATTTGATTACTGAAACCAAAGACCAACTGGTCCACCGTCCTCCCTCCACGCGCCTAGAAAGGAAAAAGAAGGCATCGCAAGGAATTAATCTAATAACATACAAAGGGCCGAGAAAAGTCCTTTCTGATATTTTGCCGAGGCAAATACAATTATAGCTTTTACCATCCGTTACCCCTATTCAAACAGCTCTTTATTCTCATGATCTGTGGTCCACCAGCTACCGAAACGCCCATCTTTTATATTTTCAACATCTCCTTTCATACTATCAACTGGTTCTGCGATCTGTTGGGCGGACTAAAATGTCAACGTTAACCCTTTGATATTACTGTTTGAATGAGCGACCTGTCCACCTCCAAGTTTAAAGAAAACACGCACACAAGTTTACGGGCTCGCGCGCAAACAGACGCACAAGTTATTCTAAAGGATGTATTTGGATCCACTTGGCTATAATCTGTGATAAATCAGTTAAATCAGCTTGCAATGGCATAATATCGTTAACAGGTCAATAGCACGAAGCATTCTAAATTAAGCCCTATTCTAACAGCAAACCGTAAAACTGTATGTTGTCAGTGATTAACAGTGTGATAATGGTTCAATAACCTTAATTTAGAAGGTTATTTGTGATTTAATGACTTATAAATAACAGCGTCCATATGGCTTCACTTAAATAAACCAAATGACTACGGGTCTCACAAGATCCTAAATCTTTGGTTGCAAAGTGGCTGACAATAGGGGTGTAAGTTCAGAAGGCTCGGGAGAGACTTCTTCATTTTCTGCACGCCTGCTCTGTGTTGCTCTGTGCTGGTGGGGCTCTGGCCCCGCCGAGATCCTGTGCTCGGAATCAATTACGAAATTACTTCAACCTCTAAGTCGACATTAACGGGAGAAGAAATGCCATCGACCGGACCTAAATAAGATTTTGAAAAGATGTGATTATTTAATCTCTTGCCAGTGTTTAAGAATTTGATTCATAAAATTGTCCAAAATGAGATGGAATTAAATTCTTATCGGAGTCCCCTGTCATCGTTTCATCCCGTGCTGTGTAACGCTGGTTTAACAGTGACCCTCATTCGTTTCCACCAAATCTAGCACTGTCCGGTGGAAAGGAAGGCCTACATTGAGTCTCAAAATGCTCTCATAATAAAAAATATGGTCTTGGGCATAGCGCGATACCGTGTATCTGTTATTGATGTCATTTTTGTCATGCATTTAGCATTTGGTGTTTCACTTTCTAATTACGCTGAAAGTTGAATGCGAAATAATAACCACTTTTAACAGACTTTGTTACTGTTTTAATGAAAATGCATAAATCTAAAATAAAACAGATCTATTTTAGTACCTCTGTTCAGCTTAAGTGATTCTTTTAAGTTGTCTATCAAAGTTTACGAACCATAGTTGTTTATTTTAACATGACTTAAGTAGGTCGGCAAGGTCATTCGTACAAACGAGGCCAAACGAATGAGTGGGGGCATATTTTATTTAACACACTGGCATTGTTGTCCACGTTAAGCAATTGACAATTATTAGCCCCGATCTCATAAATCAGCCGGTAGGCCGTTATAATGGTTGAATAGAATGGCCGATGAAGCTCGGGTCACTGTCATTAACCAGAGCCCGTCTCCACGAGGCTACACAAGCAGGCTGGTCGGCCCCCCGAAGGCATTTGGGTCTCTGTAGGACCTGCTGGCTTAATATCGCCCGTGTGCTGAGATAAATGCTTAATCACACATGCATTAGCGGAAGACAGCGGGCTATTGTATGGAGCGAAGGTTTACTGGAATTAAGCGATTAATGACCAGCTACGTTAAAGGGGACACAGCAGCACATCAAGAGTGATTGAGTGTTTTTTAATGTTTCTTTTTTTTTTAAATCCCTTCTGGTCTCTAATGGTCTCCTTGTTGGCCTTCAAGTTGAATCTCAATTACTGTATGCCAAACTAACCAATCTATTATCAAATGCTACATTTCCCTTTTCTCTCTCCTTTGCCTTTTCTGTATGTTATCGTGGATCTCTATAGATAAAATATTCAATTATGAATACAATATAAGGCTATACATTTCTTCTGGTGTGTCTAAAAAATTCAATAGCTTATACACAAATAAAATCACAATTTCTTGATGTACTTATCTATTATTTTCTTGGTATCTTAAAATTCTTATTCAAAAACTTATCAAGAAATTCTATATTATATTAGTATCTGCTTGGACAGGCACTGGCTCCATGTCCCCTCAGCACAGTCACTGATGGATATTGTGTCTATCATTGGGAAAACAATGACCGGCATTCTTCTGTCTTTATATGTGACAATAAATCATGTGATCCGTGTCATATTTTTGAGTTTTGCATTTGTCTTGATATTAGGGCTCACAGAACTAGCGATCTTGAACATTTAAACCCACGGTCTGGTAGGCCTGGAGAGTTTTCTTCCTCTTGTTTCCCTCTCTTGTTCCTTTTTTATAAAAATCTTTATTGCATTACGCCACGATCTCCATACATTCAACTGATGCAAGAGTCCACAAGTGATTGCTTGAAAATAAGTGAAAGCTATCCTCTCACTTAGCTGCTGATTTTTTTTCTTCTAATTTTCTGAGGTGCCCTGCTTTTAAACCCCCCCTGCATTATTTCGTAAGTTTGTTATAGCAGCAGTCTAGCCACCTTGTGTCTCATCAGCATCACTTTAAAATGTGATGAACCCGAGCTGATGGTGATGATAAATCGCGCGGTCAGCATTTTCTTTTTAGACCAGGAAAGAGTATAAATGAGAATGAATAGTGTGAGGCGAGGAACTGCTTTGGGAGTCGACGGTGTTAAATCAACCCAAACTTATTTAATGTGGTTTAATGGAATGGTTCTGCCGGGAGAGCTGATGAATTACTATTGTATTCCCTCCACCTGCTGTTGCACCGTGTGATTTTATTCTCCACATTAATAGCTTTATTTTTTTAAGATGTATAATGATAAAAAAAACTATTACAGTAATAAGGAGATAAAGCTATTAATGGTAGACACATGTCCTAAATAATTCTGTGCAACTATGTTTCTGTTAATATGACAAGGTTGTGCATGAGGTAGGTGTATGAATGTGCCAAATGTTTTACTTGTTAACCTAGGCCTATATCCTAAAGAAAAGGAACTTACATTTTATTTGAAAGTGGGCTGGGATGATTATTTACTAAATGGTATCTTTAGTTTGCTACACCTCATTCAGCAATATGGTTAATTTTAATAATAATTGAGAGGGGGGCAAAGTATTTTCATTCATATCTCTATTGATTTTAAAGCTTTATTAGACTTGTTTATTACTAGTTATCGCTGAATTATTTGTTTGTCTTTGATTTTGAAATAACATGGCTTTGATTAATGTGATTAATTGTTGTAATAAATAAATAAATAAAAACATCTTAGCCCTTTTGGAAAGATATCATAATGTTATTGGAACATATGGATGCATAGGCCTAGTATGTTGTAACATGATAATTCCTCCTTCCAAAAGACCATTGACTCACCAGTTAACAAATTCATAGAGTGCATATTTAAATCTAGTATGATTTTCAAGACTAAAGGACAGTTTTCAGATGTTGAGCTCAGGCCAGACTCATATCATGGAAACAGAAGTTAGAGGCCTGAGGTAAGATATTGAGCTGCAGAGTTAGAACAACACCGGAGAGTGGCAATAACGCTAATGTGATAAAAGAAAGTGGTTGTCTGAATATAGGTAGGTTGGAAGCAATAGCCAGAAATATCTATTTTCAGACCTTGGCTAAAATGAAAGAGTTATGGAAAGTGAAATATGTGCCAGACTCATTCCTCTTAGTTTCTCTCTGGTGAGACAGAGAAACTTTATTCTGACTGTGGATTTCATGTTTTCAATGTATTCTTAGGTTTTGATTAAAACCTGTTTGCCACAAAACGCAGATGTCTATTAATAGATTATATGACAGTTTATGAATTATGAAAAGCAGAAATGGCAAAAAATGTAGATTGCTGTCCTACACAAATGTTTTTTTTTTTGCATTTGACACGTCTGTCATTAAATATAGTAATGGCTTTGTTCCTAGTTGT
>NW_015540883.1:78158-78494 GCF_001515605.1 Sinocyclocheilus anshuiensis | reverse complement strand
TTTACAAACTGAAAACTATATTGTATATGTATGTGGGTACATTTGTATAAACTTGTGTTGTTAACCGTGTGTGCATATTGCATTTGTTAATGTGTGTTTGTTAGAACACATGATAGTTTATGTGTGCACGTAAGTGTGTGTTTGTGTGTGAGTGCGAAGGATTTGTTTAGGTTATGCAGAGCAGGCTGGCTGTCAGAGATGAATAATATGAGTGGCTTTATGAGCATTAGGTAATGAGAGGCATGCTGGGAACTGAGCGATCAGCACCAGCTCTCTGCATAGAGTCTTCCATCTGTGCTGACACAGTGATTACAGCACACACACACACACACAAAC
>NW_015540883.1:44511-78148 GCF_001515605.1 Sinocyclocheilus anshuiensis | reverse complement strand
TTACAGTTTTTCTCAGTCGCTTTGGTGCATTTCTCGAATCATCCTTAATATTTGCAAAGTATGTGCATTTCTCAAAACAATTCGTACAAACAGCAACACACAATGGATTACCTGCAAAAGCTTGTAACTTACTCAACATTTTTAATTCATCTCTCAAAAGTAAGTATTTATGTCAATTAACATATCAGTGCCATCAGAATGAAAAGTCATTGTTCACAAACAAGATAGTCAAAATGCTTAGTCATGTTGTCAATATAACAGTGCACTTTGTTAGTATTACCTGATGTAAACTGTGGCAACAGTTTGGATGAAAGCTACTGTATTGAAATGCAGAAGGCTGCACTTCTTATGTGTGCTATATATCCATTTTGAAAGTACAAATTTACACATTACTGTATGTGGGATATTGACTGAAAGAGACTGGATAGTATTCACAGTTACACTTTGCTAGTGGTCTGACAAAAAAAAAACAACAACATTACAACGTCACTGTAATATAGAAAAAAATAAAACAAAAATACAAAATTAGAAAGGCAAACACAGGAAACACCCCTTAGACAGAACTTTGCTTTTGCTGCAGCACTGTATGAGGAATTGCACTGCACCTCCTGACGTGCCAGTCTGTCGGCCCACAGATTCTCTTCTACATCACAACGAATATCTTCCCTTGCAATGCAACGTGGAATTAGAGTCAAGTGAACCATCTTACAACTTCATATATGTGGATGAGGCTGGCTTCAACCTGACCAAAAGCAGAAGGAGTGGTCGAAATGTCATCGGCCACAGAGCTACTGTTAATTTGCTGGCCAACGGGGAGGAAATATCCATTGTCAGAATTTGTAACCCGTGTTGTCCTCTGTTTATATATGCTTTCCAATTGATGGTTCATGAGATGCACTTTTGAGCTATTTCAGAGAACTGGTTTATCATTAGCTGATCTACATTCTCTTCATTAGTGAAAGTCAAGATTCACCTGCACAATTCATGGCACATTTACAAAAACTCTAATAGAAATGTGTAGAAAATGTGCTTGACATTTTATGACAGCTAGATCAACCATTTTGCATTTACAGTAATGACTTATACGATTAACTAATGCCTAGATGTTTTGGGGGGTAAGACTGTTGCACAGAGAACTATATAATACATTTTCAGCAACATGACATTAGCAACTGATAATGTAGGAAACCGCAGAGATACATACATAATGTACATACACAAACATGTACACTGATCTGAGAAATGCACCAAAGCGACTGAGAAAAACTGTAAAATGCACACTGTTTTCATGGTTATGTTATTGAAATATTATATTTTGCATAGAGTATTTTGCTGTAACGTTTGTGAATTGACCTTTTAACTTTCATTGTAAGTGCCTTTTTTAAAGAACAGTACAATATTTAACAGAAGAATTAATGTAAGGGTCTTTATAAAATGATAAGCGTCACATTTCTAATTTTGAGCCGTAAAGCTATTCTTGCTATTTTTACGGATGTTTTGAAGTTGTAAAATTGGATATGACTTTTACACAGTAAGTGCCAAAATTATGTCAACATCGCCTCTTTGCTTCTACTGTAGGTTTCTCAACATAACCTAATTTTTTATGAAAACAAGGCATGAATCTTAATTTGTTAATTAATCAACATTATGCCACAAATGCTGTCAGTTGAGCTGAATATATATTGAACTTAAAAATATTCCTTTACGATTGAAACTTAAATGTTTGCAGCCTTTACCTGCATACTCTGATACATGAATTGATCAATAGATTTTGAGACATGACATATACACACACACGAGGTTCAATGATGGTTTGATACAAATATACATAGATAGACAGATAGACAGATAGAGAGACAGAGATAGATAGATGGATAGACAGACAGACAAACTTAAAAATTATCAACTCAGAGTAACTGGATTAATTCAGGTCCAGCAGTAGTGACTCTCACATGGGGTGGGGGGTTCCAGTAGTAGGACCTGGCGGTGAAAGATCGCCTCTTTTACAAGGAACGACAAAGAGAAAGAAAAATCATAAAAGAGCCAAACTCTAATGTTCTAAAAGTATAGGGAGCACTTCGCCTGGCTGGCTGGCTGCTCGGCACGGTGCGTGTCGGCCACTGTGGGTGTGTGTGTAGTGGGGTGGGCCAGAGGGGTTAAGTAGGATGGAAGTCACCCATACTTCAGATTGGCAGCAAGCTGCCGCAAGGCTAATCTAATCAAGGGCCTCGCAATTCAATTAGAGCCATCTCAGGGGCCCCACCGCCAGCTTGCCAAACGTTCAGCTCTCCTCTCTGACGCCCTGTTTCCCCCCTCCTCCTCCTCCATCAGCCCTGCCCAGTGCCACCCAGCTGTGCTAGATGAATGTAGATGAAATATGAAATATGAAAATCTCCAATAATTTATGGGAGCTGTGAGGGATGGCAAGGGGGAAGCGTTGGCTGGTGGTAGGTAATTCTCCCCTCAGGAGAGGAAGAGTCATCTCACCGGCAGAGAGACTGAGTGCAGCTGCTTATGTTGCAGAAATATATACGGTTGAGGAGCCCATACACACACACACATACCCCCACATGTTGACTGTATCATCATTCCCGCCAGCAGTGCAACTCATACTTCACCAGACAACTCCATCTATTGCTCTCTGTTGCAACATCCACCTGAAATGGATGAGGCTCAGTTCAAAACACACACACAGAAAGAACTTGTACATACTTTGAGGCGAGTCTAACTCATTAGCGGGGAGACAGACTAGGAGAGAGTGAATGATGGGCAGTCCATGAAATGAACTCTGATTCTTAAGTAGAATACAGTGGCTGGGAGAAGGCAAGTGGGGGGGATGCACTTAGACAAATTACACCTCATTATATCCTGGCTCTCACCGGCACATCATGTCAGGAGGAATCTTTTTTTATTTGCACAAATTTGCCTGGAATTCCTCTTCGTTTTCCCGCCGTCCATTATCAAACAGGGCAATTTGATTACATTGTGATTATTCTCTTGCTTGCGGACACTCCCACATGAGGCTGATGCCTCTCTCTCTTTCCCGTCTGTCTTGCACTTCATATCCCAGAAGTGGTATATCTGGCAAAGACGCTCTATCAATATATAGCTTTTGAATTCTTTCTGAATATATTCTGAAAGGGAAATCAGAATTTTAGCAGTTTTCTCATTGGTAATTTGTACAATTCACAAGTTATTATTCTACATTAGGGACATTAAAGGTGAGGTGCTGTAATGCTGACCTCTGTTGAATCAATATTGTTTAAAAAAATTAGAACTGAACTGACTGACCATTGCAAATCTTTGAAAAAATATACTGCAATTTTGCATTTGTTTACAGTACTAATTACAGTATTTCAGCTTGAGTACTTCACAATATAGTTCACACACTCTTGAAAATTAAGCTTCTTTATTAGCTGTGATGGTTCACTGAAGAACAGTCATGGAACCTTTCTATTCCATAAACAGTTCTTTGTAGTGGGAAAAGGTTCTTTACATTTACATTTACATGTTCTTCATACTAAAAGAATAAATACTTTTATTTTTTGGTCACATTAATTGATTTTTGTAATATATATGTGGCGTGCATGTCTGTATGATTTTAAGAGGAGGCTGAAAAATCTGTAGTGTTAAAAAAATATATTTATAGTGTTGGGTACCATAGCAACAGTGCAATTGTTTTGCAAGCAGCAGCTCAACCTCATCAGCTCTTTATGAAATGAATGGACAGCTTAAGAAACCTCTAACCATGAGAGAATCAAATCTTGGAGAACAGGTGAAAGGGATTCCTATGGCTAAATTATGACTTCAATCGAGCAATTAAAACCCAAGTTGGAATTGAATTAACAAGATCCTGTGGCTCAAAATACTGCTTCCCACCCTTGCTCTAATCACAAATACATGGAGACATACAGAACCAGCCTTCAACTTGTTAACCACCCCAGCTTTTGTGATTTTGACAGTATTGGGGCAAAAGCAAAATGCTTCATGAGGTGAAATTTTGAAAATTGCTCTTTATTATAAAATAATTTAATTAAGATATAACATTGCAAAAAATGTTTAAAACAAAATTTAATGAAAATAAATACCAGCAATATGGACAGAATAGACTTTGTCTTAGGTCCACCAATTTTTGTCCACCAATGAGGCTCAAGTGCCCCTTGTTATAATTTAATCATAATAATTTATTTTAATATTACTATATATATATATATATCACTGGGCTATAATATAAGCGACTCATACTGTGATATGAGAACACATTTCAATGTTATAAACATTTTCCACACTCTATGCTGTTGCAAAAAAAGATATGTCTCTGTATATATCTGTACATTTAAGTACAAAAGAGATCAATAATCAAGACAGTATTCATCCTTTAAACATACCTTGAGATTTCTTGAAAAAGTACTGAAAAACTCAATTAAAAACCAAGAATGAAAGCTGTTGTGAAAAACCTGCTGAGAATCACAGCAGGCATCAGTGTGCAGCGTAAGTGCTTCATCCATCTCATTCTCCATCACTCTCTCTGTCTCTTTGGCCTCCAGGAACAAGGCCGTTCTGCAGGATACCTTGTCTGTGGCCATGGCTGGATGAAAGGCAGTCCTGGCAGGGGATTAGGGTATACTAATTGTGTTTTTGACTGATGCTGTGTTTGTAAATTATGAGGTGGAGAAGAGCAGTGAACATGGTGTGCAGGCAATGTATGGAGCTCTTATGATGGATCCTGATGGCGCCTATTCATGTTCACATTGCTGGGATATACTTCTCCCTTTGTAAATTGCAGTGGAAAGTGAAAATATCACAATGTTATGTAGACTATTATGGAAAACCTGTTTCCTTAAAACAAACTTTTATCTGTACATTACATGAGAATCCATGTCTATCATATTTTTTTGTTTGTGTACAGGAATAAATCTACTTTAATTCAACCTTCACTTTTGCCGTTTGTTCCAGGGTGCCTGCTTGATGTGGGACTGCAATGTGCTCACTTTATTTATTTATTCTTTCACTCTGCTGTGCTCTGTCTTTCTCAGCAGGGGCTGCGAGCTGTGCTTCTCTCCCAAACCCCCCTCTGGGCTGTCCAACCTTTCTGTCCTCTGCTCTCCTCGGCCATCTTTCGATACTGCTCTCTATCGTGCTGCAGACGGCTAGTGGCTCAATGGCTAACTGGATTATAGGACAACAGAGCACCTTCCTCTCTGCCGTTGGCCTCAATCTACTCGCGCCAACGTCTATTGAGTGCGCCTGGTCCCCGCTCAGGCCCGGCTTTATTGAGCTGTGTATGGGTCTTTATGCTGTGCGTGCTCGGCCTTGCCCCCATTCCTCATCAATCATCCGCCTGTGAGGGCGAGCTCAGAGCACAGACAGGCTTCAACCATCTCTATAGGAGAAAAGAGAGACAGAGAGAATGTTTACTAAAAGACTGATCACTCAAATCAATCGCGCATTTGTTCTGAAATGTTTCAGTGAAGTCTCGAAATACAAACATTTCGAAAAATTAAGACAGTTCACTGTGATCATAACAATTTTTCTGTTTTAAGATGCGGATAAAACCTTGTATGATTTGTTGCAGGACCAGGTTATTTTTTTTAGCTATATTTGTTTATTTGTTTGTTTTTAAACCAAAATCAAAGCAGAAAATGTTATCTGGCTATCACATAGGCTCTGTGGTGTGTCATTGCTGGTAAGCTTATATTCTTTTGCTGAAAGCTGTCTAAAATTTCACTTTTTAAAAAGCAACGTGTTTAAATCCCTTTTTACACACTATAACATTTTTGTTAAATTTAAGGTAGAAACCTGGCAGCTGTGGTTGATAGGGCTATACTTTATTAATAATTTACAAGAATTACAAGAAGGCATTTTAATTACTTTACATATTACAGTTCCTAACTGCAATTCCATTATATAATGTATAGTATACACTGTTATATACTTACCTATTTGGGCTAAATCGGATCGCCACTGTTAAAAATTGGTTATACAGTGGAAGGCCACACGATGATGCGGTGTTCATTATAATTAAGCATAGCAACTATGGTTAACAATAAGAAAGGTAGAGCACAGTGCAACAAAATTTCAAAATAATAAACATTATCAGGGTAGCACACGACACTAAAACAATGCAATAAACTAAATATAAAACACTCATATGCACAACTACAACACTGACTAAAACAATAAGAAACTATTTTTCAAAATCTAAACATTTCATGGTTGCCCATTTTTCCATAAATGATAAGGTCAGTCAAACAGATTTTTAATAACCATTAATGTAAAGATATATGCATTACCTTTAAATGTATACATTGCAATTCATACTTTTTAAAATAATATTTCACAGCTAATGTACATGTAGGCTATTGTGTTTTAAAATACATTTTAAGATTGTTTTTATCGTCGATGATAATGTGTTTTACAGTAAACCAATTAGGTCTTAAATTTTTTTGTCTTTATTTCTCCGTTAAAAATCTAAAATATTTTAAAGGGGTCATATGATGCTGCTAAAAAGTACATTATTTTGTGTATTTGGTGTAATGAAATGTGTTTATGCGGTTTGGGCTGGACTCCGCTTCGTCCACGGTGAAAGCCGATCCGGCGATCCACAGCACGAAGTTGATGTATTTCCTCATCGACCAGCACAGATCAGCTCCAGGCATGACGAAGCGATATCATCTTCTTTTGGAAGGCCAAACAAAGTAGTTTCGCTTTCACAATGAAACACAGCGTCTTCACAACATGGCAGCGGCAACAATACTACAGCGAGAATAAAAGTTATGCCTTCTTTCTTTGCGTGAACATTTGGGCGGCGTTATGCAAATCTTCCCAGATAGTGACGTAGGTATGTGGGGGCGTGTTAGAACGAGGCGTTTTAGGTAGGCGTGAATGACTCTTAACTTTTATAAAGAATATCTCTTTGGATTTGAGACTTTAGTCTTTGCAACTTTACAGATCTTCTTTATGCACCAAGAGCTTGTAACACTCCAAAGAGAAAGGAAAAATTTAAATCGCATCATATGACCCCTTTAAAAAGTAGGCCTACACCTAGTCTGGAGCAATGGTAAAACTGGTTACGGATGTAGAATGATGTCTCGTCAGTTCTGTCGATGATATCACTTTCTCCCCCTTTTTCATCAGGCCTCAGCAGTATGTCGAACTTCTCTCTCTGCGCCTAACTTTTTTAATAACGATTTTCCCCCTGGCCGTAGGCTTATACTCGTCTCCTGGAGGAATACCTCAATCCGATTATGGCTCTATTTTACAGCAGACGCCAGGGCGCAATAAGAGCAGAAACGCCACTTCACCCATCAATTAGATCTCTATTAGCATCCAATGCCCACCGTGCTCCAACCAAGAACCAAAATTAAACAATTCTTCAAGTCGACAAGGTCAATTCAGACCATAGATGCTTTTCTTTCAGAACAAATGATTTCACTTAACGGTTTATTTCTCAACAAGTATTAATGATCAATAAAGTAATAAGAACTGGATTACCCCATTCATTGTATGCAAATATCGCAATCTAACAATAAACGCAATCAATGCGCATTTTACCATAGGCTACATTGCTTTTTTCCCTGAATAATATGGGCAGAGTAGGCTACACTAGTTTTTTTATCCAGTTCCTCTCTCTCTCTCTCTCTCTCTCTCTCTCTCTCTCTCTCATTTATTTCCAGGCACCTGCATGGATTTAAAGCGGTCATTTACAGAGCTCCCTTAAACCTGATTCCTGACAGGAACTTTGCTGAAAAATCAAATGCTTGGGTATTAGCGCATCGTCGCCAACCAAGCAACATGTTAAAATGGTGCCACATGCAGGCCTACTACCTTCGGGAAGCAAGAGGCTGTAACCTTAGACAAATTTTACAGGGAAATGATTCTTTATAAATTACACTTCGAAAGAATACTGTAAAATTGATTATGTATAATTAATTGCTTCCAGTGCCTCTTGCACTGCATGTTGTTGACATTTTCCAACGGCCTTTATGTGTTTACTTTGACTAGCCTATACGTTTTAGTTTGAGGAAGTATTTTCTCTTGAAATACAGTAAAGCAAATATTAGACTTAATGCTTTCACTAAAAACTATACTATAATTGTGCAGTCTTAAAAAACAATAATACAACCCAAATGAGCTCCTATGTCAGTCAACTCTTTTTATTCATAAAAAATAAAACCTGCAGGACAAGTGACTCTAGCACGTATTTCTCTGTTTACTGAGTTAAAGGATGGCCATTTATCATCGATCGAGACAGCTGTGCATTTTCTACCTAGCTCTCTTAGACCTTGTCCTAAATTCAGCATTTTTATGGAAAACTGCAGTCATTTTGATTGATGAAATCTAAAGATGTCTAAAACAATCCCAGAGATCCCCAACTGTGGAGCTCCTACTGGGTGCTTCACTCCAGGCATTGTTATTGTGACATAAGGGGGGCGCTTCGTGAGAATACACGAAAAAATCGCGATTTCAGTGTATAAACAGACAGAAAAGGATTTCTTTACATTCGTCCGGGCAGGCAGTGGGAAAGTTGAAGAAACTCTCTCCATTTTATAAGCAAACAATACCACCGCAGTGTCTGTTGACTCCTTCAAAACATAGCCCTGCTCAAAACTCAAGAAAGGCCTTTTTATTAACATGGTGGACTTCAAGTCCACTTCAAATTCGCTGTGCATTTTCTACCTAGCTCTCTTAGACCTTGTCCTAAATTCAGCATTTTTATGGAAAACTGCAGTCATTTTGATTGATGAAATCTAAAGATGTCTAAAACAATCCCAGAGATCCCCAACTGTGGAGCTCCTACGGGGTGCTTCACTCCAGGCATTGTTATTGTGACATAAGGGGGGCGCTTCGTGAGAATACACGAAAAAATCGCGATTTCAGTGTATAAACAGACAGAAAAGGATTTCTTTACATTCGTCCGGGCAGGCAGTGGGAAAGTTGAAGAAACTCTCTCCATTTTATAAGCAAACAATACCACCGCAGTGTCTGTTGACTCCTTCAAAACATAGCCCTGCTGAAAACTCAAGAAAGGCCTTTTTATTAACATGGTGGACTTCAAGTCCATTTCAAATTCAAGTCACTATAGAGTGGGTTTATGGCGCCTTAATACATTAATATTTATATGATATGATTAAATTTTACTGTGCATTAGGGTTGCTTTATTGTGGAAGATGAATTTGCTGATGTGGAACACACTGCAATCAAAATGATACGGCCTGAAAGGTAATTGCGCCAAATGGGTTAGAGAATTTGAGCACTATTTTTTGGTCATTGGTTTACACTTTTCGTGCTTGTTTGCCCATCATCCAAAACAGAAGAAATGTCACCTGCTAAATTGGCTACTGGCCTCCATTAATAATAAGGGTAGCAAGGCAAGGGCAAAATCGGAAATCTTACTTCGCGACACCCAAAGGGAGTTTTAATAAATCTCCCTCTATTTAACAGCTTTTTTCCTCAGACTCCTCCAGGCGAATAGAGGCCGTGTCAAGATTGCGTTTGTGTGCCAGTGCTTAGGACCAGCTGCTCTCAAAAACAGACAAGCCCTTGTCAATTAACTGCTGACGAGCAGGTCTGGAGATCGCCTGAGGCACTGCGGCGACCAGCAGTGTTACAGTTCCCGCAATTAGTATCCATTTCTGTCCAGACCTCCTCGGAGCGCACAGACACAGCGGTCAAATGGCAAAGCATTGCAAAGAAAACCGAATGAATATTTTTTGCCCAGCATTAAGGCGACGACAAACTGTGGCTATTAGGAGAAACTGCCAATGCAGAAAAAAAAAGCCCTATGTATACTCCCAACAAAATGTAAAATTTACGAATCTAAAAAGAAGCAGACAATTACAAAATAAGTACAAAAAATATAGATCGGATGACAACGACATGTATGTCGACTGCTGGCCGCTTTGTGGTTGTCACCATTAACAGCTGGTGGGCATTCCGAGTCCGTCTCGACCATGTGGCCTTTGGCCTGGTGGGGGACCTTCGGACAGGGCCGTCCAGCAGCTTTAACAACCCGTCGTTAGTTTGGGTCAGAGAGGCCAAGTCTCTAATAGGACAAGCAAAGACCCTCGCCAGTGGAAGCTGAGCCGAACAAAACGACTCCAGCCCAGCCGGCCCAGGGAATCATTAGGGGATGCGTTTGTTTAACTAATTAGCAAGCTGGGCAGCCATGGGGAGACTTGTAGGACGAGGCTTTTACTCCGGAGAAGATCTAGAGTTCAAAGTACAGGAGGGGGACATGATCTTTGTAATGCACTGAAGTTCAAGAACAGAGCAAACAGCACATGCCAAAAATGGGCGACGCATTCAACGTGGCAACTAAATGAGGCGAATGGCCCAAAAGAAGAAGAGGAGGGGTCCCGCGTTAAATATGGGAAAGTTTGGGGAACGGGTCGATGGGTCAAGAAAAGTCAACAAGAGAACAGTGTTAATGACAGACGGAATTTAATATCAAAAATACATAAATCTTCAACTGAGGTCAGCAACACAATGCATACAAAGGGGCCAAGTGTTCAAGTCAACACGCTGATTTGTTGTGAGTTGATCCGAGTTGTTATTATTTAACACAAAACTAGAATATAAAGTTGGTAGAAAAAATAAAAAGTTACCCACGTTGTGAATTTGAGCAAAGAGGGTCTTACATACGACACTTCTCAACATTACTACGATGTGACCGCAGATTATGACAGTTTAACCGGTAATTACATAAAAAGGTGGACCGAAATTTATTATTTTTATTATATCAGCGGAATATCTCACAATTGCCACTAAAAGCAATGATGATTAGATGTCTACTATACATCTGTCTCAAACGAGAGACTAGCACGCAATCCTGTTCCTAGATATTGACTTTAAAGCAGAATTTTCTTAAAGGGGTCATATGATGCGATTTTAATTTGTCCTTTCTCTTTGGAGTGTTACAAGCTCTTGGTTCATGCCATGAACAAACGCACGAAGTAGCCCAGTTTTTAAGACTCACACGAAATGCACTTGTCAGCTCATTACAAAGGGTGAGGTTTTTGTTCTTCACACATAGGTTATGATTTCTTTTGTAATCAATTTAGCAGATTCAAGGCAATTTTGCAACATTCTCCAGTGGGACTTAACAAGACAGAAAAAAATGTTTCCTCAGAGGATTCACCTTTAGGAGCGCCTCAATAAAAGAGACATGAGCTCCACGCATCAACGTATAATTTTTAATATATATGCAATAAATGTTCAATTTGTTTTCTGCAATGACGGGAAATAATTTCGTCATATTTTAAAGCCATTATTACATCCGTACTCCCACTCGAGCTCCTTGTGTTTGATTAAGTCATTCTGAGATTGTAGTTGATAGTTAATAACGATACTGTTATGGTCCTCTTGACATTAAATTCTCCACGGGGCAGTTATAAAAGTGCTTCTTTGTCTGCAGACCTCGGCCTTGGCTTATTTCCCTCAACCTGTCAATAACACGTTTTTAATCTGATGTCTCTATTTAGCTTGGGAAAATGACTCATGAAATACATATTGTCGAATTTTATCCAAAACGAAAAACATACTTTTTCAGGAAAAAAAAATATAAACCGATCAATTAACTCAATTTAACTAAAACGTTAATCGGTTAATAAAGCACATATAGAGAATAATTACCAGTGTCTGAATAATTTTACATATACGGCTTGCTTAGATTTCTTGTGAAATTTTCATGTTTGTCATAGTTTAATTTCTGGTCAAGGTGTTGTTTGTTGTTCTGCTGCCTATTGTTCCTTCTGTTGAATAGTTTGGCTCTTTTGCGTATTAATTCTTGACAATTAGCCTAATACTTTTAGGAGGGGGATGTTGTGTGTGTGCACCATGGCGTTAGTGCAGTATGTGCTTGTTTTTCCTAACATTGGGTTTATTTCAGAACTGGTATTCAGTATGATATGTAATGATTAACCACTGGAGTGTTATTTATTTTCGTGCTGTTATTTAGCCTATATGTTGTTTAGTGTATCTTCTAATGATGTATTTTTTTTTATCTGATATTTGCGACTGTATATAAGGGGTTTATCATCCAAAATCACCCAACGTACATGTTTCTGACGTTATCAGTGAGATTAGATTATTACAATTAAAAATACAATTTTCACTTCATTAAGGTAATTGAATTTTATGTCATAATAGGCTACAAAATAAATAAATAAAGAATAAATAATAATTAACACAAAAACATTTGACTTCTTAATTTATTGATTATTCTTTAATCGAAATACACGTCCGAATAAAAATCAGTCATTATTAAAAAAATAAATAATAATACAAATTCTAACATTTTCCTTTGTATTATGCATCCCATTATTCCACATCAGCTTGAGTGCAACCTAAACATCACTGCAGTGACAATAGCTCATGTCATCCTGAAATTTTTGAAACGCCTCGGCAATTTGGAGTGACAGTCATTATCCCATCCATTTAGCGGAATCGCGGGTCCACTAACTAAAGCAATAATAATACAGAATACTCTTCAAGTGAGTCTGATTTAATGTTTAAAAACCGGTGTTAAGACCCGGTAAATGTTGGAGAGAGAAAAAAAATAGCCCAAATGGCCTTTATACATTCCAAAAACAGCCGTTTAATAAATTACAGATTTAAATTGTATAACAAATAAAAATAAAGTAGCCTATCTAACTATTTCCTAATGTTGCACGGCCATAACATCGTACTAGCCTACATTTTAAACCCTCGCGTTCATATAGTTATGCGATGTTTCTTTCATCAATAATTTGAGATAAGTCTTTTAAAAGTCGATTTTCTGCATCCCTTTTTTCTTTTGTTCCGTCTCCTCGCTTGTCCAGAATTACGTTCGTTTCCCTCTATTTCTGATCCTGTTTGTGTTATCCCTTTATTCTGGGTTCGATACACAGCTGCGGAGAGAATACAGTCTTCTTTTTCGATAACAAGCACATTCCTTTTGACTACAGTCTTTGATTTCTCTGGCTTTACACACAGTCTTTGACTGTGAGATGTCAGTCCGTCTCTTTTGTTGAGCTTTGGCTTCTATGCAGATTGGACGGAAAGCCCATCGTCCGATGTGATGGATCCGTTTCGAAATAGGGAAAGGTTAAGGGTGGAAAAGTGAACGGGTTTCCCTGGTAATTGCTTCGGTTTTACGAAAATGCTTTACTCCGTCACTGTTTTCTTTTTCCAGAGACTAAGACATGAACATCAATGCATTCATTTTAGTCATTACATCTGCTTTGACTTGAGATCAAATGGTAATATATTTTCCAAGTTCATATGTTCTCGAAATCGGTCACTTCCAAATAATTATATCCTACACGGTTTATATGAAATAAACAGTTTATCTAAAAATGCGTTGACGTGACGCAGTGCAGAATAAACCAATATATTGTGCGCAAGACATTCAAAGGCAAAAGCAAAGCATTACACTATAGAATGACCCGTATTTGTTGTGTTACGTTTTGTACCACTCACTGCAAGATATCTATACAAATCTGCTCTTTATCAATATGAGCTGCAGTTAAACACTGTGATTCCTCTGAGAATATCCTCTGTTTGCAGCTGCTCTGCCACGTATGGCTGATGGTTCGAGCAGTGCAATGATCTCAGAGGAAAAAACACTGCACAGCACTTCAGCGGTCGCTAAACCCGAGTAACATTCAGCATTAGACAAAATATCCAACAGATCTCAGTTCATTTAAAAGGGATTTTAAGAATGTGAGAGTTTAAAAAAGCATAAACTTAACACGTTAAAATGTACTGGCTACTTACAGTGCCGTGATGCGCCTTTCCGTTTGGTATCCTGTCATATCCTAACAGTGGGCTAATGTAGAGTTTGTCTTGTCTTTTTCTGGGAGATTCACTTTAACAAGTGGAAAGTTTGTGTCCTTCTGCGCCATTTTATACATGATGAGCCGTCAGTAATGGGATTATTAAACAAAAACGGTTTCAGGCGCTGGCGTTAACCTTTTTTAATGCCTAATTAGGTTTTGCAAAGGAATAATTAGATTTTACATCGCTTACATTGCCTATATTTTTCAACTGACGTAGAAACAATTTCATCTTTATTCGACCTTCTTGTCGATCAGCTTAACAATATACATTTAGCGTGACTGTATACAAGATGATTTAAAAATATGCTGTGATCAAATATTGTACATAAATTAATTATGTTGCACATTTGCCCGCATCACTGCTGTAATGCAATGAAGAGAGCGCCCTCTGTGTGCCAAGAACACTTATCGCACATTTTTCTTTATTCTTATCCTCAACCCTGAAAAGTACACAAAATGAAACAGCACGTCTGCTTGTGGCAGTTTACCTGCTTTTGATCTAAAAGTCATGACTGTCATGAGGATTTTAGCTACTACAAATTAAAGACATATTTGCCAATTTAAAATGGGAATAGTTCAGGCTCGGTTTTCTGGTAAAGATACAAACCGTTAGTTAAACTTAAGTTACGTTACGTAACCCAAATTACGTGACATCATGACCTGTTATCCACTGAACCTCTCCTCGCAGAATGTTCATTACAAAATGCAAGGGAGATGTCAGGTCGAAAAAGGTGATGAACCTCTTCCAAAACACGGAGAACGACTCCAAACAAGTTTTTCTTTTAAAGTTATCATTAACATTGCAAATAAACAAATAAAGTACATGTTAAGACAAACATTTTTTTTAAGGGGCGGGGGATTAATAGGTTTAATAATTATGGTTTTAAAAATTACGTTAATTGATTGTGCGCCCAGTGATTGTGTACTAATCCCAAATCTATCTAAAGCACTATTGTGATTCATTATAGTGGTGTTGATTTTGTTGTGGATGGAAAATTGTGCGTTTGCTTGAAATAGGCCTAGTTATTAATCTAAGACCCACACAACGTTTCGCTCTACTGTGTTATTTTTTAAATTGTAATTTTGTGTGAAGGAAAAATTATTTTCGGCCAGTTAAGGTTAAGTTGCTTACTGTGCAGTGTGCACCATCTTCACAGCATTAACATGTATAAGGCACAATAGCACACTTGGGCGGGTCGGAAAAACGAAAGGGCGAGGAGGAAGAAAAGAGACAGCAGAAGGATGCTCACCGAACTTCACCTAGGCCTAAATATCCATTATTCGCCGTTCTTTCTTGATGTTTTTGTTTTCTGAAGATGTACCTATATATTTCTAGGATGACTACAATTTTACATTATATAAACAGACTTTTAGGAGAAAAAAATCGCTTGACTGCAATTGTGTTGTGGTAGACTTAGGCTAAATGGGGAACTGCGTTTTAATGTATGTCACATAGCATGCACATAATGGGTGAGTATCGCTTAATTAAAATGTATCGCCATTTTTATTTTTGTAACGCAATGCTGCACATGGCAAAAAAGGTCTTCTGAGGTGGTCGGCTACTTTATCATTATTGCATGTTTCTAAACTTACGTAGCACGTATCACGTTAAACGTTCGTACAATATTCTTCAGTCCACTAATAGGCTACATACAACGTCAAACGTAGGCTAAAATGATCCCTATTGCACCTTAGGTTGCAGGAAACGTCCATCAACTACCATCAACTTCCCATACATGTTAAATACGGGCCTCATTACAACAAGATCTGGGCATCGTTGTTGACATCGATAGCCTGATAATCAATGCAATATGGCATGATAATATTTTGTGTCATGACGCTAAAGAGAGTTCTACTTTGTGATTACGAAAGTCCTTTGTTTTTGATACCTGAGTCTTCGAAAATTCCATTTAGCATTAATTTAGATAGATATGGGCCACTTACGTTAATGTAGTACATTTTCTAATCACTGTTAATGCACACACACAATGTTAATGCGCGCGCGCACACACACACACACACACACACACACACACACACTCACACACGTATTTGGGTAAAATCATCTACAGAATGCATAATTGTATGTAATGCTAAATACAATACTGTAGGCATTATTGATTTTGTCAGTTTCATTGTCATGTAAGAGCATTTCTAACGTGAGGACAGTAGCCTATTACAGTACAGTACTGTAAGATTTGTCACTCTGCACATCCAAATGTGTACCATATGTCTTTGGTTGGTGTACCAAGTATCTTGGCTTGTTTCCTTACTTTAAGTGCCTGAGTTACCCAGAAAAATATTTTGAAAGTCTGCTACACCATTTTATGAAAGTTCTCCCTTAAATTAACATAGCTAGTTAGTTACAGAGTTAAAAAAAAATACAGCATAAGAAGAATGACCCATTTAGAGTTCACTACAGTGTTAATGCTAGTGTGGTTGTCAGTGTAATCCTGTTCTGTGTGCTTTGCATCTGTGTGCAAGTCTCCAAACAAAGGAGCACTAAAGGCTGAGTGGTAACTGCATAGCCTTATAATGACATTGTGCTTATAATGGTCCACATTTTTGTGTAATCACATTACACGTGTGTTTTGGCTAAATTTTTTATGCTTAAACTTTCATGGGAACTTCGAACTGCGTCCTCTAGGGGTTATCCTCTGGATACCTACTTTAACAGGGTGTTGCTACTAGGGGTCTGTTGAGACAGTTCCTTCAGCACATACAAAGAGAAACGTGCGGCAGATAAAATCCCAGAAAATATTGAGATATATTTTTTGTCAATATTGCACACCCCTAATATATTTAACGTTTTGTTTAGAAAATAAATAAATATGAGAAGTGCCCTTTTTTCCACTTTGAGCCCCTGCCCAACAAAATGTCTGTGCACTTCCCTGCATAGGCTCACTGAACCCTTTTAACATACTGTGAATATATATTGGGCCTATATAGTAAAAATAATGTAAATTTATAACACTGTTTTACCCTGCCATTAAATTCCACAACTATGGGGTTTTCTATAACAGCTGTTGAGTGAGTGACTGTATCAGCCGAGCAATTTGAGATGAAAGGAAATGCTAACAGATTATAGACCTCGACTTCTATTTTAGTTTTAAAAATTGGCATTATAATACTTCAGGCAGTTTCATTACCTGCAAGACTTTTATGGCAAAAGTTCAACTTAAAAACAGACGTATGAGTGAATTCAAGTTATTGACACATGTCAATATTGACATTTTTCCCAATCATCTCAAAGGCCATTTTCCCCCAATTTACCAAATTCACCTATTTCACAGTAAGAGAGAAGTGACACCTAGAGGACGGTTGAAGCCCCATTTTTAAAATCACATACAGGAACATAAAATAAGATACAAGTTAATAACAGAGCACAGTGTTTGGCTTACAGTTTTTTATCAGTGGTTCACAAATATGCTGTAAAAAATAGATTTTGAATTTATTTTAACTTGAAATAAATATAATTGACATAACTGTACTTTTTTAATTGCTAAGCATCTTATATGATCCTACTAATTTGAAATTTGTACAGAAATTACCTTCCATTCCAGTTGCAACTGGCAGTGTAGGTTAAATCTGAACATATAATCACATCTCGCATTATGTAGACTGCATAGTGTCAGTAGATTGATTAACTGGATCTATAACATCAAACTATTTGGACTTGACTAGAGCATAAAACATGCCTGCTCAATATGCATGCACAACATATTATTAATGCACACAAAGCATATATTAAATATGCCGGTGCTTTTTAAAAGTTTTTAACTGCCCTTTCTTTTGAGATAGTAAGTTAGAACAGCCATCTGAAATAACAAAGTCAAATAAAAAATCAAAATACCAAAGGTAATTATTTAGTTAAAGTAGTTAAGATGACTTTCAACCGAAAGTTGAAACGAAAAGTTAAACATTTGAATCCAGTCTTATTGGGATGACATCATCGGTTCTCAGCTATTTATCATAACCATATTACATTGTCTTCCATGGAGCTTCTTGATCCTTTGCATATATTTTTCCCAGATTCCAAAATAAGGGACAACAAAATCCTAATTTACTCTTTCACAACATTAATCTGATTAATCTTTATTCAGATTAATCAGTCACCTTGATTTATGGGGTCCAGAATTAAAATGTTTTATTGATGGGCCTCTTGCATACAGTCCCCCCTCATCACAGGGTTCTCTGCCTTAAAGGATACCAGATAATCCATGTGCTGACTCAGTGGCTGTTGGCTGCTGGACGGGTGGGGGCCAGCGTTTCTCAAATTTGCTGAAGAACAGTGGGTCGGTGAAGGGCCCTCTATACACAATGGTTTGCAGCAGGTAGACCAGTGCCACTACTAGGCTGGAGACCAGAAAGAAGGGAATGAAGGGACGAAGATGTGTCTACACAACTCCCATACCATAACTAAATCCACCATGGTCACGGTAATGGGTGGTCTTACGGGATGTCGATGATGGTGGAATGGGCCAATCGAGGCTATCTGAATCCATGTAATTGGAAGCCTCTGGATCAATGGAATCCTTGGTTGACGGTTATATATTGATGGTTGATCCACCCAGGAAATCAAAATGAACAATAGTTAAATACTATGGAGCATCCAACAAAGGTAGATGTTCCACTTGTCAGCATTTCCTGAGTATTGCATGATCCTGTGCGTCTTAAGGCGATCTGTGGTCTACTCAGTCAGATCTTGACAGATGAAACACAATTTGCAGAGAACACTCCAGAACCCTAAAGACAGATTCATCGATTTCCTCATGTGCTCTTATTTTTCTCTTCTTCCGACTCTTAACTCTCTCTCTGTGGGTGTTTGCATGCACTGACAGAGCTGCTGTCTGTCAGGACTTCATAAGATCACTTCGCCAGTTTCATACCAGCCGCACTCAGGGAAATACAATACTTTGAGAGAGATACTCTGAGAGAGTGCAAACGATGTAGGGATAAGATTCCTATATGTATATATAGCACCAAGTGACTGGAACATTTTGACGAGGAGGGTGTCCAAAACAGTGACACTGAGCCATTTACTTCATTGTGTCAACAACCTTAAATTCATCAGTGTTGAACAGCATGTGCACCTTGCATAATCATTTTCCTCTCTTTATTCTTTACCTCCCTTTACCAGCACAAACATCAAGGTGTAGTAACAGTGAGGTGATTTATAGCTTCAGCATGGAGCAGATGCCCCTCATGGGTTTCATGTTCTAAAGCCATCAAAACAAAAACTGCTGAAAGAATTCAGTCAGCATGAGTTCTGTATTGGAAGTCACTCTGTGACCTAAGAAATTAAACAGGAGATAGAGCAATGTTCTCTGTTCTTTAGGGTTATTGTGAATCATTGGATCAATTACACTCTTTCAGTCTTTCGGAATCAGTTACCCTTTTTTAACATTTGACTTTGATATATCAAATGGTATCTTATTACTTGTCATAAGTTGAGTCATGCAACTGCTGTAAAAAGAGACTTAACCCACTGCTCTGCACATTTTGTTTGTCATGCTTATTTAACAGAGCAGTGGGTTCCCACGACCGGAGTTGACATCCACTGATGTAAACAACACTAGGGCTGTGTTCAGATCGATACTGCTATACTTGCTATACTTATCATTTCTGAAGTTTGCAGCATGTGAATTGTGAAATGTGTAGAGAAATTTGAAATTTGTAGAGGACATTGTATATAGAATGAAGAACACTGCATTGAAGAGGCCTACTGTATCCTATAATGTAAAGTACTTGAGTGGACATTCTATTTCCCATTCAGAATGAGGTAATCGTATGCATTTGAAAACATATAACCCAAGTAATCTTGACATGTGATAGTAATGACAATATTGAATATATAAAAATGAAATGTATTTAATTTATTAAATAACATCCATTTTGATAATAGAAAAAATACAGGTTTAGAGTAACATGAAAATTCATTTGCATTCTTGTTTCCTTTAACTATTTCTTAGAAAAATATATATTATAAAATATATGTTATTAATTTGTATAGAAAGAAAGCTTAAAAAATCTGAGGGACAAGATTAAAATAGACAAATTGTTGCAGATTTAACCTTTTATGCACTCAAACCATTAAAGAAAGAAAAAGAAATTGCATCTATGATGATCCACCTTTTAAAATGGAATTGAATGAAATCTTTAAACTTGCACTTCAGAAGTTCCTCTAATTGAAGAATCACCCTTAAACATAAAATGAGATTAAAATGCAAAATAACTGTTTATTTAGGTGATAATAACACAGAATGTAACAATGCAGTGAATAATAATGCAAATACTGTGGAGACATCTGTCAGCACTTCCTATTTAGCGTACTAAATTTTAGTTCAACAACAGAGTAATGCAGTACTGTTCTGCAGCTTTGCTCGTGTTTAGAATGAATAGGCTCAGAGCTATTTTGAGGGCTCTTTTGCCATGAAATATTGTACAATATGTTATGTTTCTGATTTCAGACTTGCAGATGTAATGAGTCAGAGGACAATGTGGGATGTGAATTTGAAATCAGTAGTCAAACCAAAAAGTAACTTAAACATTTTTAAAGGCCTGAAGATATAATAAACGTCATGTGTTCAAGCATTTGAAGAAATGAAAATCTGTACTCAACAAAGAATAACATATTCATCATCCACATTACATACAAAAATCCCTATCAATACCTTTAAAAAAGCAGATTATGACAACAAAATGGTTCTGACACTTTCATGTAGTGCTTCTATTGCTCATTCACAACATTTATTGCATTTTCATTATGATCTGTCTCTTGTTCTGTCTTCCTTTCAGATTCTGATCCCTTTTTCTCTGTCTCCTCAGTTTGTTTAATCTCATCCCTCTCTCCATCTCCATTACCTCCAGAAACCCCTTGATCATCTTCTTTGTTCTTGTCCTTCTCCGTGCTCTCTTTTTCCCTCCTCTCTTTCTCTATCTTTTGAGAGGTGATGACAGAGAGCCTGTACATAGGTAAAAACACACAGAGGATCTGGGTTGTTGCCCATTAGTAACATATCAGACACTTCCAAAAGGGGGCAGCAGTCAGCAAGAGAGCTGAAATTGAAAGAGAGTTTGTTTGTTTCATATTAACTGCAGACTCTCAGATGTTTGACAGCTACATATGAAACCAAAAATGCACAAAAAATACTCTTCTTCACACACCACATCTTTTTGCCATAATGTAATACTGCTCACATATTTACATATTTACACACACACATTCAAACGTTAACATACTCTGTACAGAAGGCCAGAGTGAAATTCTTCTCCTGTTCACTTGCTTTGAGGGAGGAGAAGTCAAAAGCAGAGGGAAAGAAGCGATGAACAAGTGCACAGAAAGCCAGGCCATCACTCCAAGAAGAAGAAGAGTTTTCTATGTTGACACCCTTTGAGATACAAAATATAATGAAAATAACCAGATCTCACAGGAATTTTTTTTTAAATGATTATTTTATGAGGTGGCAAATTTCATATGAATTTGTATGATTTTTATAAAAAACAAATGTAGGATTACTCCACTATAGGTCATACTAGCCTAAAGTGTTTTGCTCATACTAATGAATTTAGTTTTGTTGGTGAGCACATACTCTCAAATATACCTAAAAATACCATTGTAAAATTCTATATGGCATCCACCCTGACTAAGGTATATAGATTTCTTAGTTCTCCAATATAACGTTCTTATTAGAACCTGTTTATAAACGTGAGTGTTTACAAAATGTGTGTTTCTTAGGAATTTTTAACTTACCTCAAATTTCTGTGTTTTGTTCCTGGACCACTGGAGAATTTTCTGTTTAATTGATGCTCCACCAGCCATACCTATAAATGTCCGTTGAACTTTAAAGTTTCTGACACATGGAGTCCTACAACAAACCAACATATATTTACACACATCAGACTACAAATCCTACAGCAACAGCAGAGAGATTATTGAACAAATGGACCTATTTAATAAACAGAATTCTACGGAAGTCCTAAGAGGCCATGGATTATTATTTTTTTTCTTTCTTGTTTTGTCGTGATAACGACTTAATTATCTCGTTATCTCGACATAACGGGAGTTGTTTTCTCGTTATCACGACTTAATATTTTCTCGTGATCTCGACAGCTGTAATATATGGAAGTCCTGAGAGGCCATGGATTATTAATATTTTTCTTGTTTTCTCGTGAAGTATCAAAAGTTGTTGTCTAAGGTACACAACTGCGCCAACAGGTGGCACTATAGACCTGAATATAACTGATGGGGTGTTGTATACTGTATATCCACTTTACTGTACACGTTTGGGACAGAATAAGGACCTTCATGATCGCTATAATTTGTGCAGTATTGATCATTAGCCTACTAACATTTAATTAATTCATAAATGTTAAATGCTTGAATCAATATGATTATTTTGTCTATCGTTAAGTTCTTGCTAGATGCGTGACTCATCACAGTTTTCATAGCGTTCCGTGTCATAAACGAACTGCTTATTAAAACCAGTGTTGAATATATTGAAAATATAACCCATGGCCTCTTAGGACTTCCGTAGAATTCATTGCTGATGATGGCAGTATTTTATTTTATTTTTTACATTAAAGAATATAGCAATTGTGTGGGTGAAAGCACGTGGTATTGTGACAGGAACTTTTCCACGACATTCTAATTTATTGAGATGCACCTGTATATGATTATGAGGTTTATTACAATGATAAAGAAATATATCATCATTAGTAGGGTGTTAATAAGATGACTTACTGGTCCTTCTGAAACTTGGCCATGGCATCTCTTCTGGTCGAGGGTCGAGCAGATAACTTGGTGGGGGCTCTAAGAGCAAAGGTTGGAGCTGTTCCACTTTTTCTTCCCAGAATTTCTGACTTGTTCTTGATATCATCTTTAGTCTCTTTTTTCTCTTTTATTTCTCTTTCATCTTGTTTATTTTTAGTTTTGCCTTCAGTTTCTTTTGTTCTCTTGTCCTCTTCTTTGTGCTTTACCTCAGGGTTTCCTTCTTTGTTGCAGGAATCATTCTCTTTCCTGTGAAGGTCATTGTTACTCTTCTTTTCATCTTCTTCTACCACATTTTTTTATTTTTATTTACTCCTGTCTCTTTTTCTTGTTCTCCAGGTTTAGGTTCTTTGATATCCTTCTCTTGTTCTTCTTTCTCTTCCACCATGTTGGTATTCTCTGTGACTCCGCCCTCTTGCTCACATGCCTCAATGTCACTGGCTTCAGCTTTTGTGTTCTCTTGGTTTTCTTTGTTGTTCTCATTAGCTCCACCCTCTGTAGTATCAGTCCCACCTCCTGGCTCCGACTCTGCAACACATTCCAAGGGCCCATTCCAAACACAAAATGACACCAAAGTACAAAATGTATTGAATTTATGTTTTATATCTGGGAGATATATATATATATATATATATATATATATATATATACAATTAGTTTGTAAGCGAAGTGGTTAGCCTACTAGCTTAACATATAGGGAGTCTCATGCACTTATGCATTGTTCTATTCCATTTTGTAGTAGTGTGTTCACACAGAAAATTCCAAAAAGAAAAAGTACACTTCAGATTCTCATATGATGCGCTTAATTAACAAAGTGTGGAATGTCGGACAATTCATGCACTCAGCTAACGTAGCACTTTCTAGTGAAAAAGACATTGATTGTGGAATGGATTCCAGAATATTTCCTGATTTTTTTGTCAAGGCCATGTGACCTGACCACCTGTTGACTGCTTCTTTGTAATCTCCAGGGCCTCCTCTACGATATGACATATTGTTTTGGCCTTTCGGGTAAATGGTCAGCTCATGAAAAATCATCAAAGTAGCAAAAATCTCTTGCAATACCAGCATCTACCTGGGCGCTCTCGCTCCATGGATAAAAATTTGGAACTTGGACATACATTTTGGAAATTATCCCTAGAAAACGAGCTTCTTTGAATGCAGTAGAACATAGAGCTGCTCAGGCTGGTCTTGGGATCTTCATCCGTGAAGATGATAGAGAGGAAATGTAAAAGCAAAGACAGTCTGGCAGGTGATTTTTCAGGGAAGAAGTGCACATCACATCGAAAGTTAGAACAGGCTTTTTGGGAGCCAGACACCAATGGTGCAATTACAATTGTATGTAGCTACACTGCTGGCAAAGAGTTTCTTCAGGAACAAGTGTTTATCACAGAAACATAAAAGTTGAAACAGACTTTTTGGAAGTAAGAAGTTACAAGTTCGAAGTTATTTTATATATATATATTTTTTTTGTTGTTTTTTTTTTTGCAAAAATCTCTAAATCCACCTCTTTAGACAAGACATTGTAAACAGTTGCAAAACTGTAAACATTGCATCTAACTTTATTTAAATGTCACTCTAAACTTTTAAACATTTATACACATCACCACTGCACATATGTTCTCTTATTTTCACTTTCTTTCCAAAACTGTAATTACTACAGTTATTTTTTCCTGCAGATGGCCGTTTTCTGTCCCTAGCACCTAGATCAATATTCAGAAACAACTTATATTTCATTTAGATCATAATTAAAGTGTTTTTTAATAAAAATGCAAGGTAACACTTTATAATAATGTTCAGTTGTAAGTCATTTATAAGTGATTAGTTAATGATGAACTAATCATTTACAAAACATTCATAAGCGATTAATAAGTGATATGCTAACAATTTGTGTATGTTTTGTTAATTCATTTACAAGTCACTTACAAGTAATTAGTTAATGAACTAATCATTTACAAAAACTATGACATGACTATGAATTCATAAATGATTAATAAGTGATATGTTAATATTTTTAATCTATGTTTTGTAGCTTAAGTTAAAGATAATTTACAAGTGATTAGATGATGATGAACTAATCATTTACAAAACATGACTATACATTCACAAATGATTAAGTAATATGCTAACGATTTACAAATCTGTTGTGTTATCTTAAAAAAATAGCATCATGAAATAATCAAACAGATCCTTAGTAAATGCTTAATAGTTAGTAGTTAAGTTACTTTTCAATAAATCATTGAAATGTCAACATTGTAGTATCTCAATAAACATTTGTTAATCATGAACAAATGATGATTAAGTTACGTTATCATATATGGCGAATAACTGTAAATGGCTTAACATCATATTATATGCAGTTTTATTGTAAAATGCTCTCAAATGTATGGTTTTTGCAAGTAAAAACTATGAATTACCATAGAATTCATGGTGGAAAATAATAAAAAAGACATTCCCAGAAGTCCCTGCATGACACATCACATATGATTATATTTTATAAAATTAATTTTGTTTCTGGACTGGCCACTTATGACGAACTTTGATTCATCATTTAGTTTTCAATTTGACCATTTGTATTATCATGCTGGTAATTGTAATTACATTTTAAGGTAAAAAGCATATTTTGTTATTCATTCAAGTAGATTTGTATATTAACATTATATCACTTAAAGCTGCAGTAACTTTTTTTGGTTAAAATTGATCCGAAATCGATATTTGAGCAAGTAGCCAGCCAGTGTTAGAAACTATCACCTTACTTTAGCCCAATTCACAACGGTCATCTTATAATAATGTTTTCTAATTTAAGTGGTACGGGTAGGTTTTAGTGGGAAATCCGAGCATGGCGCTCCGTCATGTCACATCTGTAAACATAAAGAAGTTGTCCCGGCTACTAGGCTATCGCATGTGAGGATCCTGCAGGTGGAGGATCGTTTATAGCATTTTCTCAGAGCAGCTAGAATAATTAAATGTATAATTTTTGATGACGGATTTTAATCCAGAAAGGATTATGTGTTTATGAAACACATGTGAATGAAACTAAATTATATTGCCGTTTTAAATGTGCTTCTGATTACAGAAAATGCTTATTTGAGTCATATATTCCAAGACATAGGCTAGAATCTGTGAGTGCAAAGTACAATATCCACTCCTGTGCGGTGACTGACAGCCACACATACTCCTCAAAACATTCGATTCATCCGTGCTGGAGCCAAGCCACCGCACAACCCACGCAAAGAAGATAATTCTGCACACAGCTGCAATTGCAGGTTTTCAGACAGAGATGGCGACAAAGAGGCAAAATTTACGGACTGCAGCTTTAATGATATATACGATTATAAGTTCAGTTTAATCAATATGTGATCACATAATACCTGAGACATTGTCACCACATTTTTTGCTATGAATTTCTGGCAACCGTAGCTGCCATTCATTTTCTGTAAATTGAAGGATGTAAGGATATTTTTTACAGTGCATTTACTAGTGATTTTACGGTCACTTCCCATTTAAGTGCTTGATCAGACTAAGCTGCAATGTGCATGAAGCGAAGGTCAAGATAGCCACATTATTGTCCTGAATTTTCCCTGCTGTTGTGATTAAGCATTACGTGTTCCTTCCCCTTTTTTCTTTTACTAGTACTTCATTGTGAAATATATATGATGTGAAATGTATCAACACTATGAATGTATGTGTTTTTGTCAGAGCGTAGCTTCAAGAGCTGTTTGCTTTCCTGGTTCTTCTTGTGGCATCTGCTGTGGCTTTCAGTGATGCAGTTGAGACACTACTTGTTCATCGGGACTTTAAACCCGATGCTAAATCATCTGGCTGCTGGAGACCCAGGCCTTGGTATACACACACATACTGTATTATCCTCATGTCTGGCTATTTATGTGCAGGTGAAGCCATGCCTTTGAGCTCTATGAATAGATATAGACATGCAAACAGAAATTTGAATAGATATAGACTGTGTCATGTGTGTATCATGAGTTTGAATTCTGTTTTTGTCATTTTCTTGGATGTAAACAGTTATGTTGTTTTTGCTTAGTCAGTAGATATACAAATGCGTTTGCATTCACTCAGCTGTGTGGGATCCTGTGTGCCCCCTGGAATGGCCTCATCATGGACCGTCACAAAGGAAAGCAGCGAGAACCAGGTCAACACATAAATGCACACATTTCCTTAGGGTCATATCCAGAGAAACTGAATTTTCTTATTTTTGTTTTAAGTATTCAGTATTCGGTATATGAAAACATTAGGTAACTCACTCCCTAGTCCAAAAAGTCAATTTATTAAATTAAATAACATTTAGATGTAAATGGTCCTCCTCCTGACATAAATGTAGAACACTGGGCTGTTACCTGAATCACCTTTATGAGATTGTCCGGGTCATAGTCAAGCACGGCATTAGCATCATCATCTTTTTCATCATCATCATCATTTATTTTTATTTTTTGGTTAGGTGCAGACATATCTGCAGTTTGTGTGGTTTGTAAAAAAATACCGAATAGCAAACAGTATATACTCTAGGCTGTTATCTGCCAAAATGCAGATTCGTAACACAACTTCTTACGCAAATTAGATTGGGGGAGGCATTAGTAGGTTTGATTTGTTTTAATAATTTATATACAAATGTATTAAATAACTACATTATATCAATATTTACTATTGAGTTTAAAATAACAGAAAGATTTGACAGAATTTGAATCAGTATTTAATTAATATTGTTTATCATATATACCATATAAATAAAGTAATTGTTTTAGTTCAATGATAACATAAAAGCCAATTATTCATTAAAGAATTTAGTTTTAAAAAATTTAAAATGAAAAACTGTACAAAAATGTACAAAAAAATCACGTTCCTCACAGTGTTAATTAGATTGTAAAATACTGTGCTATACAGGACAAAGTGAACAAGAAGCAGACTTAAAGGCAGCCATATTGTCTCTGTCGCTGACGGCGCTGCACTGTGTGCTGTTTTCAGTGTGTGCCGCCACCCCCATCCTTCCTCTGCAGTACCTCACCTTCATCCTCCAAGTCCTCAACAGACCCTTCCAAACGCTGCCTTCATCAGTGTGGCGTGAGTCATCATAGGCCCATAAGAACATTAAAGGGACAGTCCACCCAAATATAAAAACAACCTATACAAACCTGTATAACTTTCTTTTGTTGGTAAAACTCAAAAGGAAATAAAAAAAAAAAAATAAAAAAAATATATATATATATATACTGGCTGCAGTTTTAATAGTTTTATATTTTGAAATTACATTAGGGTAAATAACAACAGTTAATTTTAGATGTTACTTAATGTTACTTAGATGTTAATTTTAGATACTTTTTAAAAATGTTTTTAGGAAAATAATATACCTTAAAATAATATACTCCAGTGTGAACCGAACTTAATGTGTTCGAACACTTAATTGCATGTTATTTACAATTAAATAAGAATGTATTCTAGCTTAAACTTATATTAAATGCAGTTATTTGAACTTAAGAGTGCTTTTTGACACAATTAAGTAGGACTTTAAGTATGTTATTTCTTAATTACTTCTATTGTTATGGTATGTGGTTAAAGTGAACTGTCAAATGTAATGACAAGCATTTTATGGAAATCTAAAAATATACTTTAATGTAATTTATATTGACACCTTTATGTCACATTTAAATATATTTGTAATTACACATTAGTAACAATGAAGTTGCAATTTAATTTAATTTAAAATATATTAACTTTAACGGCAGTATCAAATAACACTACAGTTAAATTATAATCAAGTACTATGTGTATTAGTATGTTAGTCAACACATCAAAATCAGTGTACTTTAATGCATGACAAAAGGTTAAATAAAATGATTTAAAATGTACTCTAAAGTAAAACATTTAATTGGACATTATTAAAAAGTGCATTTTTAAATTTGCATTTAAGCGTGTTAAGATCCAGTCATGACTAGCCTCTGTAAGTACACTTATGTGGCCTTTTATTTAATTAATACTAGATTATCTGCAAGTACAGATTTTTAAAATTATACTTTTAAGATTTGAGGTACACTACATTCAAGACAACTGCAATACAACTGAATACAAGTGCACACTTCTTTTTCACAAATGTATGCATCAATAAGTAAAATAAAATAGTTTTGGGTATAAGTAGTTTATGTGTAATTGTAAATGTGTTAAAGGTATTTTTTTTCAGGTTTCCATCTGTACACTTTGGAAAGCTATTTGGAACGGTGATGGCTCTCTCAGCCGTGGTCTCGCTGATCCAGTATCCCTGCTTCACCCTCATTAAAGGACCACTGGGTGGAGAGACCCTCTTTATGTAAGCTTCTAAATGCCTAAAGTAAAAGCATTACATACAGCAGTGAGTAATGAACACACACACACACACACACACACACACAGTCATGGTATTGAGGGTACATTCACTCCCCCCACCTACAATCCCTACCGATACAGAGACTTGAACACACGACCTTTGGGTTACAAATCTGACTCTCTAACCATTAGGCCATGACAGCCCCCCTGGTAAGTGTGTCTTACCCACATGCACTTTGTGATAAGGTGAAGTTACATTAGCAAAATGTCACTGGCAAAAAAATAAATGTCCATTGTCTCTGGTCAATAGTGTAGCGATATATGAAGCACAGCTCACACAGAAGTCACTTTCAAACCATGGGCAAACAAATGCAACAAATCCAACTTCAACCCATGCACTGGGAAATCTTTTGCTCTCATGTGAAATTACTTGTTATATGGATTCCTGTTAAAATGACAGGATTTTTCCTGTGAAAATTCACAGAACAACAGAAAATGTGACCACACCTTTAGATTAAAATAAACATATATGTGAGCAAATGACCCAAGTGCAACCTTCCAGTGGAGATTATGTGTGTGATTATTGCAGATATGTGGACAAAAACATTTATTATGGTTTATTGGTTGGTTTATTTTATTTCTAAGTCTTTCCTTGGAACTTTTTTCTGCAACATTAGCCTATTCAAGTCTGACAAACATCTCCCATCTTTCCATGTCTTAGGAAGAAAAAGGTTGGAGTCAGCTTCAAAATAAGATACAGCTGTTTATCTTTCGAAATTCTCTAGTCCTAAGTCATGAAAGGCATTTGTTTGGCAGAGATAGATTCAGCATATTTGTCATTTTTTCTGAGAAGTTCTGTTGTGTTGTTCACACACCCATCAAGAAAAAAAAAACACAAGAACTGTTTATTTAAAGAATTTCTGACATTTAAAAAAAGTCCCTGTTTTAGATCAATAGTGTTGATTGAACTGTAACAATTGATTTCTCTAGGTGAACATCGGTCTGACTGTTCTGAGTCTCCTGGCCTTCATCAACCCTCTTTGTGTTTACCTGCACTGTAGGCGTCAAGAAGCCCAGCGAGCCAGTTCCAACAAAAGTGCCTCTTCATAAGCCCTCTAGGCAAAGGGAATATCAACCTGACCCAGGGGCGGATTGGCCATCTGGCAATTCTGGCAAATGCCAGAGGGTCCGGACCATTTTTTTTAATGTGGGCCGGTCAGATTTTTTTCTAAATATATATAAATAAAATTGTTTTTTACGGGCCAACAGCGCATAGGACAGGTTTTTATCGCTTGCACGATTTCTCTATGGTCATAATAATAATAATGTTAATAATAAATAAATGTTAAGCATTTGGCCCAGTCTGCCTGGTCCCGAGATGGGCCGACCGAACCGTTCAGTCAAAATCAAGCACGTCATCAGAGAGATTGCAACACGAGCTAATTTTCAGTAAAAGCTAGATAATGGACCGTAAAAAAGGAAAGGCAGTGTAGCATTTTTTATCACTGATTATAATGAGTTCTATAGTATTTTGAGTTGCATCCTGAGCCGCCCACGCTCTCTCTTGTCTTTAGGCTGCCCGCCTATCATAATTTTCTCGCCTGCTCCCCTTTCCACGGCGGCCCGCTACGGATTTTTCTCAGTTGTTTGCCAGTATGTCGCTCTCGAAATCGGCTTCTTATCCTGGGGATAGTTATCACGGGCCTGCTCGGCCGGGTGTGGCACGCTTATCGCCTCTAAGGATCTTCTCCTGTTCTGCGTGGTCTGCCTGGGCCTCAAACATGCAGAGGAAGCCTTGGAGAACCGCGAAAATTGCAGTCATTGCCTTAGGTTGCCTAAAAAGATCCTTCGGTGCCGTCTTAAAGTTGCCGCGACCCAGTGCGTCGAGCTCAGCCTTTCCGATTCAGATGGGGGACACAGCGATGACGACGCGCTACCGGGGGCCTCCCGGGGTGCAACATCTCTCGACTGGGCCGACCAGCCCAATCCGGTTCCGGCGATGATGGCCTTCTCGGGGTCTCAGAGGACGAGGAGGCCATCCTGCCCTCTGGCGTTCCCCAGGCTAACGCCCCCGTGGCCTTGCTCCAATCCATCCTCCTGGACATCTGTGAATGAGCGGTCGCTCGCTTCAACATTGAGTGGCCGGCTCCACAGAGCGCCACTGACCAGGAGAGGGATATTTATGCCGGGAAGCTGCTGGGACCCACTCCCGGCCCGAGGAAACAAATTTTCCCTATCCTCCCAGCATGCGCGAAGCACATGAGGCATTACTGGAGCAATCCACTTAACCTCAAACACGGTCTTGCGGGCCTCGAGGTTAAGGATATGGCGGTGCACGGCTTGGGTGATCCCCCCATTATCGAGCCTTCTATCGCCAGGCATCTTAGCCCTGTCCAGGGCGGGCTGCTCGGCCCTCCAAAGCCGGTATTGCAGAACAAAATGGATCGTTTTTCTGCCTCAGTTCACCAGGCCACATATAAATCCTCGGCCTTGTCTGTCAGGGCGCTTAACGTTTCCTCTCTACTCTCCGCGTACCAGGCGGAACTTTTGGACTACTTAGGGCAACAACTAGAGTCGCCTTTGCCTACTTTGTGGAAAGAGATTCTCATGGTTAACGACCTCGTCCTCCGGAATGCTCGTCAGGCCGTCCAAGCCTGTGGGTGTTCTATGGCGCTTTCTGTGGTGGGAGAGCACGCGCTTTGGCTTAATCTGTCGGGGCTCCCTGACAGTGAAAAAAGGGGCACATCGCGGGCGCCCCCATGGAGCCTGGCCAGGCTCTCTTTGGCCCTGCCGTTGCGTTGATGCAGCAACGATGCGACGACAAAAAGAAGGAGGACGAGGCTTTCAAATTGTGCTTTCCCTGGAAGACAGCTCCACGCCAGGTGCCCCCTACACGTTTGCCTAACCCCCCTGCCACGGGACGACATTTCCAGCAGGGCAAGGATAGGCCCTGCAGCAGACTGCCTCCACGGCAGAGTAATCCACCCACTGCAAAGCCCTGGGGTAGATCGACTCCCGCCGTGGCCGGGAGACCCTCGAAATCTACTCCCTCTGAAATCGACTCTAAACGCAAGCAGCTGGCCTGATGTTCGGCCGTTAGGGGCACCGAGTATGCGTTTGTGGGCCACAAGCCTTTCAGACTCGCGTCTTGCCCCAGAGCCCCCATCCAAGAGACGGAGGGCTCTCTTGGAAGGGTCGGCCACCTTCCTCCCGAGGCTGTCCAGCCCAGGTATTCAGTGGACGTTGTGTGTTCTCCCCCCTTGTTCAGGGGGTCTGTTGTGAGGAAAAGTTCACAAGCAGTGTCACCAAACCACATACTTTGTTGCCCTCACCCAAATAATAAAGGCTACGGCCCCTGTGCACACACAAAACACAAAAAAACACAATAAATCAAATGAATTTGTTTCAAGGAGAGTGCATCTCTTTACAGAGAGAGAACATCTCTCCGCAGAGAGAGCATACCTCTCTAAACCCCTGCATGTCACCTCTAGTCTGTCCACTAGATGGCGCCATTGCATCACAAATGAGCGAACAGGCAGACTTGCCAGCTCTAAGCAGTTCTCCGGTTCGTGTAGGAATTCTAGCGAATCATGTAACAGCCTGGCTGTCTGTGTCAGCTCCCGAATGGGTGATTCACACAATAACGAAGGGGTACAGACTTCAGTTTGCCAAAAGACCCCCACGTTTCAACGGAGTTATCTCTTCTCATACGGAAGAGAGCTCTGCTCACATTCTGAAAGACGAAATCTCCTCCCTCCTTGAGAAAGGAGCGGTTCGAGTGGTCCCTCCTCACTTACGCAGTCAGGGGTTTTACTCACGTTATTTCCTAATTCCAAAGAAGGATGGTTACCTCCATCCCATCTTGGATCTCAGGGTGTTGAACAAACATTTAAGGAAATACAATTTCAGAATGTTAACACACGGTCTCTCTTGCGCTCAATAAATCAGAACGATTGGTTCACATCGATCGATCTGAAAGATGCTTTCTTCCACATAAGTATTTATCCTCCGCACAGGAAATTCCTTTGTTTCGCCTACCAAGATGTGGGCTATGAATTCATGGTCCTCCCGTTTGGTTTGGCTCTCAGCCCACAAACTTTCTGCCTGTGCACGGAGGCGGGTCTGGCCCCGTTGAGAATAGTGGGTCTCAGGATTCTGACATACAGTATATAGACAATTGGCTGATTATAGCCGATTCAAGAAAGAATGTGATGCAGAACACTGCCCATGTGCTCGCCAGTGGTGGACGAAGTACACAAATCAAGTACTTGAGTAAAAGTACAGATACGTATAATAAAATATTACTCCAGTAAAAGTAAAAGTACTCCTTTTTCAATTTTACTCGAGTGAAAGTACTCGATTTTTTATGTACTTAAGTAAAAAAGTACTGATAGATAGATTTATTTTGCAATTTTATATAGTCTACTTAATTTAATTTTATATTAGCACATATTTTTTATAATCCTACTGCTCAAAATACCTGGGATTTTCCCAAAATAACCACTATATGGAGTCAAGATATATTTGTGTTGTTGATATGGACTACGTTGACGAGAGTGATGTAGTAATGTTCACTGTGAAGGTTACATTGCGATGTACCTGAGAAAACAGATTTGACCATCTGATTTTCACCAGTAAGAAAAAAGTGTTTTAAAGCTTTGTTTTGCAGAACATCACATTTATATATGACATGAGAATAAGGCCTGAAGTTAGGAAGAACATTTTAAGGAAAATATAA
>NW_015540883.1:38268-44307 GCF_001515605.1 Sinocyclocheilus anshuiensis | reverse complement strand
TATATTGTTGATAAACAATATAAAAACAGACGTCACATAGGGCTAAATGCGTAGCATTTTTACGGCAGCGGGGAATATGAACGCGCATTAATTATTTTATTTAGTCTGTGTTATTTTAATGTTTCGGTTTAACCTATGTTAAAATGTTTTTTTTTTAAACCTAAAATAGAGACACAGATGTTGATGTGTCTTCATTCAAGCATTTCAGTGGGCTTAAACAGATCACCCTTTACAGCAGATTTAGTTCACAAACAACTGACAGTTTTGACCTAAATATGATTTTCAGTTACAATAATTCATCCTAAAACTCGACATTAGTAACTTACTTTTAACAGCATCAGACGCGCGCACGCTCACAAGATCTCCCGGTTCTTACTTGTGACTTCAGTTCACTGGAGACTCGCACTAAACGGTTCATTTGAATCAGTGAGTTGTCGACTCGAGAACAGCTGCAATCGGATCATTCCAATTCGTGAATGAATTGTTTGGTGCGATTTGCGAACAGATTTAACGGGTTCATTGAAAAGAATCAGTTCGTTCATGAATTTTCTGAACCTGAAGCTTCTGCGTCTCGGAGCACGTGATATATTATAAGGAGTAATGAGAAGTTTTATGAAATGTAGTGAAGTAAAAGTTACTCAAAATAAATCTACTCCAGTAAAGTACAGATACTTGAAAAATGTACTTAAGTACAGTAACGAAGTAAAGCTACTCCGTTACTGTCCACCACTAGTGCTCGCTCACGTCACAGAGCTTGGCTTCAGAGTGAATGTGAGCAAGAGCAATTTCACTCCTGCCCAGAAGGTGATATTTCTAGGTCTGGAGCTGAATTCCATTATGATGCGCGCGCACTTGTCGCAAGAGCCCATCCTCTCTTTCATGAATTGCCTCTCACAGTTCAGGGAAGGAGCGAGGGTACAGTATCGCACGTGTCTCAGATTACAGGGTCATATGGCTTCGGCTGTCCATGTCCTGCCTCTGGACCTTCTGAGAATGAGGGCGTTCATGAAGTGGGTTTTATCTCTTCATCTCAGCCCCTTACGCAATCTTTGCCGCTCTGTCACAGTGTATGGCAGCGCTGCAGCACTGGAGGAGGGCGGAGTTTTACACTCAGGGGACCCGGGGCCATCAAGTTGTGGAAAGTGGTAACGACAGACGTGTCCTTAAAGGGATAGTTCACCCAAAAATGACAATTTGATGTTTATCTGCTTACTCCCAGGGCATCCAAGATGTAGGTGACTGTTTCTTCAGTAGAACACAAACGAAGATTTTTAACTCAAACCATTGCAGTCTGTCAGTCTTATAATGGAAGTGAATGGGAATCACGGCTTTGAGAGTAATAAAAAACATACGCAAACAAAACCAAATTAAACCCTGCGGCTCGTGACGATACATTGATGTGTAAAGACACGAAACGATCGGTCTGTGCAAGAAACTGAACAGTATTTATATCGTTTTTTTACCTCTGATGCACTGCAATGTCTGAACTGTCTGAACTGTGAACCATCCACACCCAGACAGGGTAGCTCTCTGGGCCTGGCCCGTGACAGGGCAAATTTAAACACATTGGGGCTCCCCCCTCGTGTTGTTGCTACAATTCAGAATGCTAGAGCCTCCGCTACACACTCCCTTTATGATTGCAAGTGGTGTGTGTTTGAGGAGTGGTGCAAGGGGCGTCAGCTGTTATCATATCAGTGCTCAGTTGTTGACATTTTGGGTTTTTTGCAAGACCTTATCGATGCTGGTAAATCTTTCTCCACTATTAAAGTCTACTTAGCGGCTATCGCTGCATGTCATGTTGGGTTTGATGGCACTACGGTGGGGCAACACCCCCTTATTCGTAGATTTATGAAGGGCGCCCGCCGTTCTCTTCCAGTCACTAGAAGAGCAGTTCCAGGTTGGGACCTCTCCATGGTGCTGGAGGCTTTGTCTCAACAGCCGTTTGAGCCACTGGGAACTATTCCCCTGAAGCTTCTGTCTTTCAAGGCAGCTCTGCTCCTGGCCTTGGCATCAGCCAAGCATGTCAGTGATTTGCACGCACTCTCTGTTCATCCCTCGTGCACTAATTTCTCTCTCAGTGGAGATAAGATTTTTCTCAGGCCTATCCCGGCCTTTATGCCTAAATGCTTCCCAGCTTTCACGTGTGAGGTGCTTGAGCTTTCAGCTTTTCACCCTCCTCCATTCTCCTCTGCGGAGGATCAGAGGCTGAATGCTTTGTGTCCTGTTCTTGCCCTGCGGGTTTACATTGACAGGACCAGCCCTTTCAGGAGGAGTGATCAGCTCTTCATTTCTTGGGCCCCCCAGAACACGGGGAATCCTATTTCTAAGCAACACCTTTCTCATTGGC
Organism: Sinocyclocheilus anshuiensis; assembly: GCF_001515605.1. NCBI lineage: Eukaryota > Metazoa > Chordata > Actinopteri > Cypriniformes > Cyprinidae > Sinocyclocheilus > Sinocyclocheilus anshuiensis. Next base: position 41,960 of record NW_015540883.1, on the reverse strand, counting down.
TTGTGGAAGCCATCTCATTGGCATATGAATCTAAGGGAGTGCAGCCTCCAGAGGGCCTAAAAGCACATTCCATTAGGGGTATGGCGGTCTCCTGGGCTCTATTTAAAGGGGTTTCCTTGCAGGACATTTGTGCCGCTGCAAGCTGGGCCTCTCCACATACGTTTGTCAGATACTACCGGCTTGATGTTACCCACACCCTGGTAGCTCACTCTGTTTTAGGTGTGGGCTCTTCATAGCCTAGTGCCTTTAGACCTGCTACACCTTTTAAGCTCGGGTTGACCATCCTGGCTTTTTCATGTCATTAAGCAGGTCATTTGTATGACACCATATTTGACACCCTGACACCATATTTTATATTTATTTATATGTATATATATATGTCATTGTATATATATATATATATATCTTTATATATGCTTTCAGCATTATGTGTGTTGTCAGGTTTTGTATGCATGTTACTGCATGTCATGCTTTTATGGCTAGTATTGCATGCTCACTTTGTGAGGGGTCAGATACTTGGTGACGTGTCAAGCACAGCCTTCCAGGTGACCATCCTCTGGCTTACAGGGCCTCGCTGTGAGTGTACTGGGCAACCGGGGAGCTGGCCATATCTCCCATAGGTGGATCTCAAACACGAGATGATGAAAGAGAACAATAGGTTACTGTTCGTAACCCCGGTTCTCTGAAACATCGAGTGGAGAGATCCATCAAGTTTGCGCTGCTTGCTGCACAAGAAGCGAATATGCCCACTGAGGAAAGGTAGCGTGTGCAGGGACTTTATGCGCTTGGTGAAGGGGTGGTCCCTTACCTGCCATTGGGCACACGCTCCTGTCTGTCAAGCCAGACTTGGTGCAATTGGATGCTTCTGCAGAGGTCAGGTATGGATGCCCTTCCCATAGGTGGATCTCTCCACTCGATGTTTCAGAGAACCGGGGTTATGAACAGTAACCTATTGTTTTGCTTTGTTTCACAGAACTAATCGTTGCCTGGGTTACGTACGTATGTGTGGGGCGGAGCTATCAAAATAGGAGCGAGACCCTTTTGGGGTAGGGGCGTGTTTGTTTTGGTGATTTGAAATATCAACATTGGCTACCAGAAATCACTTACCCCACCTTTAACTTTTAAATGCATCATTATGCAAAAAAATTATGAGCAGAGTTCTCTGCATAAAGACCCACGGCTGGCAGATCAACGTGCTACTTGATTTCTCTCCAATACGGAAGGAAGTTAAATTAAATGAAATGTGGAGGATGTTAACTGTGACAAGATGATTGACAGGCCAGTTTACAGTGACAGGATGCGTGTAATTATGCGACAGAGTGGTCCGTTAAAGACGCAATTGTATGACGTATAGTATGTCCCAAAGCTTGCCTACTCTTTTACTGCACACTCAAAAGTGTGTACTTTTTCTTCACCAAAAGAGTACACAGGCGTACTTTAAGGTCGTAGTATAATGGTGCTTTTCCACTGCATGGTACGGCACAGTATGGCTCGGTACGGTTCACTTTTTGGGGACACAAACACAACAGAACCGCTAGATTTAAATCAGTACAGCCAGCGAAGGATCGAGCGCAATTGTTTTGAACAAGCTCACCTTTTTTTTAACAACCAAAAAGTTTTGTTGTCTGTTGTGGAAGAACAGACGTTCCTCTCGTTGATAGCAGAGGAGCGGATCCAGCGAGAGTTTGATAGGGCGAGTTTTTTTTAGGAGTCATGGTAGTAGAGGCGGCGCAACTATAACAACCATACAGTCTATGACGCAAACCATGCGGAGCCGAACCGTGCCGTGCCGTACTGAGCCGTGCCGTGCCGAGTCGTACCACGCAGTGGAAAAGCGCCATAAGTAGGCACACTGGGATGCAGCACAGGCCAGGGGCCCATTCTTCGTACGTCGCTATCTCCGTTAGCTGGATTTGATTGTTGACGATTTGGCATGATCTTGGATTATTTGGTTCTTCGAAGCTCATCCTGGACTTGCTGTCATAGCAACAGGCCCATAAGCTTAAACTTGCTCGGGAGGTCATGTAAACAGGATTAGATTGCATCTTTTTAAGTGGAATTGATATTTAAAATCTATCCCAGCCACTGCTACTTTATTACAAGAGCACCCTACTAATCCGGGGACAATCATTTAAAATTATAATAATTTAAAAATTAATTTGAAAATAATAGTATAATGTTGTGTAATCTATAATACTATAGACACAGCCAGTTTTACTCATTGAAATATTTATTTGTGATAAAATAATTACTTTATAATTGTATTGGAGTCTTACACACATGCTATACAGTTAATCTGAGTCTTGCATTCATTTGAGTGCTGACAGTTATTATGGGAGTGGCTTGATGGAGCACAAGAGATGCAGATAACTTGATCTTGACCCTTAAGAAACTTTAATTAATGCTGCCACATAACAAATCTGCTTCAAAGATAAAATTACATGAATTGCTAATTACAACATTGAAATAAAAATGCAAAGTCTCTACAAATACTAGAAATCGTGAATATAAAAATTGAGAATCATGTAAAAGATAAAAAATAAAATAAAAACAGTGCACATTTCATTTATCTATTATAACATTTTTGTAGTTTTGTTCACTTGGCTGTTTACTTATAAAGGTCTAGAAATTTGTCAAGTTTTTCGTCAGGTGTCTATTTTAATATGATGTCATTACGTTGCTGTCTTGCCGCCAGCCAATCGCTGCATTGCTGATCGTGGTTTCGAGTATCGATACATCTGCCCTTTACGGGGAACACGAGAACGCGCAGTTATCTTAGACAACTTAATCCAGATATTTTAATCAAATCCGCAAATTCGTTTGAAGAACCAAATTAGCCAGAGATCAGTTATCACGATCAGAAGATCTGGCATCTTTCAAATAATTTCAGATGTGTTAAGCGAGGTACGAAGCGAGGTACACCCTGGGGTGCTTCTCAGTATCCTCCCTCATTTCCTCGTTCCCAAAGAACTTATATTGGCTGCATCTGAAAGCTCTAAAATGCTGCCTTCAGAGGCAGCATTCCAAGGCAGGAAGGCATCAAGGCATGTTCGAATCCAAATTCTTCTTTACTTCCTGTCTCCAGTGGTACCTTGCTTCTGATCGAATTTTGAAGGCAACATAGATGTATCCTTCGCTGCCTTTGATATCCCACAATCCTGTGCATTCCATTCCGTGACGGTTGAGCTAAAAAATAAAGATGGCATCTGAAAGTTGCGTTTCGTGGTCAGTTTGTGTGTAAATGTATATTTCTGACTAACTTTTTGCACTTTCGATGTTAAATATTTGTTTAATTATCACCAAAATTCGTTCTATATTGTTGTAGATCATTAAACTGTTACGCTGCCTCAGAAGCCTGTCCGAAATCAGTTTCATGAGGTGCCTTCATGCAAAAACGCTGCCTGTAAAGTCATTGTCTCATACGGCAGCGAGGCAGCAAGTCAGCTGCCTAAGTTTTCGGATGCAGCCATTGACTTTTTGTCATGGATAAAAGGGTCATATGATGTTGCTAAAAAGAACATTATTTTGTGTATTTGGTGTAATGAAATGTGTTTATGCGGTTTAAGGTTAAAAAAACAACCTTTCTGAAACGCGTCGATTTTTACAAAGCTCATCGGTCTGAAAGCGAGGTGTGCTGTGATTGGCCAGCTATCCAGTGCGTTGTGATTGGCCGAATACCTCAAGCGTGTGAC
>NW_015540883.1:37086-37856 GCF_001515605.1 Sinocyclocheilus anshuiensis | reverse complement strand
CGGAGCGACGAGACAAAAACATTAAAACCCATTATAAACGAAGCATTTGTTGTATCCAGTGGGGACATAATTACGGATTATAATGTTATATATTACTTAAATTATATATTACTTAACCACTGATTTCCAGTCGTGTCCTCGTTTGGAAGGCCAAACAAAGTAGATCTCCGGAGCGGTATTCGAGGCTTAGTGTATCCCATCATGCATCATGTTGTGGAAATAAATCGTGAGACTTTTTGCCAAGATCTCACGAGAGGTCACAGAAACCTTTCCAATACATGTTAAATATTAATAATAGTTAGATATTACATATACTTTGGTAGTAAAACAAAGAGTTGCACGTTTTATTGGTGCAAATGAGTAGTGGCGATAATTATTTTGTACAACATTTGCAACTGCTTTTTATCACTAGAAGCACCACAAAATTAAATTGTGTCATCTGTTATAGGGACTACTGAACAAACATTTAGAAGTTGATTTTAAAATGCAAAGTATTGAAAATAAAAATAAAGCTCTGTAAACACTTGCATTTTTACAACACTATAAGTGTGTCCCATCAGGTAATGAAAAGTTCTACACACACTTGTGGTCTTCACACCCACTTGAAGAATTCGGCCAAATACAGGAACTACGTCATTTAAGTAATCAAGTGGTCAAGTGCAAAGACTGCAAGTGTGGGTATTTGGACAAAGCCCACCTGTCACTCAAGTGGCCACGCCCTTAATTATGCAGAACTTTAAGGCTTAATATAATTTAAACGGATGAGTTAT
>NW_015540883.1:33148-37029 GCF_001515605.1 Sinocyclocheilus anshuiensis | reverse complement strand
TCTATAGGGACTACTGAACAGACATTTAGAAGTTGATTTTAAAATGCAAAGTATTGAAAATAATAATAAAACTCTAAACAATTTGCGTTTTTACAACACTATAAGTGTGTCCCATCAGGTAATGAAAAGTTCTACACACACTTGTGGTCTTCATGCTCACTTGAACACTTGTACCAAGTACAGGAAATACGTCATTACATATTAAATACAGGAAATACGTCATAGAAGTGGTCAAGTGGTCAAGTGTAAAGACTGCAAGTGTGGGTATTTGTACAAGGCAATCATCAAAAGGTGTATCCTTTGCTGAAGTGTTTTATAGACTAATCCTGACGCACATATAAATTCTCCTCCCCCTTCACATCTGTTGTAATAATTTTAATTTATATTTTACCTTTGCAGTTTAAATAAACCATACATAGATTTGAAACAGGGCATCTTGTATAGATGTTTATTATGAATGTCTTAACAAACTTTAAAGGGGTCATATGATGCGATTTCAATTTTTCCTTTCTATTTGGAGTGTTACAAGCTCTTGGTGCATAAAGAAGATCTGTAAAGTTGCAAAGACTAAAGTCTCAAATCCAAAGAGATATTCTTTATAAAAGTTAAGAGTCAGCCACGCCTACCTAAAACGGCTCGTTCTAACACGCCCCCACATATCTACATCACTACGTGGAAATATTAGCATAATGCCGCCCAAATGTGCATTCAAAGAAAGAAGGCGTGGTTTCAGGAACAACAGTAGTGTTGATGCAATTTGAAAAATAATGTGTTTTTTGAACATTAAAGCATGTCAACATATTCTGTTACACCAAATACACAAAATAATGATCTTTAAAATAGCATCATATGACCCCTTTAACAACATAATGGCATATCTCTTTAGCGCAGCTAATGACGCTTTGAAGTGACGCTAAAGGGAGCGAATTCCTCCATCCTCGCGTCTTTTCCTTGCGTCCTTCCCTCGCCTCCTGAAGGGGTTGGGCTAAGACGAGAGGAAAGGAAGCGAGGAAAGGAAACGAGGATGCACAAATAAGAATTGAGAAGCACCCCTGGACTAATTTATGTTGTTGTTTTATTATGTTTTATGCGGCAGTCGTCCTGAGGGGCTGCCGCTTTTACCTTCGTTTTGTGTTCGTTTTTAAAAATGTAATTTGTTTATTACATTTTTATTTTTAAATGTTCGCTGGGCGGTTCCCGCCTCCTCCTTCCCGATCTACGAACTTTGTTACACTCTCTTTTCAAATGATTTCCATCCTTTTTTGTTCTCTCTCTCTCTCGCTCGCTCTGAACATCCATTCAGTGTTATAAATTGTTTGGGATATGACATGATCTGACATCGCCACTAAAAATACTAATGGACAAAAAATACTCAATAGATAGAAGTAGATAGACGAAGTGTAAAATGCCTGATTGTGAAACTTCAGTGAGATGAATGTGACAGAGAGATGAAGGCTCTAATAATTACTATAAATGGAAGTACTGGGATTTAAGGAAGCACAGCAAAAACATTTGTGCTTTGACATGGACGTAAGATTGGAAGAATGAAGGAAAAGGGGATGGCCTTTTAGGAGTTTTTAACTGATAAATATGATGCAATATACACTACTGGAAAAACAATCTTGTTGAAAAATGTTAAAACACCTTACCGGCCCCAAACATTTGTACAGTACAAAACATAGACATGATCTCTGTAGTCATTTTAGGCATATTTGGTCCATCATCATTAACTAAAACTGAAATGTGCTTTGAACTTCTTATTTGTTCACTTGACTATGCTTTCCAGACTCCCAACGGGTCTTAAATTTGCATTTATAGATTCAGAAGATGCTTTTATGCACAACAACTATTCAGGGTATACTGTACGTTCTCCTTGCACTTGCTATAAACTCATCTATGGATCTCATGTTTGTGCTCCAATAATTAATTTATGTGTGTTGTCCTGGACCTTTTGCCACGCTATTTCCAGCCCCTGGTAGAGCTCGCCTTGCCACAGTACCTGCATCCAATCGTCTTTCTTGTTGACCGTGCATTATGTTCTGACGATGGTCTGTCTGCTTCTGGGGTCTTGAGTTAGTACCCAGTAGATAATGTTTTTTAGCCTTCGTGTTTTTCCCTATTCCCAGCTGAGCCTTGCACATGCCATCTAGCTTGTTGGCCACAATGCCTGACATAAGTTTCCATGTAGTGGGCAGTTATTGCTAGTTTTTCCACTGTCCAACCTCCTGTTGCAAATTTCTACGACAATCTGCTAGTAGGAGTATAATCATCTGTACCACCGGGAAACAATTTAGTGCTGTTAGTTTCCTTAACCAGTAGGTATGAATCATATCAGGGCCTGATATTGTTCAAATCTTCTGCCCTTGGACGTCTGCTATTTTGAAGGTAACTGTCTCTATTGTGAGCAATCAGTGGATTTGTCTCAGATCTGCAGGTGTTCTCTCTTAAGGTGTCACAGCTGTAAGCAGGGGCAGTTCTAGACCACAGTAACTGGGGGGGCCAGACAGGGGCCACTTGTGCTTTTAGGGGGCACAATTTTAAAATTCATCTTAAACTACTTTAAGTAGCCTATTATTCATTCAGTAATTTTTCACCATGTCATGTATCGCTGCAATCTAGATGTAATCTATAACAATGTCAACTAAAATATGTCATATGACACACAGCAGCCACAAACAGATATAGGCTTATGTCTCTCCTGAAAAAAAAATAAATAAAAAAAATAAAATAAAATAAAACCATCACAGAAAATTGTAATGATTTCCACAACAAATAACATTACAAACAATCAACTTTTAACCACCAAAAATTTTGGGACATATTCCATTAGGATTTATTGGTTTTAACAAGCCACCAATAGAAGGCAACCTATTACCAGTAGAGGCCAACAGGGTCCATTACAGTTTCCAGTAAAACCAATACATATAACCATGTTTTATTCAGCAAGGGTTTTATTTTTTAATATTCCCAAAATATATCATGAAATATCTCGATTCTCAAATATGTGCAAGTAAATGCATTTTGCACCTTTATAGATTATGTTAGTTCTCCAGTAAAGTAGCCTAATAGTATTAATCTATTAACGTTGCATAAAAAATCGTCTTTTTACTTAAGTACCAGATATAGTGTCATACTGTTAAATATATTTAATACGACTGACTTTGTATTTAAGGTGAAGTTAATAAAAACATTGTAAGTTACTAATTAGCCTATAAAACTTTCATTGTACAAAAAGACAGCAAAGAGCGTTTACACTATCAAAGAACATTTTCACTTCAGTCCAGCGAATTCAAGCACTCTCAAAAACTCCCATAATAATCTCTAAAGCTGTTTACACTGTGAAATTAATATCTTACTTATGTATAGCCGTATGTGTGTGTGTGTGTGTGTGTGTGTGTGTGTGAGTGAGTTAGTGTGTGCGTGAGTGCGTGCGTGTGTCCGTGTGTGAGTGTGTGTGTATGATTATAAATGCAGTGAGAATGTGCAATAGCTTACTGGGTTGAACTTCATCTCGATGTGACGATGTACATAATATCTTACTTATGTACGAATATGTACATTCGTACATCTTCACTTTGTTGTTTCTGATGAGATAATTATCCAGAGAGTTCATTCAGCCAGCGCGCGCAGTGACAAAATAGCGGTGACTCACCTGAACGCCTCTGATTGGTCTTTGTATTCATAAACTCAACATAATAGTATGGGATTGGTTATAATGCGCAGTGCTTTAAAAACGTGCGTGTCTCTGTGCCAGCCAGCGAACGCAGATTTGAATTTAGCTGCTGGTGATGTTTTTCTTTTTTTATATGCACCAAAATTGTTTGGTGTGATATGATTCCAAATTTAGGGGGGGCCAAGCTTGTTGGCAGGGGGGGGCCGCC
>NW_015540883.1:28019-32628 GCF_001515605.1 Sinocyclocheilus anshuiensis | reverse complement strand
TTGGGGGGGGCCAAGCTTGTTGGCGGGGGGGCCCTGCCCCCCCCCCCCAGCACCACCCCTGGCTGTAAGTAGACATCTTTGAAAAAGAGGGAAATACTCATTTAGAGTTTTCTGTTCTAGGTGTATCTCTGTTGTTGCTGTGCTGCCTGTAAGCCTTAGATGATCAGCATCTAGGCCTTTAATACAGGTATCGTGTTACTTCAGTAGCCAGTCACTATACGCCATTCTGTAGTTCAGCCACCCCACAGAACTGACACTTTTTGGCTTGATGTCTTTTGAATTTGATGTCTTTCGCTTTCAGTATCCAGCATCTGAAGGATCATTTAATCACAATTGACAAATATTTGGGAGATAGACCAGGGATTAAAATAAAAACTGTTGGTTTTAACCATTTTGTAGATAAAAGCAGGTTGATTATTTGCTCTCTGCCAACAGCTTGTACCATTAACTGCGTTCTCTCTCTCATACACATTCTCTTCATCTCTCAGCATCATTAATTCTGCGTCATAATGGCTTGAGAAATGACAGGTAAAGCCTTTGTATAAAAATAGAGATGCATGAATGATTAGACAGCAGATAGACAGATGAGGGAGGTAAATATTAGTCAGTGAGACAAAGATGACAGAATGATGATAAGGTTCTGCTCTCTATTATAGGAAGTGCATAAACCGTATGAGTAAAGCGAAGTCATTTATATAGACAAAAACAAGTCATTTGCTCGTTAGCTATAGTATAGAGGTAAACAGAGTTGACAGTACTAAACAGGTGGAAGTTGGTGCACATTTCCGTGAAATACTGTTTTCTTTTGTTTGTTTGTTTTTTGGACTATGGTAATAATTAATCTTCCCCATTTTCTCGCAGAAAAAAGACATGTTTCTATTATTTATAAATTAGATATTTCATATTAGGGCAGTCAAACGATTTACATTTTTAATCTAATTAGCTGCTCATAATTTTTGGCTGAGAAATTACCCCCCCAAAAGACAATGTGTTAGACGAGAAAAGCATTGAATAGACATTACAAAAAAGCATTGATTCAGTATTGCACAAATATTGATAATAAATAGGTATTCATATATTTTTTCAATTAATAATGAAATATGAAATTATTAAAAAAAAACATTAAATGATACTCTAAATATGAAACTAAAACGGCCAGTGGGTGCGTTCAAACAACTGATTCATTTAGAAATGAAGCAAGTGTGCGGTGTACTAGTGACTGTCTTCATGAATGGGTCACCGAATCACTGGCTCACACAATTTGTTCAAAAACGTGGATTCCTTCTGTAACGAAACACCATAGTGTGTTGCTCAAAGACACACAACAGGCTTTGGATTTTAAAAAAAAAAATTTAATTGGCCAATTTGAGCATAACAGACAATATTGACAATACTGTTTAAAAAAATGTAACTTCTTGTTTATCGTATAAAATCAATGTCACATTTGCAATTGTGCAGATATTTGGGAAAAAAGCAGCACTCTTGCTCTTGTGATATTGCTAAATCATATTGTGATATAAATATAATACAAAAATTCATTTTTGCTGTATCACGCAGTAAGTCGTCAGCCTGCATTATGTTCGTCAGCAACTGCATGCAATGTAAGATGACGTACATTAATCATTTTAAGTTATTTTTTTCCTAAATGAATCGCACCAAATTACCGTGTAAAATTTGACAGCCCATAGTATATGGAAAACACAGTCAAAAAAGAATTGAAGTTTGGTTGTAAATAAACTATGCATACAGGGTGATAGGTGTCAGTATAGCATCTAAAACCACAGCTACTATTGGGATAAATAAGAGCCAGCTAAGAGTAAGCTAAAAGCTTACTGTTTATATCCAAAATCATCCCCTTTACTCCACTTCACTCCCCTAATATAGTCTACTTAATAAGTGAATATAAAACAATTGAGTAGATTTGGACACAGAGTGTGCTGGTAGTGCTGTGATTGCCATCTTCTGGTGAGACTCGGGAATTCATAGCCCTTCAGTGTGCATCTGTTATACACTCCTTATTGAGGTGCATTTTGGGATTGAATGCTTGCACTTGATAATGACCTCTGTGGTTTCAGACACCACTACAAATGGCATTTTTTAAACATTACTTGCATTATTTGTTTACGTGTTGTTTTTCTGACTTTTTTAATGCTTGAAATAAGGTTAACACAAGCTCAAGATATTTTCATGTTTTCATCACATAGAAAAAAAACTAATCTACACACTAGTCTTGCTTTTTAAACTCATTCTCTTGCAAACTGTTCTAACTAAAAGTTTCCAACTTGTACATTTTAAATCTCATTGAAATAGTTTTTAAAAGAGTTGTAACTTAGTGTTGGTGACATTGAAATCATTTGACTGTAGTTTGCTTATAGCCTAACCAAAGCTTCTTACTTCTGACCATCGATTTAGGCTTCAAAATTCATAAAAGTTATCCTCATTTGTGAAGATTATCTTCACTATTATCGACTAGCAAATCTATTATCCAGTAGCAAATGGGAAAAACCTACAATTATTTTTGCTGATTGAACCAGGGTGATGCCAACCGCAGTACCTGCAGTACTTTAATGCAGACAACCTGTATGGAAACACATTTTTGCTGTTGGCACAGAAATTACACACTTCACTTTTAAGAGCTAAATCTGTGACACAAATTCATGCTGAACATTAGGAGATTTATAGCAGATAAACATCAAATTTCATTTTTGGGTGAACTATCCCTTTAAGATTTTCTGGTTGCCAACCTCTATAAGAAGGGGCACATGTACAGTACAAAGCTGAAAAACATGTTCATGGCATTAGAACGAAACATTCAGAGTTGAGTTGCTTAGTACAGGTTGGCAACTGTCAAAGGACACACATATGAACTGACATGCACACACAAACACAAACATGTACACACTCTCCTCAAACCCGTCTGTTGCTCTTTAAAGAGTGTGTCACTGCCCCAAGTGGTGAGGGGGAGTGTGGTCATCTGTCTGATCTTGCCTCATGTATGTATGTCTTGTGTGTGTGTGTGTCTTCCCCCACGGCCCCCTGTAGCGCTGAAAATGTGCAGTGATGAGTTAGCTGGTGGGCTAAGATTATTGTGCACAGTACGTAGCCTCAGGCTCAGCTGCATTGTTTCTGCAAAGCACACTAAGAACAAAGGGCACTTATGGCGTGGGGTGACTGACTACTGTGTGTTTGGTTCTGTAGGCTGTGTGTCCCGTCCTCCATGGTCCCCTGCCCTAACCTTTGATTCTCAGTGATGAGTGTGCTTGTGGGTACAGATGAAAGTGTGTGTTCTTGTGTGTGTATATGATATTCAGTGTTTGTCATGTGATATTTCATAAAGTCCACTGAGAGAAAGAGTAGGAGGAGGTCAAGAATTGTAAAAAGTACAATACAAGTACATATCTGCACATGCACATGATCGCATTCTGGGAGAGCGGACTGTGTGCGTGTGTGTGTGTGTACAGATTCAACATGAGGCTACGATTAGGAGATAAATAATCCAATTAGCTCAGTATAAAAAAGAGGTCAATAAGAAAGATACAAAAACAAATGTGTTGTTTGCATGTGTCATGACATGGGTACACAGGTGTGTGTGTACAGATGGGCTGCATCATGCTGAAGTTGGAGCGCAGTGACCTCAGTCACGGTCAGGGAACAGAACTCTGACTCAGTGCAGCCCACACACGTGACACTTGCACACAACTGCTTATATGAATTTCTAATACTTCTTTTGCACAACCATTTGCACATGTAGCAGCTTTTTGTCTACTAAAACTGCGGCTCTGGAAATTAAAAAACATGCATTGCCATTGAGTCCCTATAGTAAACATATTCTGAAGGAATTTCAGGTTAATAGGATCAAATTTGATTTCTAGAATCCTCTTGGATATGATGTTTAAAATAAATCACAATGGGAGCTATAGGGGTTTTAAAATTCTAAAAGATTTTTGTTAGAATTAGCTACACCTGATAAGTAATTTTTAGGAGGAGGTTGATCCTCTTTCCAACTCAGTGATTCTGTTTTACATTTTTTTTTCTGCCATGTTGGTGTTATATCTTTCACTTGGATGTTATTTTCAAATATAAGTACAATGTAAAAACATGTATGTACACGATAAGTGCATTGTACCGAATGATTAATTTAAATTAATTAAATGTAAGTACATAGTAGTTAAGGCCACTTAATATAAAGTGGGACCAAATACAGTAAATAGTCTGCTATATTTATTTTTGACTAGGCCTAATATTTTTATGCCAGGTTTTACAGGGTTAATATTATACATGGCATTTCATTAAAATTTCTTATACTGATATTTTATTTCTTATTGGAAACTATTTCTTTATTCATGTCTTGTAGGAAATACTGTCCTTTCACAACAACAAGAACAGAGTTGTTTCCACAGACTTAGCAATTATTTCCTGTGGCAGCACTCATATTGTCATTTTATTGTTGATGACCACAAAATTCTTAAGTTGGGACCAAACTGATGTACTGTGCATGTGACTAATCCTAATCGCACTGCTCCAAACGGGATTCAAACCAGCAGTCCATCACTAATACGCCTCTTGAGGCCAGGGGAGTGAGATTTACCTGTGCTGCATGTGCTTACTG
>NW_015540883.1:2145-27096 GCF_001515605.1 Sinocyclocheilus anshuiensis | reverse complement strand
ATATATATATATATATATATATATATATATATATATATATTATAACTACTATAAGAGTGCATTAAAAATGGGTCACCCAGCTAAACAGCACCTTGGCCAACTGGGAGAGCATCTTAACCAGCTAAGAACAGCAAATCAGGCTGGTTTAAGCAGACATTTAGTCACAACTTTTATTCACAGATATATTTTCGTTCAATAAATAAATAAATAAATAAAAAAAAATATATGACTAGCTTGTAGTATCTTTGGAATAAAGAGCTTTTAGAATGTTAAAAACCTATGGGGAAAAAAAAACAAAACATAAATAAATAAATAAATAAAAAAATATATATATATATATTATATGACAGCTGTCAAGTGGGAGAAGAGCCTTCTCAAAAGTTGATGCTTCCAGCGTCATGGTTTCAAAAAAGATGTGAAATAAAAACACAACATACTGTACATGTTCTGTTGTACTAGTTGTACTAAAACAATTAAATAGAAAAATCAAATGTATAATTTGTAAGACTCTGACAAAGATGTGAACAATTTTTACTAGTCAGAAACTCATAATTCCATCATGTGAATAATGACTCAAATATCATCTAAAATGTATGCTGAAATCAATAAAAATGGATCCATTCAGGATCCATATTATAACAAATGACTGATTTTTTCTTTTTTAAATACCTCCATAATATAGGTTAATATGCCTATCTGTAATAACCAAATCGATTTATATTATAATCTAATCTTACTTCTCAAAAGTGTATTTAGTTTTTCTGCCATTAACCTTATCTGTAGCCTACACACAGATTGCATAAATGAGGTTGTTGTATCCTAGCCTGTTTACTAGTATGACTCTAGAGAAAAGAACAGTCATCTGTGTAAAACAACCGTTAACATTATTTAGTCATCCCCTCAATACACTCACTCAGACACACAGTCCGGTTTCCTCCCCCCGCCAACGTGCTTCTCGCCCGCGCGCTCGTTACGTATGAGAGATTCCGTTGCTTCCCTCGTCCGTGGGCAGCCGGTGCTGGACTATAAACGCTCCCGGGGTGCGCGACGCTCCTCAGTCGCAGACTCGCAGTCGACTCGAGCACCAGAGCTGACCGTTAGAGCAGATAGCAGCTCGCGCTCAGGCTAACTCGCTCTCGGTTTGGATTTTGGGATGGAAACTCGTGCGGCTGCGCGGAGCGCTCGCGTCTCCAATACTCTTACCTTCAAGAGTAAGTACCAACTTTTTATTGTAATTATCAGTTAATGTTTACTGATTGTGCGTAATTTAATTTGAAGCGTAATATAGACATTATTTACATGCATTTTTGCTTATATTGTGCTTAAAACATGTATATGTTTATATTATATATGTATTGATGTACACGTAAAACACATTAAATCAATGTTATATTTTGAATTTTACAAGCTGCACACATAAATATAAATATGTAGCAATAACTGCGTAACAAACAAAAGTAGTGATAACTATCTCTACTTTTGTTTGATATACATTTATATTTTATAACATATACAACATACAAAATACATAAAAAATACATGATATGTATAAATAAAAAAATAAATAATATATACACATTTTTGTACGTTTACATTGTAGCGTTACATTTTTACATTTTCCCAGTCCCAGTTTGGTCTGACCTCAATACAGCAAATTCTGATTAATCCATAAGTGTAATGCGACTAGACAAACTTATTTTTAATTAACCTCTTTGATGTAACCAGGATAAATATAGAATAATCAATCATTTCTTAACATTGAGAAACTTACAAAGCTACTGTTAACAAAAACGGGTATGCAGTTACGCAAAAATGTAACACAGTTACATTTACACCGTACAATTTTCCACATTAGTCCTGTGCAGTGGATTAGTAGATCTTCTCCTGGAAGGGATGTGGAGTGACCAGGTCATGGGTCAGGTAATAGGAAAATCTTGTGCAGGCAACATGAATGCACACAGCATGATTTATTCAAACCATTCGTGTCTTTAAGCGCCATGTTATTGTGTAGAGTCGCCGATCCCCGTGAGGTCCCCTCTTAAATATTCATGAGCTGCAGTAATTGAATCGGGTTCGGTTTCACAAACCTGAAATTAATCTGGCCTTTTTGTTTCATGCACTCTTAGGCACTGTTCTGTTCTATCCTGGATGGACATGGACAGAGGGTGTCTCTGACTGGACAGAGAGTCTTTCCTAGAACTGCTTTCTTCAAGCGGAATAAATGTGGATATTACTTAACCCAGCAATGATATCTTAAATAGCAGCTGTTATATAGTATTTAATCCGCCATGATAAATGACAAATTGTTTCCTTATGTCTGCATCACTCCAGAACTTTAAGAAGATGTGGAACAGCTTCTTCTCAAATGTGAACAAGAACATCATATCCGTGTCCTGTCTGAAAATGCCTTCCGCGGCCTGGTGAATCTTGACCGCCTGTTGCTGCATGACAACCGCATCCGACAAGTCCATCGGCGAGCCTTCCGTGACCTGGGCAGATTGACCATCCTCTATCTCTTCAACAACTCTCTGCAGGAGCTTCCAGGCCAGGTGTTGAAGGATACGTCATTGGTGCAGTTTCTCAGGCTCAATGGTAACCCCTGGACCTGCGGCTGTGAAGCCAGGTCGCTATGGGAGTGGTTCCGCAAAGCTCGGATCTCCAGCTCAGACCTAACATGCTCTTCACCAGCCCCTCGTAAAGGCCAGGACCTGAGGTTCCTGCGGGAGCTGGACTTCGCCCTCTGCCCGTTACCTGACCCAGGATCCCTGGCTGGCACTACAACCACCACCTTCAGCACCAAGACCCGTTGGTGGTTCTCCAAGAACAAACCGGCCTCATCATCCAAGAGCCACGTTCACAAGAGCAGCGAGACCTTGAAGGCTTTTCCATTCACCTCTGTCAAACATCCCTCATCTTCATCATCCAAGTACGATCTCACAGTGGAGGAGGCTGCTTTACCCAAGCTGGAGCCTGAAGAGTACTGGGCAAACTATGGCAATGAGGATGCAGCCTCAGTCCGCTGTTTCGAGCTTGAATGTCCACCAGGATACGACTCTCCCATTCTCCCATCTTCCTCTTCGTCTTCACTTCTGTCCTTCCTCTCGCTCACAGCACTTACTCTCTCTTTTCACCTTCTCTTCAGCTGAGTTTTCCTTCTCCTCCTCTTCTTCTTCTGTTATGCTCCACTACCTTTCTCCTGCAATCGGGCTTATGCTAAAAAATGCATAGAAGCAGCCATGCAGGAAAGGGTGACAAGACTGGCACACAACAACAAATTAAAGACAACACACACTGTGCAATTCATAAAGTACAACAGAGACAGAGCTACTGCATGCATGCACTGCCAGCAGGCTTTGCAACACCACCTCAAGTCACGTCCTTCTCTAAAATCAGAGAACACAGGACAAGTAGAGGGGCAAAGAGAAAAAAGGCAGTGATGTGGAAAATTAAACTAGAGGTCAATGCCAAAGATGGCAGGGAAAGTTTCAACATGGAGAGGAAAACTCTCATGCTGACAAATGAGCTTACGTCAGTTATCAAATTACCGTCACATCATCATGTAAATAGGAACATACACAAACTAGACATACTTTTCCAACAGGAGACTGTCAATAGACTAGAGAGTAGATCTATTTGTCTTTTTGGTGAATGCTGGGTACTAAACCATACACTATCAGATACAGTGGCTCCAAAAAGTATTTAGGCACTTATGCTACAATGTCCAAATTTCAAGAAGAACATTTCACAAAAAGGTTTATTAGGTTTAAAATGATAAAACAATAGAGATATTGTATTTGGACACATTCTGATTTTCAAAATGAAATGTGCATAGTTGAAGCGATTAACTAAAAGCAGATGCCATTTGCTTTGATATTTTATTTCCTAATGCAATGACATTTTTAGGAGTGGTTTAAATGTCCAAATATTTTTGGGGCCACTGTAAACGATACGATGAACAGATAGCTAATGGAAGAACTGACTAACAAAGACTGTCGCTAATGTTTTTCATTTGTTAAAACCGTGTTAAGTACTTTGGTTTGTGTTAGTTAATCTGAGTTGTGCCACCTGAGTATCAGGTGAAGTTAGGGCAGGAAGTCAATGTTTAATTCAACCTGAAGAACTCAGGAACTGTTTGAGGTGAGAGATCTGTGTTTTCTCTGTGTGTAAGATATCACATAGTCTTTCTCTCTGAGCAAGTTTACAGAAAGAAATGTCAAACACAAACGTTGTCTTTGTCTAAAAAAAACAACTTGTAAATAAAACCACCATAAATAAATATTCCTTATTATAAAGTGTTTTATTGAGTGCTTTCTTGTTGCAGTATTTGATCTGTTGGTATGTGGGTGTGTGTGTGTGTGTGTAAGCATTAACTGAGCAGATGGTATGGAGAGGCAATTCGATTTTTAAATCTTACCCCAATGTTAAAATGGCTAAAATACAGTTTTTAAGTCCCTAACAGAGCATTCAGTTAGCTGCCAGTATGCATGTAAGAGACTATTCCACTTAGTTAATAAACACAAGCTAACATGAATATATAAACTGATAGTCATTTTATATATTCAACCCTTCAGCAATACAACAAAACAAGTAATCTAAAACCCCTAGAAGGTGTATTGCTCAGAGGTTAATCTTTCATAGCACATTTAATGTCATGGACTTTGATGATTAAATTAGGAATCAACTTTATCTCCGATGTTTTCCCATAAATTTCTTAGGAGAAATAAACTAAACGAGAAAAACAATTACTAAAATAATATTTATATGAAAAGGTATGATAATGATAATGCAAATGACAATCTGGCCATTACAAAGAGACACTTTGAAGATAACAGATCATTTTCTTGGGATAAACAGGAGACTTAAGCAAACTCTCCATTTAATCTCAATGCTGTCTAGGAGTAACAACTGAGGTCATAAATAGATCTTTCCTATACCTCCATATGTGTGCATACAAACTTTCAAAATAACTTGACTGGAAATTTCTCCTCTGAAGACGCACTCGCTCTATTCTTCCACAGAATGCTGTTTGTTCTAGGCTTTCTGTTCTGCATTGTTCTGCTGTCTTGTGTGTCAATCACTTGCATTCAGGCATTCATGAGCTGGTCATTCATTCATCTCTCGTTTCCTAAATCTCATCATCTCCTTATACGCTCTCTCCAGATGGTTCTGTTTGCATGGACGTGTGTTGGCGTGGCTGTGACGTGCATCATCAGTTGTGTGTCATGCCTGAGAGGGTACACGTGTGTGTGCTTGTGTGTCCTTAGACAGAGCACAAGTGTAAAATGTTCCGCCTGCAAGATCATTAGCGCTATTAATTTAGGGGTGAACAGAATGTGGGGAGAGACTAAAAAAAGATCAAGTTTGAACCACAAATAACATTCTGTTGCTGGGGACAAATAAGGCCATACTGAAGTAGCGCAGTACACTACCTGCAATAGCTAGTGTGCATCAGATGTATACACTAGTGAACACTGTCGGATGGAGTGTACACTACTGAGTGCAGATGGAGTGCACATTAGTGAATATGCATCAGATGGAGTGTACACTAGTGAATATGCATCAGATGGAGTGTCCACTAGTGAATATTTATCAAATTGAGTACACACTAATGAGAGCTTTAGATGGAGGTCATCAGATGGAATATACACTAGTGAATATTTATCAAATGGAGAATACACTAGTATGTACTCTAATCTCTAGAGTATACACTAATCATTTTGTATCAGACTGCGTGTACACCAGTGATTATTTATCAGATAAATTATACATTAATAAGTACATCAGATGGTGTGTTCACTATTGAGTATGTAACAGATAAAGTGAACACTAGTTTTTTTTTTAGATTTACCAAATGGAGTACACTAGTGAGCGTATTAGATGTAGTGCATCAGATGGAATATACACTAGTGAGTGAATTAGATGGAGTGCATCAGACGGAGTGAAAGCACAAGTGAGAGCAATGGATGAAGTATACACTAATGTGTGCATCAGACACTAATAAGCTTATTAGATGGCGTGTACATTAGTGAATATGTATCAGATGCATATCAGTCACATGAAGAATGAATGGAAGGATCATATAAAGTGTGTGACATGAGGAGGGGGGCCGGCGTGAATTAGTTGGGGTGATTAAGAGAGTGCGTCAGCAGCGTGGGGGTCTGCATCTTTCCCCTCTCATCCCCACCAAACTTCTGTTCTGAACTAAAAATATGCCCTGGCAGAAGGCACCCAGAAAGGAAGACAGAATGTGTGTGTGAAGGACAGTTTGAATAAAGGTATCTGAAAATATGGTAACATATGGTAAATCACTAGCTGGAGCAGCTTGTGTTTGGTGGTTTGCGTCAGGTGTCCATCATACATCATCATTCATTCATCGCTCTTTCCAGATGAGTGCTAATCTGCACTATGTTTAATCATGTAGCTCACACTGATTAAATCAAATCTCTCTTTTTCTGTCCAACTCTATTTTTGACAGGCAAGTTTGTTCAGGCTTTAGCTGAGATCATCTCTCTGGCTCAGGAATCTGTGCGTAAACACATGGGTTTATTTCCTGTTTGTCAGCGAGTACGAGAACCTTCTGAGGTGTTCAACCTCACTCCTGCTGATATCTTTTACACTCTGCTCCTCTTTCTTTCATCGCCTTCATTCACACATGCATCCATACTTTTCTGGCTGCACCTTGTCTTCTCACATGCCCTTTTTTTTAATGGTCTGCCACCTTCTCTGATTGTGACTAAGAAAATTTGTCATCTCCATGTGGTAAGTCTTAGCACAGTGAGGTGAACTCAGGTCAGGTGAGTGAGACAGTCTGCAGTCCTTTGCCCGTCCCAGACAACAAAAGGATGAGGGATGGATTATTACTTTACTGCCACCTATTGGCTGATCTAAACAATAGCTTGCTTTCAAGTAAAGAATGTGCACCACCCATTGTCTTGTTCACATCTGATTTAAACTTTAAAAATGTACAGTTATCCATAATTTTAATAAAACCTTCAAGAGCACATGTGAAAAAAATACAGCTTTATTTACTGAAACTAAAAGCAGTCTGACAATTGCTGAAGTGTTTTGAAATACTCATTATAACAAATATTTAGGGTGCATTTATTTATATTTGTTTGCACTATTTTCAATCGGACAAAACAAAATTAAGCAGCCTCTGGAACTCTTGAAATACGAATGTTTCATAAAATATTTAAAAACATGTTTTGTACAACAAACCGAGGAATGATTGTGTCACCAAAGTTTCTAGTGGCAAAATGAGTTTGTATCTCTCATCTAGATACTGCACCTGTTTGTGTTTGAGAAAGACAGGGAGAGACAGAAGGCGATATAGAGAGAGAATATGATGTGTGTGGGTTTTAAGGCCAGAGAATAAAAGCTAGTGAGAAAAACAAGAAAAGGAACAAAAACTATAAATTATAATAAACACAAATTTCAAACAAGAGAGAGGAGAGGAGAAGAGGAATCAGTCTTACAGCCCAATTTGGAAGAAGAACATTTAAGAGACAGTATCTATCCAGAACATGATCTACCACTCTGATAAACACGAGAGAAGGACACATCCATACACACCTTCTCTTCAATCTCTTTGATTTGTCTTCTCTGCATGTCAATCTTATCTTCAAGTTCTCTGATCCTCTGTAAGTCAAATGATAAAGTATCAAATCATTGTTGAATGAAACACAAAAAGAGTGCAAGATACAATGAAAGTGAATGCGAACCAGGGACAATCATTCACTTTCATTATGTGGAAGAGCAGCTTGGACAAATACTTTTTGGAAATTTTGGTAATTATCACATGCACGGTTCCCGACCTGCTGCGCAGACTGGAGGAGCTCCATGCGCTGTTGTAGAACGAGCGTGTCGGCATGGCGACTCTGCCGCAGGATCTGTCTCCGCACTGCATCCATTGACTCAGCCAGCTTCGCTCGCTGCCTGTCACTCAAACTCTCCCCCACACAGCTGTCTGGATCCTGCTGCAGGGCAGCGTATAATGTGGCCTCCAGCTCCTGCACCCTCTAAACATAACAAACAAACATGTACACAATGCTTTCGAAATGGCAAACGCTAATGAGTTTGGCCAGATTATGTAGCGGAATTGATTTTTAAACAGTTTCACATCTTTTCATGAATTTGACATTTACTTTTGGTCAAACTGACCAAACTGGCACTTGCCACAAATATGGTACAAACTGATGCCCTGTAACTTTTCTACTTATTGTACAAAACAACAATTTTAAATTAATATTTTCTTATTGTAATCTTGTAAACTTATTGTAATCACTAAAAATATACAGTACATTCGTTTTTACTTGAGCTAACAAATACACTGCCTGTGATCAACTTCCACCGACGTGACACTATTGTTTAAAAGTCTGGGTTCAGTAAGATGTTTTTAAAAACTTCTTTCAACACCAAATTTTAAAGTACATAGCAATACAATAGAACTACTGACAAAATATAAGGCACCTTATCTTAAAGGACTTAGAGAATGAAGGACATTATACCTTTTCACATAAAGACAGCACAGTGCCTGCTTGAATGACTGTCACCTGCTCCTCGTTTCGCAAGTTCTGCCAATGAAAAGTGAAGTGTTCATTTCAACTCTCTTTTTTGATAAACAGGAGTAATGCATGCACATATAATGGCAAAAAAACATACCCCATTATCCCCAAGAATGTCAAGCTTTTTCATGAGGTCAGGAATGATGACATCCTAAACCAAACACACATGAAGATGAGGCCAACATACAGTATGTTATCATACAGTACATATATGCAGCTGTGTGAAGTGTGCAGTTTGTGGTATTGTATATGAATTGTATAGTATAAAGCAGTGGTTCCCAACCCTGGTCCTGGAGGCACCCCAACACTGCACGTTTTGCATGTCTCCTTTCTCTGACACACCAGTTTCAGGTCTTGGAGTCTCTACTAATGAGCTGATGACCTGAATCAGGTGTGTTTGATTAAGGAGACATGCAAAATGTGCAGTGTTGGGGTGCCTCCAGGACCAGGGTTGGGAACCACTGGTATAAAGTATAGTGTATCGTATTGTATAAATCAATGGAGCTAAACTCACATTCCTTCAACCACACATTACTACAGTTAGTACATTATATAGTTTTGAATTAAGTACCTTAACATTAATAAATTTGGCATTACATGGTAATATGCCAGTAGTGTGTGGGATTTACCTTGACACCCTCTTGTCGGCAGTGTAGCTGTAGGATACTGTTGTTTTCAGAGGCAGAGATTTGCAGGTTAAAGGCAGGAGAACGGCGTTCCCTATCCTATTGGTTAAAAAAGGAATTGGTGGTGAAATATAGAGGGAAAGCATTTTTTGGTATGTATAGTATCTGGAGAGAAATTGTAGTTTTAGAGTAACAGTTAAATAATTAAATATTTCTGGATTGTTCAACCAAAAATAAAACTTTCTTCAGAAGTAACTGTTCAACAATACACAAAAAAATGAAGAGTGACCGAGGGGGGCAAAAATGACAAAAAAGGAGCACATAAAGATTCTCCAAGTCTTCTTAAGTCATAAAATAGCATAGTGAAATATGACTTAAATTTTGGTCTTTTCATCGCACAAACACAATTATGTGACTTCAGGAGACTGGACACTATGCACATTTATGGTACTTTAATATGTATTTTTTATCATTATTGAAGCATGACAGCACCACTCTAGTGAAAAAGATATGCACCGGCAGTGTACTTCAAATCTTAAAAGTATATATATATAAACTACTTGCAGATATATATAGATTAAATAAAAGACCATTTAAGTGTAATAGCGAGTACACTTTCAAGACACTTTTATACACTTAAAAAGTACATTTTGTAATGTAATTAAAATTTTTCTTTATAGTAAATAATGGTTTTACTGATCTTTTGTCATGATTTAAAGAACACAATACGCATTTAAGTGTCCAAAAACATTACATTCAGTTCACACTTAAGCATATTGTTTTAAAGTATATTATGAAAATGTATTGCTATATTTTAAAAGAATGCTAAAGTGTGCTTCTTTTTTACAAGGGTAGTTTCCTTTTACTTGCATGAAAAGAAAAGCCAGGATATTCTCCAAACATTCACTAATGTATCTGTGTTTAACAGAATAAATAAACTAATATGGGTTTGAAACAACATAAAAGGTAGTGGTGACATTCATATACATCAGGGTGCTAATAAAAGACTTAAACATACACTGTAAAAAATGATTGTGATTTTAACAGTAAAAGACTGTAAAAATGCTACAGTAAAAACCTGTTAATTGGTTATCATCAGTAAGTTTCCATACTATATACGGTGAATAACTGTAATTACATTTAATGTAATTTTACAGTAAAATACTGTTAAAATTATGGTTTTTGGAAGTGAAAAAGAAAAAGTCATTGTATAATTTACAGTGAAAACCCGTAAATTGACACTCCCAGAATTCCCTGCATGACACTTCATATTGTATGTTTGTTCTTTGAAATAACTGTTTCTTCTTAGATTTTTTCTTATCAGTTGTGTACATTAGGGTTTTATCTTACATCTAATGTTGTTAAATTAATGTTTATTACATTATTTCAGTATTGTGTGTTACCATGGTGGTGTTTAGTGTTTGTGTGAATGACACTGTGCACCTTCTATATATATATATATATATATATTAGTATATATATCCATTCTCAGCTTGTGGAAGGGCTGTTTGTGATGAGCTTTGATTCATCATGTGACTTTCTCATCACCACCTGTTTTTGGTGGTTATCAGTATTACAATGGTTCAAAACAGATATTAGTATTTCAATATGCTGGTTTATTAACATTGCATCAGTTAATGAAATACGTTTTTTTATTGTGAATTTAAGTCTGTAAAACCTAAAATGTTGCTACCATATTTTTAACGGTGAAGTTCTGGCAACCACAGCTGCCGGTATTTTACCGTAAATGTCATAGTTTTTTTTTTTTTTTACGGTGTACAGATAAGTTCATCTCACACTTAATGCAATGTAACAACATTATGGAACAGAATGTATGCAGCTACTATGAATATTGTAGGCTCTGTGACAATCTGCTTATGTTCCTCTGTTGCTTTGGATAAAAGTGTCTGCAAAATGTATAAATAAGTATAGAAACCATTACCAATCACATGACTTAACTACAATTAGAAAGTCCATGTGTACAATATTAAGAATGTTCTAAGGTGTGTAAAACACTCAGACTAAAAATACTTTAAAAAGTAGAATGCTGAAAGACAAACAAACAAACAAACAAATAAATAAATAAATATTTTGAAAAATGTCTTTGTTTTTTGTCCATAAAATGAAAGTCAATGAGGGCCAATGTTGTTTGGACTCCACTGACATTCAGAATATCTTCTTTTGTGTTCCGCAGAAAAAACTAAAGCCATATATGTTTGGAGAAACATACTGTAAGGGTAAAAGATTACAGAATTTGGATTTTTGGGTGAACTGTCCCTTTAAGCACACACACTTAACCAGATGTTTCAACTGAATTACTTATAAACCACACACTTTGTGTCATTTCTGTAATCAAACAATATGCACTTAATTATATGCAGTAATTTGAACTAAGAAAGTGTTCTTTCTAATTGGCAGCTGCAGTTACCATATGCTGTAAGTTGGATTCTGTAAATTAAATAACATTCTCACAAAAATGTCACAGTGATCACACAGAAATATTCAATATCTCATAGAAGATGTATAACATTCTACAAGCAAACAAAAAGAGTACATAGGCACACAAATGTGTTGGGATAAATAATGATCTGCTGACTGAAAATTTGACATGACCATTAAAAAAAGTGAATTTGTGCATTTATAAACAAATAAAAATACATGCAGGAGGTGTAGTCAAAAATAAAATAAAAAAAGATTGGTGAGGAGTTTCACTCAAATAAATTTTATTCCACAGAAACGTATAATTAACAAAACAATAGTGATATAAATATACAGTTCTTAAAACAGAAAAAAAAAACATTTAAAATGTGTATGAAAATATTTATAACAACATGAACACATAAAACTCAAAGCAGTGCCAGTTTTGTGTATGTAAGGGGTAAAATGGATTCATGTATGTAGCTTGTGTAGACATGAGCCGGGTTTGGCCGCTTTTCAGACCGATGAGCTTTGTAAAAATCGACGCGTTTCAGAAAGGCGGGGCATAGAGGAAAAACAATAATGTACAGTATGTGGCAAATAATGTGTCTTTTGAACCTTAAACCGCATAACCACATTTCATTACACCAAATACACAAAATAATGTTCTTTTTAGCAGCATCATATGACCCCTTTAAGTGTTTATGTTTGAGTATATGTATATTATAGGAAACTAAGGACATAGGCTGTACCTTTTCTCTGAGTTCCTGGCTCACCCTGAGAAGATTTTGCTTTTCCTCCACCCAGTTTGAGTCCTGCATAACATAAACCCACACAAAAACACACACACCACTACAAATTACACTACTAGTACTTAACTAACACTCCTATTACCAAGGCACATGTGCTGTGGTGATGTGACAATAAAAGTGACTTGACTTGACTTGACTATTATCACTAATCACACACAATCCACACTCTCATTTAAAAAAAAAAATCTCACATCAAATATCAAATACTCAGTCTTAAACACTGAGCTCAGCATAAACAAAGAAATGCATGGAGAAAAAATAAATAAAATGAGAGGTTAAAGATGGAGAAAGGAGATTTATTAGGCCACATGCAGGTAAGTCCATTTCCATATTTTACAGGAAAAAAAACATCAAGCAATCAATAAGAGACAAGCAGAGAATAGAAAGGAAACACATGCAAGAGCAGACTGACCAATGACAAACATGCACTCATTCAGAATAGCATAGTACCATACTACTCTTACTAATTATGCGTTATGTATACTATGCACAGCATGGAAATGTCATACTTTCATACTGAAAACAAATTTCAGACTCCTCTTTACAAAAATTGGAGTAAAAATACTACATTTTTATTTCTAAAATAATAGATGGTCAGCATTCACCTAATTAAACGTTTAACATTATGAGGTCATGCAAAACATTGTTGCACACTACTGCTTGAAACATTTAGCAAATGTTGAATAATTCACAGTTCTGTTTCACATACTATTTAAAGGGTCATGAAACACTAAACTACATTTTCTGAGATTTTAACAAGAGTTGTTTGCACTTCACAGAAGACAACGTTAGCATCCGTTAATTTTTTAATTATAGGAGAAAATGGTTAAGCTTTTCTCTAATCTGTAGCTTACCACACCCAGTTTTGCACCATTTTTCAGAACTGTGGAGAGAACTAGCGGGTGTTGAAATAGAGTGCAAAGAAGTGAAAGTGAAAGTTCCAGAAGTGAAAACAAAATGTCTCCCTAGGGAAAATGGTTTTTAATGACTTGCAAACCTTAAAGAATTTGTGGTGAGAAACTACATTACCCATGATGCTGTATGGAAATTCCACCAATCAGAGTCGCGGCAAGCAATCGCACCAAAAAAATGCTCTGCAGGAAACGCCCGATCCCATGAAGCATGCAAATGACCATAATTAAATCTCCAAACACTCCAAATACTTTATGTATTTGTAAATCAATCTATCTATCTCTCTCTCTCTCTCTCTCTCTATATATATATATAGATATATATACATACATACAGTATATAGGATTATTATTTTTTTTTTTAATGCATTTAGCAGACGCTTTTATCCAAAGCGACTTACAGTGCATTCAGGCTATACATTTTTTACCAGTATGTATAATATGATTAATGTGTAGTTTTTTCTTTTTAAAGCAGTTACAGTCTCATCTATTTCTCTTTTTGACCGATTTTAACATACTTTTGTAATGTACTGTAGTGATACACCTCATAGCTGGTTGGCTTGGTTCATGGTTTATAATGCTTTACTGAAGACTTTTTTAAAAATCCCTATGCAAAAATGAATGGGAAAAATACTTCTGGAACCAACGCCACTGAAAAAGTGGGTGTGCACTAATGCACTTTATAGGGGGTTTTATGACCCTTTAAAAAACAGTAGGCAGTAAGCTAGTATCCCATTCCGAGTAAGACCGAAACGAAAGACCAGCAATATATTTGTGCCCTAGTACACCCCCAATTTTTGGTCAGTGAACAGGATGTAGCACAATTCTCAAATCTAGTGTTAAGACAGGCTGTGAAAACTATATTATAGTATACAGGGGAGACGGCAAGGCACAAATAGCATGAATATGAAATGATTACGCCATACTTAACTGTGCTGATTGATTTGATTAAATATACATTGGAAAAAGCTAAGTAAAAAGCATTGGTCAAGCAAAGGAAATGTACAGAAATAACAAAAACTGTAAAGTATGACTGATCCTATGGGGGAAGTCACATGATTTGGTGCCATATCCTCTCTGTGTAGTGCCAGCACACAAGCATGGCTGTCAGAAAGACAAGCAGCAAAGCCAATGTGACTGGAGTCAGGGGTGTCTTCTCCCCACCCTCTTTCTTATTTACCTGCCCCTTCTCTGCCAAGCTCCGCTCCAGGTCGGCAATCCGTGCCTGACAGCCAATCAGCTCCGTCTGCAGCTGCTCCCGTGTCTGACGGACAGAGCACAGAGCCAATCAAAGAGCCAGCCTAGGGCATATGTACGCATAAACAGTCTATACTGGCTTCTTTTGAATGTCAAAAGAATTTCAAATGTTTGAGATTTTGGTGGGTTTTTTTTTTTGAGGCAGGAATTTTCGGCCATGCTTGCTACAATGCTGGCTGTGATCAACAGATGAGTGCTATTTCAGTGTGGGCAAAGGAGATTCTGAAAAGGTCTTGGAATTAATTTAAATTGTATTTAAACATTGGTGCAATTTGATTCAGATCAAAAACAAAAAAATAGTGGTAAGAAAAGGATCCTTCAGAATGTCCAGTGTTGGTGGGGTTAAACATGCGTCTGTGGAGTTGGCGTCATGGGCCCTCACCCTGCAGTGTCTCTCAGGGTCCAGAGGCCCTGTAGTCTCCTGCAGAAGTGCGTAAGCTCGCTGCAGTGCCTGGTACTCTCGCGTCAGCTGCCGAAATCGCAGCTCCGCCTCCTCTCGGGAAAAGCCCTGACGAATAACAAATGCAATTCCATGTGTCACATTTGTTTTTCAGCTGTTAATGTACAGGTGCATCTCAATAAATTAGAATGTCATTTAAATGTGAGCCAAAATCATCACAATTAAAAGAACCAAAGACTTAAACTACTTCAGTCTGTGTGCATTGAATTTATTTAATACACGAGTTTCACAATTTGAGTTGAATTACTGAAATAAATGAACTTTTCCACGACATTCTAATTTATTGAGATGCACCTTTAAAATATGAAACAATTTAACGAGACATTTGCTCACCCTCAAGTTGTTCCAAACCTGTAGGACTTACTTTTTTCTGGTGAACACAAAATAATATATTTTGAAGAATGTTGGTAACCAAAGAGTTTTGGGGGAGGTGGTGTGGAGTTTATACAGCACCAAGAAAGTGTAACAGGTTTGTTACGACATGACGGTGAGAAAATTATGTCAGAATGTTCATTTATATGTGAACTATTATAAGGAAAAAACTGGTTAAGTAGTTCCTGAAAATCAAAAACACAACAATTCAAGACAACCTCAGGCAAGTTTGCCTGATTCATATTTTGGTTATTATTGTGCTATCTATTTTTTAGTCATGATTTTGCTTGCCTGCAGTGGGAAAATCTTTTTGAAGACAAAACGTTCTTTTTTGGAGTGAACTAAGACCAAGCACTGAATCAGGTAGGACTGGGTTGCATGACGTCACATAATTAATATGCATGAACATATTAATAAGCATATATGCAAGTTTTACAATTTGCCCACCAACATTTCAGACTGTTCAAACGCATTTGGTTTTCCAGAAGATTTACACAGCAATTTCTTCTGCTTGTGTATCATACGGCCTATTATATTTCATACAATTAAAATGCATTCCTGTAAAAGTGTCTGTAATTATCATGAATCTCATTGTTTCACGATACACATTGTAACATAATACACATGGTTTCAAAGCAGCTTTACAGAAAATCATGATGTTAATGTTTATAATATTTTAATATTGTTATGCCTTATAGTCGAATTTAGCACATAAAATAGATGACATTTTCTATGTATTTTATATTGCTTTACGTGAGCACACTGTATATATACAGATAAAACTTAATACAGCTGTGCGACAATACAGTTTACATTTTGCTACAATAAAATGTTTGTTGTAAACAAACAACTGTTTACAGTTAGTAACAGTTTCAGTCATTAAACTAAAATCAAACTCAAAACAAATCAGATTTGTGCCTAATTTTTATGACATTTAGTGAAGAAAATCTTATTTAATGAAGAGCATATTCGAGAGAGCCGAGAACACTACAAGAACACATTGTTATGGGATCGTCTTCACGGTGCAGTTAATGACTCGATTATAATCCTGCTCCTCGTTAACTAGCTCTGACTCTCAGTAAACAACATGATGGGTAGGGGCCACTTATGAACAAGAGAACAGCTGAGATGCCTCATCACGGTCCCTTGAGCACAACACTTAACTGCATCTGACCAAATAACAAGCCTAATTCAAATGAATGCTTTGAATTAAACAAACACTGAAGTTTGACACCATGTTTACACTCTCCAGGGCTGCCAAATTTATGAAATGAATATGCAGACTACAGTTTTATACTGTCAGAAGATAATCAAAATGTTAGGGTGGTGTTAATGATTTTCATATACTGCTGTGTGGCTGCTAAAATGTTTGGAGTTGTTTTGGTTGTATTGCTATGTGGTTGCTCAGAATTCAATTTAAGTACTTAATTAAATGTTCAGTGGACAGTAAGCAAGTAGCTGTACTGGGTTGTTGCTAGGTTGTTTCTTACTTAGAAAAATAATAATACATTTCTCTTCAATAAGCTAAATTATTTGATGTATTATCCATGTCAAACATACAGAGCAAGTTACACATACTAGCGAATCACAAACACTAAACAACTGGATTTTTATAGGGGCTGAAAAAATGTAAATCTTCACAGGAACTTTGATGGACAGCACAGGAAACTATGATTTAAGAGATGTAAACAGGATTAAGATTCTAACTTGTGCATTTGGTTTGGATGTACTAACATTCAAAAGCATGGGGTCAGTAAGTTTTTCTTTACTTTTTTTTTTTTTTAAAGAAATGAATACTTTTATTCAGCAGTGACACATTACATTACTCAAAAATGACATTTAGAGTATAATGTTACACAAATATAATTTAATATAAGGTTCCATTTCAAATAAATGCTGTCCTTTTGAATGTTTTATTCATCAAAGAATCCTGAAAAAGTGTATCACAGTTTCCACAAAAATATTAAGCAGCACACCTGTTTTCAATATCGATAACAATAAGAAATGTTTCTTGAGCAGCAAATGAAATATTAGAATTATTTCTAAAGGATCACGTGACACGGAAAACTGGAGTAATTGCTGCTAAAATTCCGTTCTGCCATCACAAGCATAAATGATACATTATAAAATATAAAAATACAAAACGGTTATTTTAAATTGTAATAATATTCCACAATATAACTGTTTTTACTGCATTTTGGATGACGTAAATGCAGCCTTGGTGATATTCCACAATATAACTGTTTTTACTGCATTTTGGATGACGTAAATGCAGCCTTGGTGATCATAAGAGAAATCCTTAAAAAAAAAAAAAAAATCTTACTGACCCCAAACTTTTGAACGGTAGTGTAGTCGAGCTGCAAGAGTATTCAGTGCAGTTTGTAAAATAATTTATTACATGACATACATCTTCAAGATCCTCTTCGGGGGTGGCAGGGGTGTGATCTGTGCGGTCGGTGTTATATGATGTCAGAGATGACGTTTCAGAATCGACAGATTCTTCGTCAAATCCAAAATATGTCTCCACAACATGCCTCTGAAAAAGAAAGAAGACAGTACTTAAATATTATACCCATATTCACACTAAACTAGTGTAATAAAATCACTTACTAGCCTAACTAAAGTCCAATTTAACTTTCACACAATTTCCGCAAGTATACCATAGAACAGTACAGTTTGCCTCTCCTCTCTTTTGTTTACACACAAAAAAAAAAATCCACTCACAGAAATTATGATGGTAACACATGACCTACCCAGGAAGAGCAGTGTGTGTGAGTGATTTAACAAAAATATGACCCTGACCGTTTCTGCTTTAAAACCTTTTGGAGTGTCTTACTGTAAGTGCATTACTGTAAATGTGAGATGTGAGAAATGAGGGAATCACAATCACAAAGATTGTCAGTACTACCCACATATGCTGTGAACACGGTGTGCCTTGTTTCTAAATCCAGAATAATCAATCATTTCCATGGACCGTACAGTATTTAACTGACACGCAGATGTCCTTTGATTGCACAGACACTTTTTGAAGAGAACTGAACTGAGCTGGATTGAGACATCACTGATGTTTTCTGTTGTCCTTTTGCATTATCAGCACACGTTTAACACTGTAAAGCTGCGTTGACACAATCTGTATTGTATAAAGCACTATATAAATAAAGGTGACTTGACTTTGAATACACTATGCAATCGCTCTTACCATCGTGTTTGTAGGTCATCTCCTGACAGCCAGAGAAATACAGACACACCAGAGCACACAGACACAGGAACATGGAGAGATACAGCACCAGCAGGAAGTACTCTGGCATACTGGATGTGTATTTGTGCTCCTCAGTCCAGTGTCATGGTATGCGGTATATCCTTTTAACCTCTTTAACCAGCATCATCTTCCTCAGTGTTCACAGGAAATGAGAGTTACAAAGTGTGTGTTAAAGCCTGTGTTACGGTAATCTCTTGATGCGTCTCTCTTGCGTGAATTTATAGTCAAGTCCACTGACTCCACCTCCATAGCAACGGTTCTTGAGAACGAACAACTAAACCCCACCCCACAACGCCACAAACACACACACACAGGTTTACTTCATTTAAATGAGAACATGCAGTACCATATACAGTATAAAGCTAATCATAATAAGCTTTACATATTAATTACTTCATATATTAGTTACCCAAGCTCAACCATTTTTAGAACAAAATAAAATATTATTTTATTTATTTAGTAATATTCTTTTTTTCAATTCAGGACATCCTCAAATGTTCCCAAAGACGGTTTTGTCAGATTTAGCTAACAAAAAAAATGGATCATTTTGTATCAAAAATACAGTGAAGTAAACCCAAACATACACAAACTCTGAAGGACTGTAACATTGCAACCGCGTTTATAGACTTTTGCATTGTGAAAATAGGGTTTTTAGTTGTTTGGATGACTGGCTTAACCTTTTAGGCAACAAAAAAAAAAAAGAAAAGAAAGAAATCAGAGACTGTTTAAGTGATGTTTAGCTGGTGAAAGCATGAGAAAGAAAAAAGAACTTGGCTGGACTCAGAGGTCTCGAGAGGCCAATTAATGTACCAATGTAACCAGCACACACACGAAGAAACACACACACACACTCCTCAGAGGAGACAGTTGCTTAGCGACAGTGTCCATATGCTTTAAAGAAAAGAGAAAGTAACCAGAGCAAAACTTCCATCAAAGAGACTCCAGAAATGGTTCAACATAATTCTATGAATGAGAGGATCAGCTCACCTTGGGCAACTTGATGTTTTTTCGCCTGTTCTTTTTGTTGATTATCATCCTGTCCCGTTCCTGAAAGCACATCCAGACATTACATTAAATAAAACACAAAAACACACAACTCAGAATCATCATTCAGCAGCACATTCAAGGAGTATGTTTCATTTCACATTTAATCAAGTATGAATGCTACAGGTCAACAAGTTTACACTACCATTTTTTTTTTTATGTTTTTGAAAGTCTCATGCTCACCAAGGCTGCATTTACTTGATTAAAAAAAAAATAAAAACAGTAATACTGAGATATATTATTATAATATAAAATAGCTGTTTTAATATATTTTAACCCCTTCACTGTCACCCCCCATTTTTTTAAATAGGCGTGCAGGTGCACTATCCAAACTTAAATTGTTGTAATTTATGAACACTTTGGAATACAGACATAAGGTTGGTCTCTTTTTAAAGAAGAAAATCAGCAGATTATCGCAAAAGTGGAATTTTTTTGAAATAATTAAAGTATCAAAACGTTATGGTAGTTTAAATTTACTGTAAAGAAAATGCACTATATTAATTTTATTTTATTTTATATATAATAAATATTTTACATAACAGGTTTTACTCTAAAATTGGTATAAAATTAAAGCCTTATGTCTAAATAAGTTATGTTCCAAATTTGAAGTTGATATGAAAAAAATTGAGGTTCCTGTGAGATTTTATTTAGGGCGTTATACCACAAACAGCCACCGGGTGCCATCCAAACTCCATTGAATTTTTTTATGCATTTTTCTGTCACAAATGTCTAGATTTCTCTGTCAATACTTCTATCTCAAAATAACCACCATATGGAATCCTGAGGTTGACCTTTCCAATGATATGTTATTTGTCAAGATTATAAAAAGTTTTGATTGTAAAAGACCGTAATGCATTTTGTAATATGACACTTGACACCACCCACTTAGGGGGAGGAGACCACCAAAATATTTTAAAGTACCATTTCCATGGTAACACAATGTCCGATTTCAAAATGGTTTTCACAGGATGAATCTTGGGCTTCTAAGCTTTCAAATGATATATGATATTATATATGATATTATGATGATTACTAAAAGATTTGATAGAGAAAAAGGACAACAACAAAAAAGAGTGCCAAGCGTCCCACAGGTGGGACGGTGACAAAATATTACTTATTCCTGTGATCAAAGCTGAATTTTCAGCATCATTACTCCAGTCTTCAGTGTCACATGATCTTCAGAAATCATTCTGATATTCTGATTTGGTACTCAAAAACATTTATTATTATTCTCAATGATGACTTTTGTGGAAAACATGATACATTTATTCAGGATTCTTTAATGAATAGAAAGTTTAAAAGAAAAGCTTTAATTTCAAATAGAAATATATTGCATATTAATAATGTATTTACTGCCACATTTGATCAACTCAATGCTCCCTTTCTGAATAAAGGTATTAAAAAATTGAATTTCTTAAAATAAATGGGTAACACTTTAGTATAGTATAGGGACCAATTCTCACTATTAACTAGTTGCTTATTAGCATGCCTATTATTAACATATTGGCTGTTTATTAGTACTAATAAAGCACATATTCTGCATGACCATATTCTACATTCCTAATCCCACCCAATACCTAAACCTAACAACTACCTTACTAACTATTAATAAGCAGCAAATTAGGAGTTTATTGAGGCAAAAGTCATAGTTAATGTTTTGTTAATAGCGAGAATTGGACCTTAAAATAAAGTGTGACCAAATAAATAAATAAATAAATAGATAGATAAAACTTTTGAACGGTAGTGCATATAAACATTGTCACATGCAATACTACTCTGATGCTGGCAATACTGTATTATCAGCATGCATGTTAACAGACGTCATGAGGGAGGGGAAGAGAAAATGAGAGTGATGCTGAAATTCATTTCTAATTAGGCTTTGCCTTAATGAAGTAAACAAACTAATTAACAGACACAGCGCTGATTACCAAACACAAATAATTACAGGGTGTGACCAATTAGAGAATAAGTACACACAGTGCACACACTAGTGTTGTCAAAATACCCGGTACTTCGGTACCAAGTCGGTACTAAAAAAATGAATATGTAACGGTACCAGGTTTTTTTAAGTACCGGTGGTACCGAGTACCCGGTCAACCCGGTTCTTGATGCTCTATCCGAAAGGTGTGCAGATGCGCTCTCTTCATAAAAGCACTGAGACGTGGCGACATCAAAACGAAGAAACACACCAAACTAACAAAACACTTTAAAGACAGACACCCAGATCAAATGAAAGAGTTCAAGCAGCTAAGTTTCATTTTAATATTTAGATCTTCAGTGTTTCCCATACATTGATTTATTTGTGGCGGCCCGCCACAGTATCAAAACTGACCGCCACAAATAGATTTTCCTAAAGGCTTTGACTTTGTTGAATAAACATGAGCACTGCACGTGTCAAAGTCGAAACCCGGTGCGGGTGTTTTTATATCACTTTATTTCTGAAGGAAACCAACTGTCTTCAGAAAATTATGGATATCATTTTCATTCCATCTTGCCTGTAATGCCTGAGCAGCGTTTGTGAACAGCACTTATTAGATTACAGCCGTTACCGGGGAAACCGCTATCTCTCCTGCTCTACAAGCGCCTCCTGCTGGCAGAGAATGAATTTGCATATATATGCCACCACAGATAGAGTGCAAGTCTGTGGGAAACACCACTTCTGTTATGAATATTATTCAATATTTTAATTTGAATGTCGGATTGAAATGAATGCTGTTATTAGAGTAGTTAATCATTAGCATAGTATAATGAGCATTAGAAGTTTCTTTATTAACTATTTAATGCTCCTATAACTTTTATTAGGGTAAAAAAAACAGGAGGACATGATGATATTTACTATTTTTACACACCAGAGGCTTTTAAATTAATTGTGAATCTAAAATATGTGTGTTAGAGAATGAACAAATGGTTAACATTGTTTGTGTCATATCAGTCAGAAAAGCAGTTCTGGGCTTTTTTTTTCCTTTTTTTTTTTTTTTAGCTAGTGTAGTTAGTTGTTATTCTTGGCTAAATAACTCTAGAAGGTTTTCAAAAGCCCTTTAAAATTAAATATGTACACAGTTTGGATTAAATGAAAGTATAGTCAATTTTTTTAATTAGCATGTTTTTGTGTTTTGCTTTGGTACCGAAATTGGTACCGAGAACCGTGGATTTTCACTGGTATTGATACCGAATACTGACATTTTGGTACCGTGACAACACTAGCACACACACTGACACAAACAGGACACAGACTATGTATCTGGAAATAGATTTAAAGACAACATGAAATCAAAATGGACAATCTTTACTTTTAAAAATAAATTTCCTGATTTTATTATTTCTTATTTACCGATGTGACCAGAGCTGTGTGAGTGAGGGAAAATAACAAATGAGTGCACCTATTATGTTTTTTCAGAAATTGCCTTTCACATAGTGTATAATATAGCTATTTGAGAATGTAAAAGATCTGACTTCCTGCACAAACCTACGTAGGTTTGTCACAAATTTGCTTAATGATCTTTATTGGCTGCCATGTGTAGAAGACAGTATTTTCTGTGCGGCGAAAGTGAAACCACTTTGCATGTACTCCCAAAGGATGAGGACTGAGGAGTCTCACCTCTCATTGTGTTCCCGTTATTTTATTCACGACTGCTTTTCAGAAACTTAAAGGATCACAGCCTATAAGTATGATCCATTATTTATGTATATATTTTCTACTGAGTGTTCAAAGCACAGTTATGTGTTGTATACAGTCTACAACAAGTGCACTGCTGTAGCCCTCTGCTAACTGGCTAACTCACATTTTTGTCTTGAAATTCTTCTGCTCATCAGCTGTGAGCCCACTATTACCCATGTTGAAACCCATGTTTACCTTGCAAATATCAACATGTGTGTGTTTATGGCTCACAGAAACAAACCTGCGTGAGCTCATCTATAATGCCATGCTGCTCGCTGATTTGCAAACGCAGATACTCGACTTCCTGTTGCTCGTGGGCGTGACTCAGGTCCGTTAGAGACGTGTGTCTCTTCAGCCCACCCGGCTGCAAGTTCTGCTGGGATTTCTCTTTCTGAGGAAACACAGCGACAGAGATTTACTCTATAAACATTGTTTAAGTTTAAGTACAAATGTTCAATGTTTATTAAATGAATTCTGAATAAAAATACTTATCAAAATGTAATAACTTTCTTCACATGCTGAATAAAATTATTAATTTCTTTAAAAAAAAGTAAAGGCAAGGCAAGGCAAGTTATGCAGAGGTCAGACAGATTCAACCGCAATTTCAAAAAGAAGTTAAGTCTGTTTTTGAAGCAATTGATAGCAACATTTTGGAAGAAATAGTACAGCACCTTAATATGTCAACCTGCGACCTTGACACACTTCCCACATCTTTTTTCAAAAGTGTGTTAAACTGTTTAGAAGCAGATCTCTTAGAAGTGGTGAACACCTCACTTCTTTCTGGGACTTTTCCAAACTCCCTGAAAACTGCAGTTGTTAAGCCCCTCCTGAAAAAGAGCAATCTTGATAACACCATATTGAGTAACTACAGTTTCTTTTGTTAGTTAGTTTCAGTTGTTGAAGCCCTAAGACTGGCAAGAGCGGCTTCCAAATCTTCTATACTTATTTTGCTGGATCTGTCTGCTGCTTTTGATACGGTGAACCACCAGATTCTCCTGTCAACACTATTGGAAAATTGCATCTCAGGAACCGCACGCCAGTGGTTTGAGTCTTACCTCTCAGATAGGTCCTTCAAGGTATCTTGGAGAGGTGAGGTGTCCAAGTCGCAACATCTAGCTACTGGGGTGTCTCAGGGCTCAGTACTTGGACCACTTCTCTTCACTGTCTACATGGCATCACTAGGTTCTGTCATTCAGAAACATGGCTTTTCATATCACTGCTATGCTGATGACACTCAACTCTACCTCTCATTCCATCCTGATGATCCGACGATAGCTGCTCGCATCTCAGCATGTCTAACAGACATTTCTTGTTGGATGACGGACCATCACCTTCAACTCAACCTGGCTAAGACAGAACTGCTTGTGGTTTCAACAAACCCATCACTTTATCAAAATTTCACCATCCAGTTAGGCTCATCAACCATAACTCCTTCAAAAACAGCTAGAAACCTTGGAGTTGTGATTGATGATAAGCTGAATTTCTCAGACCACATTGCTAAAACTGCCCGGTCCTGCAGATTTGCTTCATACAACATCAAGAAGATCAGACCCTTTCTTTCAGAACATGC
>NW_015540883.1:1343-2071 GCF_001515605.1 Sinocyclocheilus anshuiensis | reverse complement strand
ATCAAGATCCTCGAAGTAGAAAGTCGTTACTATGTAGCAGCTTTGAAAGTCAGTGGGTGATTTTTTTTTTTTCTTTTTTCTTTTCTAAAAGGTGACTTTCTTTTTTTCAGACAGTTTATCAGTAATAACTCTTGTAGGGCTACATGAAGAGATTTCCCAGCATTTTCTGAACACTGACCAGTTGCAAATGTGATATTTATTTACAACAGTTCAATAATAAGAAGTTAATATTGTGGTATATATTAGACACGATATTGTCTGATTTTTGCAATCTTGATAACACCATACTGAGTAACTACAGACCAATATCAAATCTTCCTTTTATAGGCAAGATTATTGAAAAGGTTGTTTTTAATCAGCTTAACTACTACTTAAACTCAAATGGATACCTGTACAATTTTCAATCTGGTTTCCGACCGCATCACAGCACAGAGACAGCACTAATAAAGATAATAAATGATATTCGCTTAAAGTCTGATTCTGGCAAAGTTTCAGTGCTGGTAGTGTACTACTAGATCTCAGTGCTGCGTTTGACGCTGTCGATCATAACATACTTCTAGAGAGACTGGAAAACTGGGTCGGGCTTTTTGGGATGGTAATCAAATGGTTCAGGTCATACTGGGAGAGGTTATTATGTGAGTATAGGAGAACATAAGTCTAAGTGGACGTCCATGACATGCGGAGTCCCACAAGGCTCAATTCTTGCACCGCTCTTGTTTAGCCTGTAT
>NW_015540883.1:1067-1326 GCF_001515605.1 Sinocyclocheilus anshuiensis | reverse complement strand
CCGCTTTAGAGTGGGCGGGATTATTCACATGTCGTTATAGTTGTGCCGCCTCTACTGCCGCAACTCCTGAAAAACTTTTTCATTCTGCGTCGCCCCATTAAGTTCTCGCTGGATCCACTCCTCTGCTATCAACGAGAGGAACATCTGTACTTCCTCAACAGACCACGAAACAGCCATTTTTTGGTTGCTAAAAAAAGGTGCGCTCATTCAAAACAGTTGCGTTCGATCCTTCCGGCTGTGCTGATTTAAATCTAACGTT
>NW_015540883.1:0-687 GCF_001515605.1 Sinocyclocheilus anshuiensis | reverse complement strand
TTTAATATGGCGGCCATGATTGTTTTCACTCCGAAGTGCCCTTCGGAGGGCGATATATCCCGTTTGAAACGCACTATCTACTCTGTTGTGTTTGTGTCGCAAGTTCACTGACGCAGGTAGTGGCGATTCTCTCCGGCCAGTCAGTAATCAGTTTACACGTCACGTTTTGGTAACGGTAACCGTGCCGTACCATGCAGTGGAAAAGCGCCATATGTGACTGTGAGTATAGGAGAGCATAAGTCTAAGTGGATGTCCATGAAATGCGGAGTCCCACAAGGATCAATTCTTGCACCGCTCTTGTTTAGCCTGTATATGCTCCCACTAAGTCAAATAATGAGAAAGAACCAAATTGCCTATCACAGCTATGCTGATGAATGAGAAAGAACCAAATTGCCTTTCACAGCTATGCTGATTATACCCAGATTTACCTAGCCTTATCGCCAAATGACTACAGCCCTATTGACTCCCTCTGCCAATGCATTAATCAAATGAACAGTTGGATGTGCCAGAACTTTCTTCAGTTAAACAAGGAGAAAACTGAAGTCATTGCATTTGGAAACAAAGATGAAGTTCTTAAGGTGAATGCATACCTTGACTCTAGGGGTCAAACACCTAAAAGTCAAGAGTCTTGGTGTGATTCTAGAGTCAGACCTTAGTTTCAGTAGTCATGTCAAAGCAGTAACTAAA
>NW_015540882.1:878244-890873 GCF_001515605.1 Sinocyclocheilus anshuiensis | reverse complement strand
GTAAAAGCATGTCCCGCCGCCGTGTGATTTCCCTGTTGATTCTGCATTGCAAAACATCAGAATAATCGAAAACCGGTGAAATATCGGGTGGTGTGTACTTCCGAATGTCCAGGAATTCGTCTCTGGTGAAACTGATTGCAGGGATATAACTAAAGACAGGACAAACTAACAAAAACATAAAAACAACTGCGGAGTATGCCATGGAGGCAGCCATCAACGTTGGCGCCATTGTGAAGAATGATGTACACACAGACACACACACACACATGCAGCAACATATACATAAACGAGCTAATGTAGCGCAGCGTACGTAACAATAAGGCACACAAAATCACCATCTGATTGGTTGAACTTTCCATGTGATGTGTGTGCCAAGTTCTTTAACGGTCTTCCTAGAAACAAAGCTGTTGTGCCGGTTAAACCCCCTCATGGAAGAAAAAAAGCCTTCTTTAGAACTGTGACAATAGGCACTTTTCTATTACATTTGCACAAAACTTTTGCGATATTCTATAAATGTCGATAAAAAACTACTGTATTGCGAAATGGCGCTGTTTCCATTAACCGATGTTATGCGACTAAAACCATTTTTTCCTCTCGCGATAAGACATGGCGACGGATTTTGGTAGGTTTACGTACAGTGTATCGCAGCCACCGTACTAGCCATTATTTTTAATTGAAGTAGATGTTGACTACGATCAGCTCCGGTGGCCGTGTCGGAGCCGTAATGCGCTGCAGACGTGTGCAGTGTAAAAAGGGGTTATCCAAGCATTAATGGCAAGGAAAGCCCCTTATACTTGAGAACGGCCACGTATGAGATGTTTCTTGGAGGTTATAGTACAGTACATTAAAGAATGATCATGTGACTTTTAAGTATGCCAGGTGACCTGTAAATGCAGTTTTGCAAAATATTCCGTTTTTGAATTGCCTGAAAAACCGGCTCATGCGAGCGTAAAAACTTTTTTAAGGTATATGGGCATTTTTGCGAAATTGACGCGTTTCCATTAGGCATATTTTCAATTCACAATTTCAATTTGCGCAATTTAAATGGTAATGCGCCCAATGATTGCTTATCAGGATCAGCTAAACACTGGATTTAAAAAAAAAGTATGAGAAGTTCACGGTATAGTCACTCTGCAGCATAGTTGCAGTAAACTTGCACAACATTCTTGAATGAATGGTTTATTGGTTGCACGCTGGTCTGTTATGGTAGGGACATTGGTTTTACATTTTCATACCCCTAAACATGATGCTGAACAAAACTAACTGTGATTGGTTGCTTTACAGATGGCCTATTTGGTGGTCATTGCCAATGAAAGCTGTAATGGAGTCCAGACCTTCTGCCATCAGTCTGAAGGCCTGGCTACACGAGACTACCTTCCTGCAGACTTTAGTTTCAACACTGCTCCAAAAACACCTACAGTACCCATTTAAAGTGATCCTGAACACTGTGGTTGGCTGGTTTCGGGTGTATTTGATTAGGGTTGGAGCTAAACTCTGCAGGATGGTAGCCGTCCAGGAACAGTGTTGGCTACCCCTGGTGTAAATTCTAGTTAGTTTATGTAGGAAATTCAGGTATTTAGAGTTTATCTTAATGCTTCGAATGTGGAGAAGAACACAGTTGGGTTGATTTTGAAACAGGAACGCTTGCACCAAAATGGAAAATCAGTTGGGAGCGGTAGATGTGAAGAGAGTGGTGTAAACTGCAAGACGGAGAAAGAGCAAAAGAGAGAGAGAAACAGGGAAATGGGATGGAGAGGTCTGTCGAGGCTGGAGTAATTGACCCCTGAAGCAAATAATTGAGGCAGGAGCAGGGTGAGGGGTGGGTAAAGCATGACCTTGCACCCCATAACTCCTGCAATCCTACACTCTAAAAAATGCTGGGTTGTTTCAACCACATTTTTAAATTAACTTTTTATCCCAACAGTTGGGTTAGTCCATATTTGACCCAAAATTGGGTTGAAACAACCCAGCATTTTTTAGAGTGTACAGATAGATGGAGAGAGAGAGCCCTGCATCAACCTACACTGCCAAAAAAGAAGAAATTAAGCCAAGAGCCAATGTAGGGAATTATGGCTGTTTCACATGATTCGTGTCAATGTTCCCCAGTGCACTGAACTACATCCAAGTGTCAAGCTACATTGGTACCCATGGTCCAGTGTTGTGTGAAAGTCAGACACTGGAATGCAACATACAGGTCAAACAGTTTTAACTGTGACTCTGTTTGCCACTGATGTCGAAGCACAGACAATGAATACTGGATTTCTTCTAGAAAGAGTAAATTGGACTACACAATTTTGAAGACATATTGTGACTTTCATAGAATAATAAACATAGATGCATGTTATTCCATGCATACTTTTATTAGTTTACTGTTTATCCTGAAGATTTACATGAATAAACAGTAAACTGGCACATTTCTTGATAAATGTGTTGAGGCCAAATTGTGACGTATATGTCACGATTCACAACTGAAGGATATTGCAAATTTGGAATTGCAATTGTATTTTGTCCAAATCTTGTCGCTTTACTAGTGTACAATATTGCACTTCAAAATAGCACCTCTGAGAATGTACACAAATAAATGAAGCACAAATGAAGGCATATAAATTAATTAAGGTTATGAAACCATAAAAAAAATGTTAGCATGGTTTTCTGTGATTAATCACAATTGATTGCACCTAAAAATAAACTTCAGAATCATAAATGTCTACACATTGAATCCCCAGATTATTGTAGAACAAACACAAATAAAGTATATTTAAATCATGTTTATTTAATGGCATCATTTTACCAAGTATCCCATGTGTAACAAGACTATATCGGTAGCTCTATTAAATAGATTACTAAGACATTTCTTAAATGTTTAAATTAGATTTTATTTAATTTTTTGTGGATAAAAGGTAATTGTAGCCATCATTTAGGCCTGGAGGGTGGGAAAGATTGGTGAGACAAGGGTTGTATAATCATGGTGAATATCATAATTACAGGAAATGGGGAGAAAACAGTAGTGTAGCCTCAGGAAATGGAAAAAAAGGGAAGTTATATTAATTGCGTTAATTATTTTCAACAAGTTAAACAGTCCATATTCATTTCAGAAATGAATACATTCTTTTTCCCAGCTCTAAAATAAGTGTAAAAATACACATGGATATAAAGTATAGAAGCAATATTGTTAGAAAAAAAATCAGCCCAGCACTACACTTGACCTGAGGCATGTACAAATGCACGAAGTGTGTACTGTATATTTTTTGGGTTTGTAGATTTTTAAGCTTTTGATTGTGCACGATTATGTGAGTCTGATCTATTTATTCCTCATGTGACAGAAAGATGAGACGTGTGGAAAACACTCTTTGGGAGAGTAAGATAATGCAAAAAGCATCAAATGGAGTAGGAAAAGTAAGTAATTGAGAAGCAGAAATCTACGGCTTGATGGAGGGAACGCAAACAAGGAGAAGTTTTCCAAACAGCTCAGATGAAAGAGTGGGAGTGAGAGATGAATCACGGCTGGCTGTAATCAGGTTATCCTGACACTGGGATGACAGTGCAAGCTTTCCCCACCTCCGACTTCATTTCGTTCCACACCACCAAATGATTATAGATGCTTCCTTCATTTCTCCCAGAGCCACAGAAGTGTCTCCCTGCTGAGGATTCCCAGCCTCCCTTCCTCCCTCCCCACTGCGTTTCCTCCTCATAAAGACCTTAAGTACCCTCAAGTGCTCCACGACTTCTTCACGGATCTTATTTGTACGTTCGTCTTGTCTACCTCCAGCCCCACCTTCCTGCTATTTTTCTTTTTATGAAATGTAAAACAAAAAATGCACTTCTCTGTGCAACTTTTGAGCTTTGAATACATGATAGTTGTAAGATTACATTAAAAATATATCAATATTTTTACTTGATTATACAGTATTAAAAAGCAATAATAAAATAAATAGTTATTATTTTAAATAATGTATAAATTGAGTTGTTCACATGTCCATCTGCAAACCATTTACTTTTATTATTATTATTATTATTATACTATTACAGATTTTTTTATTAAGTCCATGATCTGACCTAATCAATGGAAGGTCATCTGACATTCCACTCTAATTTTGTTCCCATTCTCTGTAGATTTTCCTCTGTCCTTGACATGAATTCTAGCGAGTATGGATCGCTTCTTGCTGCACGAAATTGGGAATGGATTTTTGTTCCAAAAGGTTTTGCACCGCTTGAAATGTCAGAGACCAATGCAGTTTCTGAACAACTGAAATTGCTGAATTACTGTGGGTATTTTTGAAGTTCAGATTACTTTGCAGCTGGTCACTCCAACACAGTAAAACGGCACTGCCATAAACTTTTCACTTTCTCTGTCTATCTCTTTTTGGTCTTCCTGTGCAATTGTCTGTTGCCTCAACCCAATTTTTTCAAAATGAAACCCGTGTCGCTGTGTTTTTTCATGTCAGGAGACTGCGAAGTCCACAACACTTGATAAACACTTATTACTTAGAATGATGTAGCTGGAGGTTTAAGTAATTTTACAGAATAAT
The DNA here is from genome assembly GCF_001515605.1 of Sinocyclocheilus anshuiensis. NCBI lineage: Eukaryota > Metazoa > Chordata > Actinopteri > Cypriniformes > Cyprinidae > Sinocyclocheilus > Sinocyclocheilus anshuiensis. The sequence goes on along the minus strand of NW_015540882.1, from coordinate 886,344 downwards.
CAATATTTTTATCTTTTAAACTTCACTCTGATGATCACAAGAGGTTGCCAGGTCTCTGTACATTCTGCAACTACTCTGACATGGCTTTCCACGTATCATCTTTTACAATATCCCTGCATATGTGGGCAAAGACAATTCATATAGTACATTTATATCACTCTCAGTAACGTCTTCACTTCTATTTGTTGTTGCTGCATCATGATGCTGCTCATTTGCATAAAGTTATACTTTTCTCAGCCTTGTCAAAAACCAGGACATGCTTGTATTGGTTAGGCAATAGTCACTGCCGCTCATGTCATTAGAAATCGCCAGCTCTCATTTAAAATGAATGACTTTCCATCTCTTTGATGCTTCAAGTCACTGTCAGCGTGAACAGGGTACGTTTCTTGTATTTCACCAAACCTTGATTCCACCTTGATCTTTACAGGATAAGGTTTGAAAAATTCTTCAAGTAATCTTTATAATGAGATCTATTCTTGCTTAGGTGATGGAAGATGCATTAGCTAATTTGACACTAATGAAAGCAAGGCTATTAAAGATAAATATACAGTCCATTGAAATGGGTTATTATTGTGAACCATTCTAAATAATAGTAATATTGCTGCAAGGCCAAAGAAAATAACAAAGAATTAAAACCCTGCCACCCACAACCAAGGTTATCTCTGTCCACGCTGGGTTACATTTCATGCCATTCCGTCTTTGTCATGGCCTCATTTATTGCAAATGGTCCGTCTGGACCATCTTGGCGTTTGGCAGCTTGTGCTAATAAGCATCTTGAAGTGTTTTGCTTAACATCATTCCGACTGACCACCCTCAGGTTGGTGGTGGGTGTGAAATATGGATTCTGCTGGTGAGAGCTAATGAGTGGTGACTGCTCCCTGCAGATTGAAAGCCCTAATTGCTCAATCATGCTCAAGTTCCAGTGTTGAACCGTGCTTCAGGAATCCTGATATTCCGTAAGGGCTTGTGGCCAAAGCTGTCCTCCATTTTAAATGTGTCAATAGGCACTTGTGCCAAGCTCTTTCCAAACAGGAAAGCAATTGGCAGTCAAATTGAGCCAGAAGGAAGCATGTAGCAACACCAATACAGATCACTGAGGCTTTATTGACCAAGCATTTGCTCTGGAACTGCCAGAAGAACTCAAACCTAGACTGAATTTACTCTTTACCTCAAGCTTTTCAACAAATAATAGAAGACTCTTCAATTGGAGTTACTTTGTTAAAAAAGAAATAACCTATGAGTTGTCACTTGGCTATAGGTCTGACTATAATGGCCTGGCCAAGTTATATTGATCGGTTCAGTCTCTAGAATGCTTAACCTTGTCATTGACCTGCTGGCCAGCTGAGGCTATTAAGATCTATAGAAACGAATGTGAACTTCATCCACTTCATTCAGAGGACCATTTATTCTTGGATTTGCACAAGTAGTGCTTTCTCCTCTTTTTTTGGATGGCTGTTCATTCCTGATTTTGCAGAGAAGCTGTAAACCTAGAGGACGGAAGTATTGCAATTATTTTCCTATAACAGGTCATTTGATTTGAAATTAGATGTTGCATTTACCTGTCTGGGTCTGTTCAAGTCTTTTGACCCCTACTATCATTCACCAGCTTTCCATTTCTTCACCTTATATTCAGTACAGTTATCCCAATCGGGTTTGAAATCATCCAAATATGATGGTGCTGACCTCAGGCCAAATTTAGCCAAGGGCAGTAGATCTGTTCTGGTCCACCCCATTAAGCATCACCCATGTGGAGGATTCCCCGGATTTGACCTGCGGTGCCTCTGTTTAACCATGATAAAAAGTCTCTGAGTGATAAATCATTCCCATTATTCTCCATGCACTCACAGGAAAGGGGACCGCGTGGAATGAAACCTCAGATGACCTTTCTCTCCAGCACTACACATCATAAACCATTAGACTCCATTATGGACAAGGTCATAAAAGGATATGTCCTTTAGCACCGACTAGTGCCTCGGTTCAGTCATAACTCAGCTGCCATCAGAGCTTAAATTGACAGCATGACGGAGTTGTCATTGCATGTCAGCTCGGTGACTGGGAGAGGGGCTTTTTCCAAAAGAGGCCGTTTCAGCTTTGAGCGTGATTGAAGGAAGCAAGACTGTGTCCTTGGAGGGGCAAGACTGGGTATCCTGCAAGAACTGGGCTCGTCGTAGTGGAAAGAGGATCAAAATATCTCTATGAATGAGATATAGTCATCACATCTGTCCTTTTTCTGCAGTTACATCGAGCTGATCCAGGCATGGTGTTTTCAGATCGATCGTTGTTTCTGAGGTATTGATGATGCTCCCTTGTTAGGATCTTGGGATTCACGGTAAAGGAGATGAGCACCGCTGGGATTAATTTGGATCCTGCTGATGTACTGTAGATGCAAGTGTGTAGTAGGGTACTGCTTTCCGTCTCAAAAAAAGTCAATCTGAGTGTAGTTTACCCTTGGTAAAAGCAGGGCAGAAATCAAATGCAGCATGCTGCTATTGACTACCCATAGCCTTGTTAACCCCACATACAACGTCTTAAAGTGCCTGCTCTGGTACAGATAACATCACTTACACGATGGACCTTGTTTTGACAGCAACTCTTGGTGAAGAAATGCTGTTTTGATATTGAAGCCTTTCCTATTTGAAGTGAACCTGGAAACAAGATCTCCTTTTCTCTTACATTGTGTCCTTAGACTCTCAAAGTTGATGCTCTTGTCTCAGCTGATTTCTGAACTGAACTTCCTGTCATTTCCCGCAGCATTAGTTTCCCCTGGTGTAGTGTGATTTAAATCAAGAGGAAAAGGATGAGTAGGCAGCATTCTGCTGTCTTGGACCGGAATCTGTAGATTATCCTAACAAGGAGGCGAACCGGAATCCCTCAGTACTCCTGAAACATGCCAACAAATGTCACACAGCTGAGCTGATCCCCGAGCAGTGAGTTAAACAGGAGAAACATAAGAGCCTTCCAGCTGCTGGCTGTACAAATAAATGGCGACACACAGCACACAGAAGCAAGTCAGACACAGGGGCCTCATGTGTATTTGCATGACCTTGAGACAAACTGCTTGGGCAGGTAGCACTTCATCTTGCTTTGTGTTTGTCCCATTGGTGAGGTTTTATGGATTCAGGACGTTATCCTTCTGTATCTGATCTTCAAGAAAAAAGAGTCTAAGTACACTTTGCAGAAGGACAAATGCACTCGAACTCTCAGAGACAACTTCCTTTTGCTGCTGCGGTTCACCAGAGACCCATTTGATTGACAGCTATAGTATTATTAAGAGAAGCCATTCTTCGTTAATTGCCTTAAATAAAAAAACCTCAATATATAAGGTTGGCAACCAAATAAATCAATTCCACCTTGCAATAACTGCAAATGATTTGTTTTAGAAAAAATCTTGTTCATCCACCGTTTGCTAATAAAGAGTCTGTCTCCAGGTCTGTTTTGTGTGTGTGAGAGATGCGGTTAAGGCCCAGGGCACCAACATAGCTCGCACCATCAGCACCACAGCTGGGGAAAAGATGCACTCTGGCTTAACTCAGCCCAAATGTTTCCCCTTTGTGCTTTTCCAGGACTACACAACTTTCCAAAATCTGAAGCAGAATCAGAATCAGAATCAGAGGAAGAGTGATAAAATGGGCTCAGATCAAATGGCCAAATGCGACTTTGATTCATGGCTGTCAGTCTGTCACTCCCTTTCTGATCTCATGGTACTTAAAGGGCTCTTGGTCTTGAAAGTGAGTGATAGAGCTCTGGGATTCCATGATGAAGGGAATGAGTGAGGAGAGGAAAAAGGGGGAAAAACGGCAGCACAGCATCATGATACTATGGGTCCTGCAGGGCTTAGTTGCTGAACGTGGTTGCTGATTGTTTCATCATGTCTCACTTTTTCCTTTTAGTTGCAGCGAGATTAGATATTCCTCCATTGTGAAGCTAGCAACGTTTTATTTAACATGACGGCATGTCCATCTTCACTACTTTGGTGAATGAAATAGTTTCTCATGTTCTGTTCTGCAAGGTCTTGATCAAACTTCTGTGCTTCTTTGACACAGAGTCTTTTCTCAATTTTCTTTCTCAATTCGCTATTCTTTATTTATTTTCTTTATCAATTCTTTATTATTATTCTTTATTTTTCCATTTCAAAACATTACAGTCATCAAAACATGCAATGTGAGTTGCAACATAATGCTATTAGCAAAGCTAACACAGGTTAACAGCACAACAACTTTAACAGAAAGGAAACATACTACTAAAAACTTACTACTAATCCAGTAACTGACTAGTTGATTAATAAGGTTGATTAGTACATGCAAGTAACCACTGATATTTTATTCAGAAAATGTAAAAATGATGTTACTGTTAATGTTGTTGTGTTTCCAGTATTTATTTGAATTTGCTAATGCCAATGTTTGCATCTGATTCTATTTAAATTGAAACACATTAATTTGAAACACATTTATTTTTCCATGACAGAATTGCCAAAACATTACTAAGAGCAAAACAGACTATAGGAGGCACAACACAATGCTACTAGCAAAGCTAAAACAGATAAACAACACAACAATGGTTTACTACTTACTAACAGTCTGAAAAAAAATGGAAACCATCAATTTGTAATGGTTTTACTGGTTATAATGGGAATTGTATTGGTTTTAATGGAAACTGTAATGGACCCTGTGGGTCTCCACTGGTAATTGGTTGCCTTCTATTGGTGGCCTGGTAAAACCTCTAAATCCTAATGGAATATGTCCCAAAACACACTACAGGAAACCATTTTTAATGGTTTTAATGGTTAAAAGTTGATGGTTTGTAATGTTTCTAATGGTATCTGTAGTGGAAACCGTTAGAATTTCTGTGATGGTTTCTATTTTTTCAGCAGGACCAATTGATTAATAAGGTTGACGTGAGATTTTAGCTGTTCTTAGTTGTTTGTGGTTCTAAGTTGTTTTTATCTTTAATATTTTAGTGGCTATGCTTTGCACAAGATGAATGAAGAGATACAGCTTCTTAGAAAGGGTTTCAGCATGTTGACAGTTAGCTGTGAATTTTTTAGTGGAATACATTAAGAAACTTGAGCCAACAACAGTTTTTTTTTTTAAATTTGTAGGTTTGTACATCCCTCTGTGCTGAATCAGCCTGAGCTGATTTTCAGGCCTTAGTCTCAGATAGCACAGGTATGTATGTAAGATGTCTATTAAAGATCGCTTCATCTGGAAAGCATCTGCTGTGTACAAACATCTGATAGATGTCTTTAAGATGTCAGTTTTAGACACATTCTAAATCATAAACATCTTAAAGACATCTTCTAAATGTCTATTTGACATCTGATAGGAAACGTCCTGTATTGCAGATGAGCAAACACTCTAAAAAATATGTCTTGCAGATGGAAATGCAGACATCAAATAGACGTCTTCGTGATGTACGTATGCTATCAGGGTAGTCTAGCTGATCCCCTGCCTGACCAGCCGGAAGTGCCCAAAACCTCTTTAAAACCAGCCAACAGTCCAACCTGACCAAGCCAAGAAAACAGCTAAGCGTGACACAACACAACAATATTAGTCCACAACACCGTTGCATTAATTGGAAAGGGAGCGTTTCAAGTTGCTCCCAACCACTAGGGGAAGTACAGTAAATTAACAATTTGTATTTACCGTTTTACAATCTTTACAAGAATCTGTTTATGTCTTGAGAACCCATATATTTTTTTATATGCAATTACAGCATTTTGAATTAACTCGAAACAATTAATTTACCTTGCTAGCTAAGTAATTACCCTAATTAACTAAAGTAGGAGCAAAGCTGCAGCATTAGAAACGGTATCCATGGGAATGCCTTTGAGCAAAGAAAAATTAGCCATAGTTGAAGCTGATTATTATTGCATAAGTACTGGCTTAATTTTTCCCGTGCAAATAAATTAGAAGGAATCGGGTCTAAAGTAAAAAAATCAAAGTTAGCATCCAATGCACCATGGAAAAATGGTTATGTCAAACTCTGAGGTCTCATGTCAGTTGAAACACCCTATTTTCAGAGGCTTTTCTCAGTGTAATGTCAAGCCATCTTATTAATTCAACATTTAATTTGTTGGAGCACAATCACTGTTTTGTTCCTTCTGTGGATCTGTGTTTGAGCTAGGCGCCTTTTGTAGTTTGTACAGCAGCAGCAGCATTGTACCTCGTTAAGATATACCTTCCTTTTATGTCATACTCAAAGCATAGTTTCCACTTATGGCTTGTTATTTCTTTTGGGTCTGAAACCCAAAAAACTGGCATTAGAATACTTCCGTTGTAAATATTGGTGATAAATCATAGAAAAACCCTAAAATCCACTCAGAACCACATCGCAACACCCTGGAAAACTCTCACAACACAGGCATTGTGGCATTAGGGCAAGTACCAATCACGTTTTCTTCAGAAATTGCAAAAATCTTGTTACTGTTAAAGTTGTCAGCGTTTATTTACTTCGCTAATGCTAATGTTTGCTTCAGGGCCAACTTATTTGTTGAATGTCTGGAGTTGTTGCAAATATACCAATTCTAATTACAATAAAACACATTCAGTTGCAGAATTACACAGAATGTTTGCTATAAACATGCCGTGTATGTCTGTGCTAGACTACGGCCAAGATAGTGGTTTACAAACCACTCTAGCTGTTTAGCTAATGAATCCTCCTGTGTGGAAATTTCAACCAACTGGCTCTGAAGCACAGTTGGATTGAAACAGCTGCTGGTTTAGCACTCCGCCATGGTTAATTTATCTAAACCATTCCATTTCCAGACCGCTTTTCCATGGGATGTTTTATTACCCTTTTTCGACACACCATCTGTACCTTGAAATTACACTATGATTGTGCATAATGAATTATATTGAACCCCTTAAAGAATCGCTGTGTGTTTTAGTTTTAAAATGTATGCTATCATTGCTAAGCCACACTATTCTCTAACTCAACTTGTTTCCATGAAAAAGAAAGCTAGCATGAAAAAACCTAAAGTAGAATTCAATCATTAGCTCCCTTAGCGTGAGTGGAGATGACCTCCATGACTGCTCTCTACAGACCAATAACCATCAGCACATTTGCACGAATGATTCCTGTAACTTTCCAGTTAACAACTCAATAATGAGTGTGAGAGAATCTACAAGACGAATTATTTCCCAGTCAAATAACCAATTTGGATTAGCGTCAGTCTCGCGCACTCACTCAACCTTGACCAACCTTTTTGCGACGGACAGTCAAAAGCAACTTTTCAGGGTCGTTTCTGAAAATGAGGTTCATGCTGGTCTCTATTACAGCACGGCACTTACATTATCGCTAATCATCGGACTTCGAAACTCGGTGACCTGCACAAGCTTGGCGAAGAGCAGAGGTGTTCTTGCTCGAATCTAATGATCTGCCTTCGTTTTAACGATTTGGCTTGGTTGATTGCCTTCCTCTCAACTCACCCCCACAAATCAAGAACCCTGCAACCTGAACCCGAATCTCCGCCGGCCCACGTTGACTCAAAGTGGCGTTGAGTCTAGGCCAGACCTGGTGTAATAACTCACTAATGAAGTTATATGGAAATTGGACGGCTGCATGCAAACAGATGTGTAGAGTTAATTAACACTCGGCTATTCATAGAAGTAGGTGCACAGGTGCCGGCAAACTGACATTTTGATGGAATGGGTCAATATGGTACGATAGAGCAATGAGAAGTTGGCGAGTGTAGGGTGGACATGATGTTAATGGACGGAGGAGAGAGTCGGGCTCATTTGCAGCAACACTTTAATCACAAGAAATAGATTCATGCTGCTGCCGCGGAGCTTCCAAGTTTCACAGATCTAGAAAAGGTATTTCAACGGCTTGTCTCATTTAATGACGGCTTAAAATCGATATTTGCAATCTAGATGGTACCACTTTCAGCTTTAACATTTGAAATGTATTCACAGTGTAATTAGCACAAATCATTTCATAATTAAGACCTTAGTACATTGAGACACTAGATTTAGGGCATCTGGAACAATTATGTGACAGTTTTATTTTCTTTTTTCCAATATCTATTAATGTCTTGATAAAAAAAAAAAAAAATCCAAAATACACCTATTCTGTGATGAACATGTTTAAATTATATATATA
>NW_015540882.1:871250-878227 GCF_001515605.1 Sinocyclocheilus anshuiensis | reverse complement strand
TATATATAAGAGATGATTGGTTACTGCTTTTTTATAGCTTATGTGATTTGCTCAAAAAATGTTTCTGGAATTGATCAAATATACCAGCATACAAACTTCCCGTTTGGCATGTGCCTGTAGAGCTACTGCCATTGAGATGAATGGTGCTGTAATGCTTACAGATAGCTTTTTCTTACTATTACAGACATCCTCAGCCTGACTTAATTTGCTTTTATCGAGTATTCCTCAACAGTACAGATTTCTCATCCCATGGCTTTCCTCAATCCCCTGAGCGCGGTTTATGCTCAGCAGAGATCCTGTGGCACATCCTTGTGTTGAATGACATTCCACTCAGCCAAATTCCCTGCTTGGCTCTTCGGACTGGCTTTGGATCAGCCATTCAGCGAGGTTTGGTCTGGTGCCACGTTTGTCAAGATGGCTTTGGATTTCCATGTCTGCTCCAGCATGCTCTTCAGCCATTGGCCAGATTGTTTATTCCCTGAATAGTCATCACATCTGTATGCCTGATTAAAACAGCTAGTGAAGGACTTTGATTCAATGTTGAGCAGATGATGTCAGTTCATGAAGCCAAATAAATCCAGATATTTACCAGAATACTGAGGCTATTCATAGAATGTTATAATAGGTTGGATTAGCACGGCACATGATCTTTATGTTTTTGTCACATATAGCAGGGCGGAATGTGTTTCCACGACTTTCAGCATACAACAGCGGCACAGATTCCAGTGACAGTCCCCTCTGGAGAAACCTGGGTTTAAGTGCTTTGCTAAGGGGGACCGGTGGCGATCATTCTCCTTGTGGGGAACAGAATTGGGTTTCTTTAACTTTAGGTTGTACTTTATGCCCCAGGGGCTGATTTTATTAAAACTAACAGATTTCAGCTTTTTCTTTTGTTATATGAAGTTCATGTTTAACTCTTGGTAACTTTTTACCATGCTTTTTACCACTACTATTCCGTCAGGTAAGTACGATTTTTTAAAACAAGATTTTTATTGAGCAAAGATGTATTAAATTGATCAAAAGTGACAGTAAAGACATTATAATGTTACAGAGGATTTCTGTTTCAAAAAATACTGTTCTTTTGAACTTTTAATTAATCAAAGATTCATAAAAAAATGTATCATGGTTTCCAAAAAATATGAAGCAGCACAACTGTTTTCAGTATTGATAATAAATATTTATTGAGCAGCAAATCAGCATATTATAATGATCATGTGACACTGAAGACTGGAGTAATGATACTGAAAATTCAGCTGCGCATCACAGGAATAAATTACATTTTACAATATATTCAAATAGAAAACAATTATTTTAAATTGTAATAATATTTCACAATATTACTGTATTTACTAGAATTTTTGGACAAATAAATGCAGTCCTAGTGAACATAAAACATAAAAAAAATCGTACCATCCCAAAGTGTAGTGTAAAAAGGTAAATATAATTTTGAGCAGAATATTTTTTATTGTGTGTAATTTCCAGTCAAGTTTGGATTGTCCAATTGTGTCGAATTATACAGAAAAAAAGTAAAATTATTGTTTCATTTTATGTATTTAGGATACATAAAATTCAATTCAAAATAGCAATTCATTTAACCATAGCATTTTTATTCCATAACCATTTTATTCCAAAAATGTTCAAATGTTGAGATGTGGTGGAAATTTTCATTATGTTCAGGGAAGAAAAAAAATCTTAAAGTATTTGGATTGTTTTTTTTCTGAATCTCTTGATGTGTCATACATGATACATAATGCTAATTTTCTGTATATCATTGGCTGCGATTTGAAAGGTCAGTAGCAAACGGGGTCAAAGTCAGGCTGTAGAGTTACAACTGAAGCTTGAAGGCTGACTCCACTAAGTTCAAAGCACTGGGGACCGTTGAGACGAGTCACATGAGCGGTCGGTACTGTAGTGTAGTGAGTCTGGATGAGCGCAAGTAATTCAGGAGGTTTTGAGAGGCGAGATCAAAGTACTGCTGTGGAACATTAGGGTCAGGTGGGTTCAGGAAATATCATCTACGTCCCCATCCTCCACTCTGATCTGCAGTGGCAGGTGTGCATGCTAGGAATATTCCAGAAGACAGTGATGCAAATCAAACACGATTGTCTTGCTTACAACTGGCACAAACTTTGGTTCAGTCTGTGACTTATGAGCTCAGTTCTTTGCGAAGTGCTTGCAATTTTAAGATTTCCTTTAGGTCCCTGTCAGGTCATAGAGATCTTTCATGGTCTTAAGCTTGATTCAACGAGAAAATATGTTTATCTTGTGCATGTGGGACTCAGTTTATTTCAATAGACTGACAAGGATGCTTATGTATCAAAGTAGCGCTATGGACGATTCCTGAAGAATTCTGCAAAGGTTTGCTGTATACTTGACATGGACTTATGAACTTTCATTTTACATTTATGAAACCTCTCAGAGTTCAGCAGCCTGATGGAGGATAAGATTTGGCTGCATCAGTTCAAACATTGCATTTGCAGTGACATAATTCAAGGTCACTCGGTCCAAATCACAGAAATGTTGTCTATTTGGTTTGACCAAACCATTCAGGGTTAAATGATTTTTGGTGGCTGCTGCTTTTTGGGTAATAATAATAATAATAATAATAATAACAATAAAAAAAACACAGCGTAGTTCAATTCTCACACAAATGACTTTTCAAAACTGGTTATTTTAGTGAATCAAAAACATACAGCGCAACTAATAATCCCATTCCTGAAAGAATGACTCTTGTGAGCCATTTTTTTTTTATGAATTAAAAAAATAAAACACGAACAGTGCAGTCTGATTCCTTATGCATGACTCCAAGGAGCCGGTTTGTTTTAGTGAATCAGACGCATTAAAACACGACCAGTACAGTCCGATTCACAAATGAATGACTCTAATGAGTTGATTCTTTTTAGTGAATCAAAAACATACAATGCCTGAACAATGACACCAGTGAGTCAGTTATTTTAGTGAATCAAAAACAGGGTGCAACTAGTCCAATTCCAAATAAATGACTCTCGTGAGCCAGTTCATTTTAGTGAATCAAAAACATAAAATACGACCAGTACAGTCTGATTCACAAATTAATGACTCTAATGAGTTGATTCTTTTTAGTGAATCAAAAACATACAATGCCCGAACAATGACACCAATGAATCAGTTATTTTAGTGAATCAAAAACATAAAAAAACGACCAGTACAGTCTGATTCATAAATGAATGACTCTAATGAGTTGATTATTTTTAGTGAATCAAAAACATACAATGCCTGAACAATGACACCAATGAGTCAGTTATTTTAGTGAATCAAAAACAGGGTGCAACTAGTCCAATTCCAAATAAATGGCTCTAGTGAGCAAGTTCATTTTAGTGAATCAAAAACATAAAACACGACCAGTACAGTCTGATTCACAAATGAATGACTCTAATGAGTTGATTCGTTTTAGTGAATCAAAAACATACAACGCTACCAGTGTTGGGGAAAGTTACTTTTAAAAGTAATGCATTACAATATTGCGTTACTCCCTTAAAAAAGTAACTAATTATTTTAGTTTTAGTTTAAACTAAAGTTCTTTAGTTTTTATTTAAAGTAATGTGTTGCGTTACTTTTGTGTTACTTTTTAAATCTGAGCTGGGCTTGCTTCTTTGTTTTTAATATAAAATGTTCTAAATGTAAAAGCCCTTAGAATAATAAGAATAGTATGTAGAAGTAGAAAGTTCAACACTCTTTCACATAAGGGCTCTGCACTTTCGCCCGATTTCTCTCAACATGAGGACAGGAGAGCGTAACTGGTGTTTCTTATTTAATAAAAGTTATTTTTAGTGAATCAAAAACATATAACGTGACCAGTACAGTCTGATTCCTGAACAAATTACTCTAATAAGTCAGTTCTTTTAGTGAATCAGAAATATGCAGCTTGATCTTACAACTAACTGTCTAACTTGTCTCAAATCAGTGGTTTGCTCCATTATGAGTTTTGTCAGTATTAATTTATAAAAGATAAATAAATGAATGAAATGTGTTGTTTACTATAGTTATGGACAATTACTGGATTGTATAGTCTTTATTAAAAAAAAAATTTAATTAATTAATAAAGCCTGTGTAAACACACATTGTGCAAGAACGGTTTTAAACTTTTTTTTCTTCTGTGAATTCAATATCTTTTTTTATCTCTTATTCTCCACAGGTGGAGCGAGAAATCGCCATCTTGAAGCTAATAGAACATCCCCATGTATTAAAGTTGCACGACGTCTACGAAAATAAAAAATATTTGTAAGTATAAGTATTTTGATTAAATATCGCTGTGCTTTTTTGTATTCATGTGAAGTGTAGTGTATTATTAATAATATATATAAAGATATTGTTAATAAAAAATTATTTAACAAAGATGAAGTATGGCTAGGATTGCAATCCCAAAATGTGAGAGGACAGAGCAAAAACAAGTTTGGTGTATATAGCCTAAAAGTTTGGCAGAAATGCAAGTGTAAATGTGTTTGATCTTAAAAGGTTTTGTAAGAGAGTGATTCTGCTGGTGCTAAAACACTCCTAATGATGAAAGTGTCAAGCAGCCTGTTAGTCACAGCAGTTTGAGAGCTGCTAATGGGGCCACGAATCATCCTTCATGTAAACACCATGATAATTCTCTTAGCATTTTTTGGCATTCTGTTTACCTCATCACTCACCTGTTTATATTTTATTTGGTTTTGAAGCAATGCATGGGTTTTATAATTGACTTGGTATAATGGTAATACTGTACTTTTTTTTTTTTTTTACCATTTTTACCATTCTTATGTATATACCATGGTAAATTAATATGAAAATCATTCTATGCTATTTACACTGTGATGATATTAAAGGGGTCATATGATGCGATTTCAAGTTTTCCTTTCTCTTTGGAGTGTTACAAGCTCTTGGTGCATAAAGAAGATCTGTAAAGTTGCAAAGACTAAAGTCTCAAACATTCTTTATTAAAGTTAAGAGTCAACCACGCCTACCTAAAACGGCTCGTTCTAACACGCCCCCACGTCTACGTCACGATGTGGGAAGATTTGCATAACACCACCCAAATGTTCACGCAAAGAAAGAAGACGTAACTTTTATTCTAAATAATGTGTTTTTTGAACTTTAAACCGCATAAACACATTTCATTACACCAAATACACAAAATTATGTTATTTTTAGCAGCATCATATGACCCCTTTAATACTTATTTTCAGTGACTCGTATCAGGTTGCGCCAGTAGGTGGCGCCAAGTGATTAATTGAATCATTCACTCAACCGATTCGTTCAAACAATGATTCAAAACACTGCTACTGTGTGTTGCTCGGAGTAGCTGTGGTTGATTGCTGTTACTTCATTTAGAAATATTTCTGCTAATGGAGCAAAAAAAGACAAAATAAGTGGCAATATGTCTAAAATGTAAGTATCTCCATATTAACTTGTGTATTGAGCTGTTGTGTAAAACCAGTCTCCCACTCGTGATCGTGTCGTTTGAGCGTTAGAAAATGACAGTGATGGAACAGAGGGATAATTGTAATGGCCTGAGATTCAGTTTAGTTACAAAAAGAAAGAATGGAGTGGAGATAAATCTAACAGAATATGACACCAAGCTGTCAGCTTCTAACACAGAAACCACTCGCTGGCTTTTGTTTAGGCTTGGAAGAGTAACTCACACATGCTCAGATGTTGTTTAATTATTGTTTATGACACTGACTCGCTTCTTTTGACTGTGTTTGTATCTGAAGTCAGATTCTCCACAAAAACTCTAGTCCTCCTAACGTTCCCTGACAGAACTTCTTACAGAAACAGCCCACTTTCAAACCATAACAGCATGTTATCATCAAGGACACTTAACAAATCTAAAACCCACTAAAAGTTTTATTGTGTTTACTTGCTGGTATCCCTTTTATCTTCACACTCACCTTCACACAGCACCGCAGCAGAATACGGTTGTCATGTCAGTACTGTATTTGAGTCCTTAATACAGTTACGTTCACACACAGCACGGTTATTTTCATGCGTGACAACCGCATTCTGTAACCGAACTTACACCCGTAAATTTTCAGGAATCACAACCGCATTCTCGGAAAACGCGCTGTGTGAATGGAACATGACTGGACGACTAGTTGTCTGTCAGGTCATACAGTGTGAGAGAGTGCACAAACGCACGTTTACCATGTGTTGCGTGGTTTCAGTAACTTACAGTGATGGAGAAATGAGCTGTGTGTCATCGGAAAGTTTTAGATCCAGTCTCCTAACCCGTCAGTTTTGTGTTCTGTGCGCGACTCAATTGCTCCGCTCTCCACAGAAATATAAAAGCTGCTGTCGGTTGATGAAGATTTGACGGATGAACCCGCAGCTCGATTGGACTCTTGTCGTGTCATAAAGTGATAAGACTTTCAGTTTTATGGTAACTGGTAAGGAGAACGGGCTTGACTCCCATTGCACGTTCATACAAACAGTATTCGAGACTCTACTGTAAGTTGCTGTGTGAATGGGACATTTCGAGACTCACACCTGTAAGTAAATGCGGTTGTCAATCCCAAAAACTGACAGTGTGAACGTAGCCTATACCAACTGCAACTGACTAACATTAGCAGGTAAATTGTGGGCTGAATTTGGAATAACATACCAGCATACTATAGCATACTACTATTTTTATTACATTTTTATATTTAAAGGGGTCATATGATGCGATTTCAATTTTTCCTTTCTCTTTGAAGTGTTACAAGCTCTTGGTGCATAAAGAAGATCTGTAAAGTTGCAAAGACTAAAGTTTTAAATCCTAAGAGATATTCTTTATAAAATTTAAGAGTCAACCACGCCTACCTAAAATGCCTCGTTCTAACACGCCCCCACATATCTACGTCACGATTTGCATAATGCCACCCAAATGTTCACGCAAAGAAAGAAGGCGTAACTTTTATTCTCGCTGTAGTATTGTTGCCGCCGCCGCCGCCATGTCGTGAAGGCACTGTGTGATTCGTTGT
>NW_015540882.1:854350-870590 GCF_001515605.1 Sinocyclocheilus anshuiensis | reverse complement strand
CAATCAGAGTACGCCTCGCTTTTCAGAACGATGAGCTTTGTAAAAATCGACGCGTTTCAGAATGGCGGGGCATAGAGGAGAAACAATAATGTACAGTATATGGAAAATAATGCGTTTTTTGAACCACCGCATAAACACATTTCATTACACCAAATACACCAAATAATGTTCATATGACCCCTTTAAAAAGTGGTATGCATAGAATGCTATTCCAAATTCAGCCATGGTTCATTGTATACAGAAGACGGCTGACTGTATTATAAAACAAAGTCAGGCCCTTCGATATGTTGTGCCCAAACTTCTTATTTCAGTAAGAATTATATCAGGATCGGTAATGCCATTTCTCTCAGTCTTGTTTCTGTTTGCAGGTATTTGGTTTTAGAGCACGTGTCAGGTGGAGAGCTGTTTGACTATCTGGTAAAGAAGGGCCGATTAACACCCAAAGAAGCTCGAAAGTTCTTCAGACAGATCATCTCAGCTCTGGACTTCTGCCACAGTCACTCAATATGGTGAGTATGACCAGTCATTCCTGTACATGATGTGTTTTTATGAAAATCGTTGCGGTAGTGTTCTCAGACTGAGGCAAATTATAGCAATAAGCCGCTACAAACTGTGCCAATATCTGCTTTTTGTGTCAAAAAGAGATTTTATTTATTTATTTATTTTCCCTTTCAAAGGTATTACACAAACAAGCCAGAAATGTCATCTTTATTAGTGTAGAAATGTATTTATTTATTTATTATCCCTCTCAAAGGTATTACACAAACAAACCAGATATGTCCTCTTTATTAGGGTAGAATTGTTTTTATTTTTTGATTTATTTATTATCCCTTTCAAAGGTATTACACAAACAAACAAGCCAGATATGTCCTCTTTATTAGTGTAGACATTTATTTATTTTTTTATTTTCCCTTTCAAAGGTATTACACAACCAAGCCAGAAATGTCATCTTTATTAGGGTAGAAATGTATTTATTTATTTACTTACTTGCTTATTTAGTCATTTATTTATTAATAATATAATATTTAATTATTTATTATATTTTTTTTTCTTCTTTGAGAACATTTGGTCTCCAACCTCAATCCAAAGGTGCTACACAAATAAGTAAGAAATGTGACATTTATTAGGGTTGAAATAAATAAATAAATAAATAAATTAATAAATTAATTAATGTTTTTGTTTGTTTGTCTCATATGACCCCTTTAAAAAGTGGTATGCATAGAATGCTATTCCAAATTCAGCCATGGTTCATTGTATACAGAAGACGGCTGACTGTATTATAAAACAAAGTCAGGCCCTTCGATATGTTGTGCCCAAACTTCTTATTTCAGTAAGAATTATATCAGGATCGGTAATGCCATTTCTCTCAGTCTTGTTTCTGTTTGCAGGTATTTGGTTTTAGAGCACGTGTCAGGTGGAGAGCTGTTTGACTATCTGGTAAAGAAGGGCCGATTAACCCCCAAAGAAGCTCGAAAGTTCTTCAGACAGATCATCTCAGCTCTGGACTTCTGCCACAGTCACTCAATATGGTGAGTATGACCAGTCATTCCTGTACATGATGTGTTTTTATGAAAATCGTTGCGGTAGTGTTCTCAGACTGAGGCAAATTATAGCAATAAGCCGCTACAAACTGTGCCAATATCTGCTTTTTGTGTCAAAAAGAGATTTTATTTATTTATTTATTTTCCCTTTCAAAGGTATTACACAAACAAGCCAGAAATGTCATCTTTATTAGTGTAGAAATGTATTTATTTATTTATTATCCCTCTCAAAGGTATTACACAAACAAACCAGTTACGTCCTCTTTATTAGGGTAGAAATGTATTTATTTATTTATTATCCCTCTCAAAGGTATTACACAAACAAACCAGATATGTCCTCTTTATTAGGGTAGAATTTTTTTTATTTTTTTATTTTTTAATTTATTTATTATCCCTATCAAAGTTATTACACAAACAAACCAGATATGTCCTCTTTATTAGGGTAGAATTGTTTTTATTTTTTGATTTATTTATTATCCCTTTCAAAGGTATTACACAAACAAACAAGCCAGATATGTCCTCTTTATTAGTGTAGACATTTATTTATTTTTTTATTTTCCCTTTCAAAGGTATTACACAACCAAGCCAGAAATGTCATCTTTATTAGGGTAGAAATGTATTTATTTATTTACTTACTTGCTTATTTAGTCATTTATTTATTAATAATATAATATTTAATTATTTATTATATATTTTTTTCTTCTTTGAGAACATTTGGTCTCCAACCTCAATCCAAAGGTGCTACACAAATAAGTAAGAAATGTGACATTTATTAGGGTTGAAATAAATAAATAAATAAATAAATTAATAAATTAATTAATGTTTTTGTTTGTTTGTCTTATTTAATTTAATTTAATTTTATTTTATTTTGTTCTCCAACCTCAGTTGAAAGGTATTACATAAATAAGCTGGAAGTGTGAACATTATTAGGGTTGAAATGTTCCAAAGCAGATATAAAACACCAAAGAAAAGCTGATACTAACACAAAACCTCAGTAATGCATCCTAAAAGTCAGTCCAGCCTAGTCTTTCCCACCTTTTTCACACTTAATAGATTAGAGGCGACCAGCGAGAGCTCTTCCCTCTTGTGCTCGTTAAATTTATATTCATACCCCGGGGCTTTCGATTATAAGCATATCAAGATATCAGACTCAAGCTCTTTTTTCTCTCAAAAGCCTTCCGAGGAAAGGCAAAGCGGGGCACGTCGCCTCTTATAGTTTCTCTTCTTGATTTATGATCAGAGTCCTCATCCGAACTGCTTTTTTTTTTGAGGGTTTGGATGTGATATTTCCTATTTACATGTCCAACTGATGATTGAGTGACACGTTTTGTGTGTTTACAGGCTATTAATCATATGCCAAAAAAGAAAAATGAAAGAGTGTTCATAAAATTCTTGATAGCTTTTCACCCATCAGTGGCTTTTGCACTTTTTAAGCCAAAAACTCTGCATCCAAACGATTACAGTTTGCCATCACAATGAAACCGCAGCGTAAGCTTCGGATAAAATATGCGAAGCTGTTATTTCTGTAAGCTGGTATTTTCGTTTGTTTTTGATAATTGGTTCTGTTTGGTTCACTGAAGCATAAAAAAGGGTTTTATAAATTGAAAAAGGTGAGGGCTTAACCGACGATGTATAATGATCATGTTCTTTTACAAACATCATTAGCAAATATTGACTTCTGGACCACGTTGTCAGCTTTAATCGAGCCTTTTATTTTGCAAATATCTTGTTGCACTGATACAAACGTTGAACAAATAGTGTGAAACGGTCTTTCAACTGCCGTAAATGCACTTATGCTTACGATAAATTACGACATGATGTGCGTTAAAATGATTTTGGTCGAATCCAAATGGACATGTCGAGGAACTTTATATGGCTTTCTCTATGTTTTCCACATACTGCCAAAGACTTTTAAATGCTAATGAGACAAAATGCAAAATGAAGAGCGAAGGACGCTCATTATAGAATGATTTTCTGCAAGTTTTATTACTATTCTTCATCAACAGTACATAAAATATATACAAACTAAATAGTTTTGTCGACAGTTATTTTCATCAAACCTTATTATCATCAATACCAATTAGGTTCTGGGGTGATTTTGCTTCAGAAAAACCCAGAAATCTCCAGTTTCCTCACTGCTAATTAAGACATTCCCTTACGAAAACGAAGCATTTCAGGAAGCCCCTGTGGCAAACTTCTGGCAGTGCCACAAATACATTTTTCCAAGGGTTATGGTGCCGTTCATGTGCTCTCATCTCGTAAATATGATCATTCAGACAACGGTGACTTGAAGGCAGAATCTTGATTTTGAGCTGCAGCTCTGAAACGCAGAGAGAAGAAAAACTGACACCTGGATAAACGAGCAAATCCTCTCATTTAACACGTAAGAGTGTTATCAAGCCGATCTATTTAGAGATAAAAGAGAGGTATTATGGGTAATCAGTGCATCACTGTGGGGTTTTTACGCCACACACATGCACATTTGCATTTGAGTGCATCCACATTACAGGCAAGATGAAAGAATTGCCTCAGAAAAAGTACTCTGGTGATACCATGGTACTTTGATGGTATCAGATGGTAATACTGTGGTACCTTCATACAGTATATACTATGGAACCAGGGTGCGAACTACAGGGGAGCTAGGGGGAGCTCGGCTCTCATATATATATGTATATATAGTTGTAAACCATGATTATACTGTACATTGATACATTTGATGCGACAAATACACTTAAATTGTGCAAATGGAAAAATAAAAAGATATAAAATTAAATATAACAAGAAAGTGATACAGTTAACAAAAAAAGTAAAGCATGCAATCTCAACACAATCTTTCTGTTATAAACACACACCGTCATGCACACTATGCGAGTGTCATATATGATCAATGGCAGCCACACACTGATCTCAGATCAGCAATAAAGCTCTCTTTTGTGCACCTTTAGTGTGTCTGCTTAGTCCCACAGACTCAGTGTCTTGCCGTCTCTGGTCCCTGCATCATTTCTCAGAGCTGCAGGCCTCACGCAGAGCAGCAGTAGGACAGTATGCTGCAGCAGCCATGAGAAATGTCCCTGTCATGCTGTCACACTTCCCCGGCTGTTTGCTTACTTCATATGTGACTGAGAGCCGCCCGGCCCCTCTGATCTCATGCTGGGACAGTCAGCAGGGGATGATGGGAGAAACACCCACCCAGTATTCTCTTTTTCCACTTCTGTCCTTTCCCATTTCAGTATTCGTCTCACAATTTGTCTTGCAGTCTGTTTGTCTTTCTGTTGTCTGTCTTTTCCTTATTGTACTCTTTGCCTACAGACATACTGTAACTTATATATTATAATTTCCGAAACCTGCTTAGACAGCATTTTAAGGCTTCACAGGTGTGTGTGAGACGGCTGGTGCAAATGGTAGGCAGCATAATTATGCTTAAGTATGTGCATTAATTACGCTAATTATCATTTTTTTGCATAATTTCAAGAATTTTCACCTCCATTTTTCACCTTTTTGGCTTAATTGATACTTTATGGTGATATAAATATTAATTGTGCAACATTGGAAAAATGTGCCCGTTGTGCCATTTCTGCAAAACTCCAAAAACATACATACAATTCATTGCAGTTTCCAGCTGAAGTAGAAAAACACCATCAACTTGTATTCCTTTTCACACAACTTATAATTATTTGGTGCTGTTTCTTGCACAATTGTATGTTTTGACCCTTAAAATAATGTTATCATAGTGCATGATTTGTAAACTAATACAGTTTGATGTTTGCTTCACATACAGTAAACTGCTCCATATTTATATTTATTTATTTGTTTTTATGATGTAGTAAACTTGCTCGGTAGCCCACCTGGTACAGCAACGCTTGTGATGAAAAGCACTCTGGTACAAGTCCTGGAAAAACACAAGTCATGATAAAAGAGTTACATGGTTGCTTTCAGCAAATGTGTTTTTATCTCCTGTTGTCTTTTGTTAAAACAGACGGTTAGATGTAGTGTAGGAGGTACATTATTTTTGCAATAGAGCATTAAAGGTGGGGTAAGTGATTTCTGGTAGCCAATGTTGACATTTGAAATCACCAAAACAAACACGCCCCTACCCCAAAAGGGTCTCGCCCCTACTTTGATAGCTCCGCCCCACACATATGTACGCAACTCAGGCAACGATTAGTTCTGTGAAACAAAGCAAGACCAATGTTACACTGTGTCTACACCGGATGCGACGCGGCACGACATGACAAATCGCAGACAGAAAACTGCTGCTGCGTTCTATTTATGAAGAAACAAAGCAGCCTCGGCGTCCGATCGCAGGCCTTCCGCTCCTTGAGTTCTCTTCAGCGCTGGAAAGCTGATCCGATATTTACACGGGTCCTACTTCTTGCCTTAAGCCTTCTTTTGTTCCGCAGACGTTTTCCTCATTTGTTTTTTATCCGCCATCTCTATCTTTCTGTCGTCACTCGGCTCGGCTAATGTCCGTCCTGTGCACTGAACGCTCTCTCCTCCACATCATGAGTAGACACGCCCCTTACTGCTGATTGGCTACAAGTTTGTTTTGCTACTCGGCCCAAATCAGTTTTCTAAAGCGTTTTTGAAAAATCGCTTACCCCACCTTTAACAGTTAAGCGCCACTTCCTGGACATTTAGTTTCCAAACTGCCGCGATGCATACAATAACTAATGCAATAAAACGTTGGCAGATTTACATTCATCTGCTTTGTAGAAAACAGACTGTGCTTTTAGCCCCTTTCACTGGTCATTTCACTTTAAAAGTGTCACAAAACAGGCACTTTTTTCAATGAGCCTGGGTTTGGAATTGGGGCGAACTCCGTTACTTAGAGTTGTGGATTTGTATGCTTATTATTATTATAATTAATACATATAATTCTCCGAGCTGCTTGGTTTGAAAGTGACTTTTATGTGAGCTTGGCTTCATACCTCTCTATGTTCTTGATAAAAGGCACTCAACTTTTCTTTGCTTGTGAAATTTGTCTGAAATGTCTCTCAAGTTAAGGCACATTTAGAGTGACCATTCGTCCTCTTTTTTCCGGACATGTCCAGGTGTTTCCCAAAAGCATCGTTTGCCAGCTATGGTTGTAAGCTCTGCTGAACTCTATTGGTAATGACAGGACTTGCAACCATAGTTGCTTTTCGGAAAACGCGCCCCTGGTCGGCAATTCTAAATTGCCTAAAATGTCTGGGTTTTGGCTACTACTTTTCAGTCATTATCTTCAGCAAGTGAAGACAATAGGAAATCAAAGACAAAACCCAGACATTTTAGGCAATTTCGAAATCCCAGACAGGACATGTCCAGGAAAGATAAGAAGTTTGGTCCCCCTACGCACCTTATCATGTTGTTAGCATAGCAACATACTAACGTCAAACTCCATTTGAATCCATTGTTTCTTGGGTTATTTGCTAGTCTGTAAAGTTTCTGCATTTTAAGTCAGTGAATTATAAGTTTACATTTCAGTTTTGGAACAGAGCTCATGTTCTACCGTTGAGCGTCCACACACACATTCCCTCCTGAAATATAGACTTATTGAACGAGTGCTGGTTTTTTATTTTGATGGACAGATTGATATGGATATTCGAAGCATGAGAGGTTTAGATGTTTTAATAGCTGAAGACCGACTGCTCATTCAATGTCTTTTTGTCCACCTACTAAATCGTCCTTCTGGAGCTGCTAGACATGAATATTCCTCCAGATATACCTACTAATAGAGTCCATATATGGCAACAGCTGTCAGACAGAGTATACACACACACACACACACACACACATATCTAGCTGAAAGGAATAATTCACCCAATCAATTTTTACTGATTCTTCCAATATTGACTCACTTGACACCTACCTGCTCCAAAAATAACAGTTAAATATAAAGATCTGCACAGTAGCACCCCCTCAATCTCTCAGCGGTGATAAGAGTCACAAAAAGATTGTTTAAGAAATGTGAAATCGGCACAAATGCACTTTCTTTACTTCTGTTATTTGACTTTCTGAGGGCACAACTGTGTTATAAGGTTTTTTATGTCCCACTAGAGATCGTTTCGGATGAGATCTCGACTCTTGTAATGGTTTTGTAGGTTACCACTGTGTTGTATCCCGCTGTGAAATCCCAGTTGTCAATTCAGGGAATGTGTGGAAAACTGTCAGTGGTAATGGATGATAATAATCCATGTTTGGCTTTTAGTGGAAAAATATGATGACTTTTGTCTTGCTGTCAAACGAATTAGTTCATCAGAACAGATTTGGAGAAATGTAGCATTGCATCACTTGCTCAGCAATGGATCCTCTGCAGTGAATGGGTGCCGTCAGAATGAGAGTCCAAACAGCTGATAAAAGCATCACAATAATCCACAAGTAATCCACACCACTCCAGACCATCAGTTAACATCTTGTGAAAAGAAAAGTGTTTGTAAGAAACAAATTCATCATTAAGACGTTTAACTTTAAACTGTCACTTCTGTGCAGATTTCTCTCCTGATTTAGACAAGACGACATTTTCAATGGAAAAAGCAATTTTGGATTATAGACTCATAAATTAAAATGGTGTCATAAACTTTTTGCAAACACACAGCCTTTCATTAATTGATGGACTGGAGTCATGTGGATTATTGTGATGTTTTTGTCAGCTGTTTGGACTCTCATTCTGACGGCACCCATTCACTGCAGAGGATCCAGTGTTGAGCAAGTGATGTACAGTCGTGGCCAAAAGTATTGGCAGTGACATAAATTTTGTGTTTTGCAAAATTTGCAACTTAAGCTGTTGTGGATCTCATTCACATTGTTTCCACAAGTATTGGCAGTGACATAATCTAGAAACAATGTGAATGAGATCCACAACAGTTTAAGTAGCAAATTTGGCAAAACACAAAATGTATGTCACTGCCAATACTTTTGACTGTAATGCTACATTTCAACAAATCTGTTCTCATGAAGAAACAAACTCATCTACATCTTGGATGGCCTGAGGGTGAGTACAGTTTCAGCAAATAAAAATTTTTGGTGAACTATTCCTTTAAAAAAATTAATGAATTGGATCATGAATGTAAGAAATTCTAGAGTTTGCAGTTAATTGTTGAGAATTACACCAATGGAACCTTTTGGTTAAAACTAATATTCCACTGTTTTAACTTGATACAAATGCATGATGTTATAAGTAGTGGGCGGAGCTTCGGGTCACTGTTTATGGAGGGCCCCCACATTTTGTGGTATGCCACTGGGTGAAGAAAGTAATCTTGAGCTCAGCGCGGACTGAGAAATTGTGCACAACAATACCAGGAATGTGCATTAAGAAAGTAAATTAGCCAACATTAAATAGCCAGCATGCAGAAAAGCCAAAGCACTACTAAACATGTAGACATACATGTTCTGTAATTAAACTCTCATAATTAGACCGCTGTGAACAGCATGTGATTAAGTTAGCTAATGTGCTATCGCATGTGCTGCCTGCTGCTCTTTACATTACAATAATGTAAAGCTGGTTTGACTGCTAATTGGGCCAGTTTATTTAATTCTAAATATGTGTTCAATCATTTCATTCATATAAAACATGTTAATTTATTGTATTTATTCACTAATTCATTCATTCACATTTGTTCATATTATTAATTACTCATTCATTTAAAATATTTGCTCTTTCATTTAATCAATCAATCCAATCATTCATTCATTCAAGCATATTTGTTCATGCATTTGATTTCATTAATTGAAATCATTTAGTTTAATCATTCATTCATTTGAAAATACTTGTTCATTCATTTTATTTTATTCTTTTTAGTTTATTCATTCTTTTAAAACAACTAATTTAATCATTTATTCATTTACAATTGTTTTTAATTAATTAATTCAAAACATTTAGTTTAATGACTTATTTAAAAATATTTCCTCATTAATTTTAATTAATTCAACAACATTTGTTCATTCATTTTATTTCATTCAGTCACTTAAAACATTCTATTTAATCATTCATTCAAAACTATTGTTCGTTCATTCATTCACATTAATTTTAATTAATTCAACAACATTTGTTCATTCATTTTATTTCATTCAGTCACTTAAAACATTCTATTTAATCATTAATTCAAAACTATTGTTCGTTCATTCATTCACTCACTCATTGTTTTTAAAAATATTTGTTCATTTATTTCAATAATTAAACTTTCATTATAGTCATTCATTCTTTAAAAAAAATAATTTCAGTGTTCATTCATTTTCAGTGTTTTCATTTTAATTATTCCTTAGTTCGTTTAACATATTTTCCCAATTATTATGTTTATTAATTTATTAATTCATTCAATAATATTTGTTCATTCAAGACATTTATTTGATTTAGTCATTCATTCATTGAAAGTGACTTTGTTTGTTTATTTTATTTATTTATTCATATATTAAATTATTGATTGATTGATTGATTGATTGATTAAATAATTCTTTAAAAAAATATTAATTTTATTTATTTATTAGTTCATTTAAACATATTTCTGTCATGACAACTCTCGGAGGGATTGGCATGGTAATGTACATGACAATGTTAATGTATTTGGTCTTGGCGGAAAAGATCTGCTGGTGCTGCGGCAGAGCAAGTACCGAGACTTGCTACTGCCAATACATCCACAACATGCTGCTGTGAGCATGTAAGAAATATTGCTGCTGCAAATATAACATACATGAAATAACCCCCATATAGCATACATGAATCACCTCATAGCAGATCTATACAGGTGGAGCTGGGGAAGGTGGAGGGTTTCTGAAGCAAGCTGCAACTGCTACGGCAAGAACTAGTCATATATTTGAATGTTGAGCAGCGAGCTCATTGGCTACCGATACAGGAGAGAACCAATCAGCTGTGCCAAGTGATAATGATGTTATTAGGTCAGACTGAGTTAGACCTATCGGACTGCGCCATCTAGAGTTTCATGCCAGAACTCTGTATTTGTCCATTCATTTTATGTACTAATTTATTAATTCTTCCATTCCAAACATTCATTCATATATTCCAATGAGCTTTTTGCTGTTTTATTAAAAATGGCAGTCTGGAGAAGACATGAAGGTTGTAGGACGGGGTGATTTCAGAAATTACGTTGAGGTTAAACTTCTGTCGTCTGCAGATAAGCACCAAATGCATCATGTCAGAACCGGCACGACCCAGCAGGCCACGTCTCCGACCACATTTGTGTTTGTAAGAATAAATACTTCAATCCTTAGACATGCAGATGCTATACAGATACTGTTTATTAGGTTTTTATAGGAAGAAACACTTCAGCCAGAACTGCTGCTTTGATTGCAACCATAAAAAATATATATTAAGCATAATTTAAATGTAGATCTCTACCAGCAAACAACACAAAAACATGTGCGTTACAATTTTAAACTATCACTGGGCCAATAAATATGCAATTTAAGAGCTCACAGTGGACTGAGGGAAACATTTAGTGCCTCAGCGGCCAATATAAACCTGATAAGATCAAAAGCATCAGGAGACGTTTATTACCACAACCAAATTAACATGCAGCTCGCTTTGCCCCGTTTCTCCATTAACCTGCAGACCAGAGGGGTTGAAATTAACCTTCAAATAGGAAAATATTCAGTTAGCCGCTGATCATATCAACAAACAATTTCTGTTCAGGAGAGATTACGACATCTGGATGGCGTTAATGTGTCAGAAAGTGACTTTAAAGGTCACATATTTTACACCTTTCTGGAGTTTTATTTTAGGTTTTGATGGTGATGTTGGGTGCCAGAATTGACGTAATACAGCCTCAAATTAGAAGTTTGATTGCATATCTGCTGCCACTGCCAGACAAAAAAAAAAACGATAAATGCGATAAAACGAGCGGACTGGACAGAAACGATCGTCAAAAATGCTGGCGTTTTGCAAAAGCCAGGAAATTTCAGTTTTGACAATATGGGACCTTTAAAGAGTCATTATGGATGTTAGCAGTGTGACAGCTAATAAACTCCACCTCTGCAATGTGTCCCATGAACGTCATTGAGGCGTAAATCTTTTCATATATTCACTTTTATTAGCCCATGTGAGATTTGGGTTCATAAATGTGTTTGCGTGTTCGTTTTATGTCCACTTGGAGTGTCACTGTCACTCTAAATATGCATAGACTAAAAGTTACAATTGTAGACAAATCTTTTATTTGATGAAGTGAACATCTTGCAAAGGAAAGAAAATACGTTAATATAGACACACATTAATAATTATCACTTAAATGTCAACGATACTAAAAATCAATGAGCATCAAGTAAAAACACCACACAACGCTACAAACTAGCAATGACAAAACAAACAAACAAAAACAAAATCAGCAAACAGCAAAACAACAACAACAAAAAATCCTACATCAGTAACCGCATGAGTGATTCATGCTGCATTGCATTTTCAAAAATATAATAATTTGTTCAGACATCTCTCTTAGGCTAGTTGGACAACATTTGAGGGAATAGTGTCGTTCTAACAAATTTGATGTAGATTACTGTATGTAATTCACATTGTTACCTGTGATGAAATGAAATCTTGTGGATAAAATTAAATATTTACCTGTGAAATTCTGTGGACTGGATAGAAATTTTCTAAATGTGTGTTAATCTGGGCTGAGAATATTACACTATTATTGGTAGATTTATGAAAGGATTTTGAAAGACTCACTTAAAAAAAAAAATATATAAAAAAAAAAATATATATATACAGTATATATATAGTTCTATGTTTTATTCAAAACTTTTTTGTAAAATTTTTTAAAGAGAATGTGATAAAATACTGTTTTTTGTCTGTTTTTATTTTGTTTTTCTTTGCTTGCTTTGTGTTTGTATTTGTTTTCGGTTCGTTTGGTTTTGTTTTGTGTTGTTTTGCTTTCTGTTTTTATTGGTTTGGTTTTTGGTTTTGTTTTGCTTTGTAATTTTTGTTTTTGCTTTGCTTTTTGCTTTGCTTTTTGCTCTGCTCTGCTTTGCTTTACTTTACTTGTTTTGTTTTGTTTTTTCTCCTTGGTTTTGTTTTTTGTTTTTGCTTTTTTGTTTGTTTTGTTTTGCCCACAATACCTTCATTTATTTTGTACTTTGAAACTCTGTCATCTTGCTTTACACAGTGAAAACTTTATTCAAATTAATTGAGAGAAAGTTTTGAATTAATTTCATGGTTGGAAGCCACTAGTTAATTTCCAACTGTGGTCAGATGAGTTCTTAACATCAGACTCTGACACATCTGTAATCAGGGGCTCCCACAGGCTCTTGTAGACTAGCACCGCTGAAAGAAAGAAACAGAAGAAACAGGGATAATTGAAAAGCATCTCATTACAGGTTCAGACGCAACTAGTCTAGCTGACACAAGGGCAAATATACTGTATAATATAAAGCGTTAGTGTGAGAACTCCAGCTGCAGTTTTCACATCTTGTTTTCTTCTCCTTCATTTGCTCTCGTACAGTCACAGGGACCTGAAGCCGGAGAACCTGTTGCTGGATGAGAAGAATAACATCAGGATAGCAGACTTCGGCATGGCGTCCCTGCAGGTGGGAGACAGTCTGCTGGAAACCAGCTGTGGGTGAGTAAAACTGAGCGTCATTATAACACTAATGATGAAGACAATCACTGCCTTCAGCTAAGACCGAACATATTTAAGATTTATGTAATTGAATTACATATAAAATTTACACAGTTTTAACAGAAGCAATCTAAACTTAATGTGATGCATATTGGCCAGGAATACATAGATGATACAGGTAAGAAACAGGCAGGTTTTCTGTAATATTACTAATAACCTGAATGTGTTTTAAATGCACAAAAACTTGGTTTATATGGTTATTATTAATTTATTGAATTTGCTTCAATCTCATTTTAAGTAATTTAATATTGCATGCTACACAGCTAGCCAAATTTAACCATGTTCATACTTTTTTAGATGCATAAATGTAATTGTTTTCACAATAAACAGATGTATGCTGATTCAGTTTGAATCAATGCATTTTGAAAATTTAAATAAAATCCAAGGAATTAAACAGGAAAGATTTTTACTCAAAAAATCTTATTTAGTTTTTTGTTTTGTTCAGGAGCAGACCAGATGGGTCTTGCGTTTTGCATTTTGTTTTGTTTTTGTTTTGTTTTGCTCGCAATACATTTGTTTCAAAATAAATAAATAACAATAATAAAAATAAAATAAAAATTGAATCTGTCACACAGCAAAAAATAAATAAATATTAATAATAATAATTCATAATTAATGAAGAGATTTTTTTGAGCAATTCATATGAATGCTTTTTTAAAATATGATATTTAAATAAAATCAATTCTGTATTCATGGTTTTGTTTTGTAACTGTTTGCATCTGTGTGACCAACAAATATGCATCACATTAAGTTTGTACATGTCTTTATGTTCAAACTGTGTACAGTAATTCAAATGGATGAAAATTTATATGCAATTCAAATACACAAATCTAAAATGTATGCCTAAATATTTCAGTCTTTTGGTCAAAAATGTCTATTTTTTAATGTACTCCGGGGTTGCCTGTAACGATGAATGAATGTTGGGAATAAAAGCACATCACAGCAAAGTCACAAGCACATGTGTATTTGTGTCAGTTTATATATGGAGATCACACTTATTAGGGGTCTTTCTACACTTTTGTATTTTATTTTTTCCTGTGAACTCCAGTTATATCATTAGTCAAGTTTAAGCATTTTCAATCCTCATTCTGACCCATATACTTCAAAATGGCTTTTTTTTAGGATTGGTCTGTTATGATTCAACTTTCTTTTTTTTTTTAATGTAAAATTAGTAACAGCATCTCTGCCAAACTGTTGGGACAGACTAGCAAGGAGTTTTCTTATTTTACGTCATCTAAATTGTGAATGTCAGAAGTAGTTACTGATTAGGCGAATCTCATGAAAACTGTCTTGAAATGTCTGCTACATATTTCCTCACAAAATATCTTGTGAAGTGAAAAAGCAGCTTATTTTAGTACAGTATGATTTTTTTTTCCAGTGCTCTCAATGTTCTCGTTTTTCTCTGTGTTTTCTTTGATTACTTGTTTTTCTTGTGATACTGGAGTGAAATATGACATCTCTTCTAAGATTCAGCCAGTTGTGCCGCTGTCTTCAGCTCCTTGTCAGTCACACAGAGTCCACACTGAGAGAGAGAGAGAGAGAGAGAGAGAGATTTGTATCCTTTGCTCGCTCAGCCAGAGGTCATGTGTGACTGTAGACAAGCTCATTCAGGAGTAAAGTGTTACTTTGAATCACAGCAGCACATTACGCTGCTCATTCTCTGATTCTCCGACCGCCACAGTCACTCGCTATAACACTGATAGAAAGTTCAAAAGATCGTTTATATGAAAAATAAATCTTTTGTAATATCGTGAAAGTCTATAATTTCACTTTTGATCAATATAATGCATGCATTTTTGAATAAAAGTATCAATTTCTTGCAAAAGTAGTGTAGTTTAGGCGTATTTTAAAATTGCTTTTATTCATCGATTTCCCAGTTGAGTTTAAAAGAGGTGCACTTTAATGGGAAGTCAATCATGTGGAAGCAACCAATGAACTTTGGGCTGAATTGTATGACCCGCCCCCTCTGACATCATCAGTGTGAATAGCTGTGGTGAAAACCAGCGCTTGCTTTTCTTCTGTTGTTTCTTCCAGGCCTGGGCTGAAGAGATAGCAGCCCGACTCATTTATTGCCTTTTATTTCTTTCTTAATGTCATTATTTCTCCTTTCAATAACTGACTTTCGCCCCCCACATATGCTGTAAAAGCGTCTGTCTTTCGTCAGTAGATTAATTTTGCTGCGTTCGCCCGACCTTTAGGATTACAGCCAGACACGGCCGTAGATTAGCGCTCAATGCAGTAAAATCACCGAGGCAGTTTCCGTACAGAGTCACCTCACGTTATATAATTACGGCTCTGCTGAGGTCAGACCGGACCGTCCTGTACCTCTGTGTGCGCTGGCGTCACGCTCACCGCGGGTCAGGAGCTACAGGACTTTGTGTCACACAGGAAGTCACAGTTACCTCGCAGCGGCGTGACTCAACATCATACTCAACAACTATCAGGATGAAGCCGAAAATCAGCTCTGAAACAGATCTGTGTTGATTCTGGAACCAATGTCCTTGACGTTTACAGTGACCCCGAAATTATTTTAAACCCTTCTGAAAGGGTTTATTTTGTGACAGTGTCTGGTTGACTGTACATTACCACACAGATTACTTGATAAATAAATACATATATCTATGAACTTTTATGTGAAAGAAGAGCACTTTTAGGGAGAGACAGGCATTTTGAGAGATGTATATTTAATTTATTAATTTCATTTATTTGTCCATTTAGAAATATTTGTTCATTCATTTAATTAATTTAGTAGTTAATTTATTCATTTAAAATTATTTTTATACAATAAAATTATTTATACGTTTATTGAAACATTCGTTCTTTTACAAACATTTGTTTTTATTGTTTGTTGTTTGTAAAGTTTGTTCTTTTTATTTATTTTTTCATATTTGTTCATTTATTCTGTTTATTTATTAATTTATACATTTAAATTTAAATTAAATGTTATAAATTAATAAATAAACAGAATAAATGAACAAATATGAAAAAATAAATAAAAAGTAAAAAATGTTAATTTATTATTCCTTTCATTCATTTAAAAATATTGTGTCTATTTATCCAGTCATTTACCCATTTAAAAACATTTTTGTTTAATTG
>NW_015540882.1:849765-854239 GCF_001515605.1 Sinocyclocheilus anshuiensis | reverse complement strand
CACACACACACACACATATATATATATATATATATATATATATATGTATATATTGTTTAATATATTCATTAATGCATTCATTGTTTAAACAATACTTGTGTATTTATTTCATTCTTTTTATTTATTCATTAATTAAGATGCCCATTCATTCATTTAAAAACATAGCTATTCATTCATTATTTAAAAATATGTGTTTGTTCATTTTTATTTATTAATTTACTAATTCATTCATTACTTTTAAAAAATGTTTTTTTCTATTTAGTTATTTATTCTTATAAACATTTTGTTCATTCATTCATGCATTTAAAATATTTTGTCTATTTTTTTTTTTAAATCATTATTTTAAAAACATTTGTTCATTCATTAAAAAAAAATGTCATGCATTATTTAAAAAATATTTGTTCAGTATTTGAGTTTATTGAATCATTTGTTCATTCTTTTTAAAATATTTGTTATTTTTATTCATTTATTAATTCATTAATTTGTTCATTTATTCTTTCAAAAATATTTTATCTATTCATTTAATTATTGATTCTTCCTTCTTTAAATACTTAAAATGTATTTATTTATTTATTTATTCAGTCAGTCAGTCAGTCAGTCAGTCAAATGTTTCCTAATTGTGTAATGTGATTTAGCTCACGCTAATAAATGCTTTTTTTTTATCCAAACGTATGTAAATACTCTCAGGATTTGATAAATAGTGGCTTTGTGTAACGGTACAACCTGCAACAGCCCCACTTTGACTCAGAGACTAACCTACACACTCGAAATAATACCGCCATTATTGATTCAGAGCTTCATGGATGCCTTCCGCTGGAGTTGATGGTGTTTATTGTTGTATCCCTATTACCACGCACTGTTTTGGCTTAATGATCATCGTACATTGCACCAAAAAGAGACATCTGAACCCATATGTCTGATGGTTTGCACACCCACATCAGTTATGAGTCATCTCATATCTGCCTGTCATTGGTTGATGAGTTTTGCAGAAATGAGCGAGGAAATGAGCTCTAGCAAACAGCTTGGAGTAGATAAATGATCTGGCACCACGCGCTGCAGGGGTCCTTCATAAACTCATCCCTTAATGGCTGTATTTTTATCTCTAATTTGCTTTCCTCATCAACATAAACAATGAAAATATTTTACGGCCTTAAAACATCCGATTCGCTTTGATCCCTCCGATTTAACGCACCTGCTGCGGAGGAAAACACTGAAATGCTGCGGTCGTTACACCTTCAGAATCATAATGAGCGAAAGTAGACCTGTCGAGGCTAATGCGTTGAGAGCAATACGTTTAGTTTGGAGTGAAACTGAGTCTGTTTTAGACTTTGATGCATTCTGAACAGATTCAGCAGTGTTTTATTATAAAACATGTAATGGCAGCTGCATTTTAGAATCAATAAATTCAACAGTCCAAGAACTGGCCTCTGTTGCAATAGTATTTATGATAAAGGGCTTTGTGACATATTTGTAGAGTATTCTGGAAGATACCATGTGCTTTGACAGCTCCATCTGAGATCAATTCTGAATTATTATACCATTCTGCTCTTATTTTCAGAGTTGGCCATGAATATGGAAGCTTATTCCTGCCACGGGTTAATAATATTAATAATAATAATAATAATAAAGGTAATTGCAAAATTATCTCACAATTATCACTTTTTTTCTCAAAATTCTGACTTTTGTTATCAAATTCTCTGAATTGCGAGATATAAACTCAACGTGTTAACTCTCACATTTTTTGTTTATATCTCACAATTCAGATATTTCTTCTCAAAATTGATAGATATAAAACAAAACAGAACTGTGAGATTTTAACTCGTCTAAATTGAAAAAAAAAAGGTCTAAATTGTGAGATATAAACTCATAATCAAGAGAAAAATGTCGGAATTGTGAGATAAAAAAAGTTGTAATTACGTTCAGAGAAAGAAAATCATAATTATGAGATGTAAACTCAGGTATGACACAGGTGCGGGTTTATAACTTGAATTTGTCAGAGATAAATGAGCAATTCTGAGAAAAATGTAGAATTATGGGATAAACCTCAAATATGTGTGGAAAAAGACAAAATTGTTATATAAAAAGTTGCAAATATCTTTATTTTTTATTCCATGGTGGGAAAAAAAATTAAATCATTACAAGGTGCAAACTAGTGATTTGGAGGAAACAAAAGTCTTTGAGGGAAAAAAAATGGTTGCAATTATCAATTTTTTTTTATTCCATGGTGAAAAAAAAAATTGTGAGATATAATCTCACAATTGACCCTTCATAGGGATTTCGATTGACAGGTGATCTGACCAGTCATAACGGCGAATCTGCCATTTTGTCCGACAAATAAACCAGACAGGAGAGTAGATCACAACACATTAAAGAGCCACAAAACAGTATTTATTGTTTGAATTTCTTACAAAATGACACAATTTGAAAGCTGAGACTTTGTTTCATACCAAAAGCAACGAGCTCTTGTCTGTCGGCGTGTTGTCAGTGTCCTCTTTGCTCCGCGATGTATTTTTCACTGTGTGAGAACATGATGTGTGGCGTAAGAGCACCATGGCTTGTCGGACGTAGCAACAGTAACTAAGGAGGTGCGGGTCTTTGCCAAGGGTCAGTTCTGAGAAAAGTTAGAATTGTGAGATATAAGCTGGGAATTCTGAGAGAAAAAAAGTCTTAATTGGGAGATATAAACTTGCAATTGCGAGAAAAAGGTCTGAATTCTGTGATAAAGAAGTTGCAATTACCTTTTTCAATGTTTTATTCCATGGCAGAAACAAAACAACAGAATTACAAGTTACAAACGTGCAATTCTGATAAAAAAAGTCTGAATTATAAACTCAAAACTGCGAAATAATTGTGAGAAAAGTCGCAATTACCATATTTTTTTAAATTCCGTGGCAGAAAAAACTGTGAGATATAAAATGATAATTCAGAGAAAAAGAAGTCTTAACTTGCAATTACCTACTTTATTGTTTTTTTTAATTGTATCAGCTTCTTTACATAAAGCTCTTCCTTCAACATCATCTCTCGTTGAAGCCGAACGGCAGCTTTTCAGTTGATGTTTGTAATGTTTCTGTATGCAGATGGAGCACTTTGAGTTGAATACTACATTAGATGATAAGCAAAAGCTTACACTAACAGGATATTCATATTTGCATAGGCGCACGCTTGTGAAGGCATCTGAGGGATCGTGCGAGCTCACTGTGAAACTCTCCAAATATGATTAACTCTGAACGTGCCTGTTAATCTCTGAAAAAAAAAACGTTCACACTTGCGTTGATGGGACGAGTGTTATGCTCAGATGCACAACACCGTTGTAGAGAGGATTTGTCAAGAAAGATTAATGGAGACAGGATGTCAGCTGGTGAAACAGGAAGTACCGTCAACATTTTGTGACCCTAATTACTCTGCGAAGATGTTATCTGCTTCTTTAGTGTATCTTTGTCCCTCCAACCGGATCGTGATATTAATCATTCTGAGCAAACAGTGCCACACATCACGGATCAGTGCAGATGGGAAACGTCTACTGAAATTCAGAGTGCTTTTGCTTTGGGGAATTACAGCTTGCCTTCTATGGTTTTATATGTTTATTTGACAGAAATAGTATTGTGAAGAACTAGATCGTCACTGAAGTGAATGGCACTAGTTAAACACAAATGACATGCTTTCTGCAATGGTTCAATGGTACACAGATATTATATCTATTTTCACTTGCCATGTTTATTTTAAGAGGGGTGTACTACCTGGAAAAGAAAAATATAATTCGTTAATGTTGTATGCTGTTGTATATGCTGTTATGGCGGATATTATTTATGCATAAGGTAGCCGGAGGGGTGGAGTTAGGACTATAATAGAGAGCCCAGCCATCAGTTGAGGGTTCTTGGAACCAGCGAGCGTGCAGTTGTAGTGCCGTGCACCTCAGATCGTTAATAAGGAGTGCTTACGTGTGCTTATGTGTGTGTGTGTGTGTGTGTGTGTGTGTGTGTGTGTGTGTATATATATTGAAGTATTTCTATTGTTTTTTTTTTTGTTTTTTTTTTGGGACGTGCACTGTAAAAAGCCAATCACACTGTGTGGACTGTACTACCTTTCTGATACTGTAAACAGAACACCTTGCACCGGAGTGCACTACGAGACAGCCGTCATTATTTTGTTTTTAAACGAGCTCATATCCACGAGGGAGTCTTGGCTCCGTCTTGTGTCACAAATATAGTGATTATAGTAACTTATTGGGAAGAGATGAGATCTGGAGATGTTGCAGGTCAGACTTGAACCGGCATCATCCCAATGAGCACCACAGCTTTGATGTTTTAATGTAATTACAAAAAAGTATTTTTTTGTCATGTCTATACAGTATATATGTGCGTGTGTGTGTTTATATATATATAAAATAAGTGCTGTCAAATCGATTAATCACGATTAATCGCATCCAAAATAAAAGTTTGTTTATGTAATATATGTGTGTGTACTCTGTGTATTT
>NW_015540882.1:848622-849332 GCF_001515605.1 Sinocyclocheilus anshuiensis | reverse complement strand
ATATATATATATATATATATATATATATATATATAGTATTATACAAATTGTAAAAATATAAAATAATGAATGAGTGTGTTCATTTAGCATGGAACAAATCTGTTATTTTATATCTTTACTGTATTTTACTTCTTGGATGAAACATTTTGAAAGTACTTGCCAATACATGTCAATTATTAAAGGCATGTAAATAAGACATAAAAATATTGAGAGATGAATACACAGAGATTACTGCTGGTAACTCCAGCTGATGTTGTCTTTTCACAGATCTCCTCATTATGCGTGTCCTGAAGTCATCCAGGTGAGTGTTACCTGACTGTCAGTAAAAAAGAGACCTATGAATGTATGACCTGATCTGGAATCGGGATTGCATTTTGACTTTGTCTTGTCTCTGTTAGGGAGAGAAGTATGACGGAAGGAAAGCAGACGTTTGGAGCTGTGGTGTCATTCTGTTTGCTCTGCTGGTGGTGAGTCATGGCTAATTGCAAAGTCACTCCAGACTTTACCTTACAGGAATAGTTCACCCTAATATAACATTTCTGTCAACAATTACTTACCTTCATGTTGTTCTAAACCCATGTGACTTTATTTCTTCTGAGAAACGTAAAATAAATATTTTTTTAAAGGGGTCAAAAAGAACGTTGCTAAAAAGAACATTATTTTGTGTATTTGGTGTAATGAAATGTGTTTATGCGGTTTAAGGTTAAAAA
>NW_015540882.1:847114-847678 GCF_001515605.1 Sinocyclocheilus anshuiensis | reverse complement strand
GACATATCTGTATATATAAAATAAAATAATGTGTATATATATATATATATATATATATATATATATATAGTATTATGTAAAAAGTAAAAATATAAAATAATGAATGAGTGTGTTCATTTAGCATGGAACAAATCTGTTATTTTTACTGTATTTACTTTCTGCTTTGTGGAAGTAAAAAAAAGACAACTCTGAATGTGTGACCTGATCTGGAATCGGAAGGATTGCATTTTGACTTTGTCTTGTCTCTGTTAGGGAGAGAAGTATGACGGAAGGAAAGCAGACGTTTGGAGCTGTGGTGTCATTCTGTTTGCTCTGCTGGTGGTGAGTCATGGCTAATTGCAAAGTCACTCCAGACTTTACCTTACAGGAATAGTTCACCCTAATATAACATTTCTGTCAACAATTACTTACCTTCATGTTGTTCTAAACCCATGTGACTTTATTTCTTCTGAGAAACGTAAAATAAATATTTTTTTAAAGGGGTCAAAAAGAACGTTGCTAAAAAGAACATTATTTTGTGTATTTGGTGTAATGAAATGTGTTTATGCGGTTTAAGGTTAAAAA
>NW_015540882.1:839044-845551 GCF_001515605.1 Sinocyclocheilus anshuiensis | reverse complement strand
TGTTCTGGAACAGTGTTGTAAATACAACTTAACCACTGATTTCTAGTCGTGTCCTCTTTTGGAAGACCAAACAAAGTAGTTTTGCTTTCACAACGAAACACACAGTGTCTTCACGACATGGCGGCGGCAACAACACTACTACAGCGAGAATCAAAGTTACGCCTTCTTTCTTTGCGTGAACATTTGGGCGGCGTTATGCAAATCTTCCCACACAGTGACGTAGACATGTGGGGGCGCGTTTAAACGAGGCATTTTAGGAGGGCGTGGACGAGTCTTAACTTTTATAAAGAATATCTCTTTGGGTTTGAGACTTTAGTCTTTGCAACTTTAGGGGTCTTATCTATTCACGAACAGCTTGTAACACTCCAAAGAGAAAGGAAAACTTGAAATCGTAATATATGACCCCTTTAAAACTATATGAGTTTTCAGAGTATGGAAAAGAGCAGCATGAACATAACAAGAAAATATCTCCTTTTGTTAAAGGAAAGAAAGTCATACAGGTTTGACAGAATTTTTATTTTTGCGTGAACTATATCTTAGATTAAGTCAGATATTTTCTCTTTAGTTTGATCAAATTGTGTAGAAACACACAAATAACTTTCAAACACATTGTATTATGTTGCTGATTTTGACAGCGTGATGGATATTAAAGTTAAACTCATGTTTTCAGAATGTTATCTGCGATCCTTTTTCATCAGAAATGGTATTTTGTGAAAATGAACATGCATATGTGAATGAAGGCTGGGAATTGATTCTATTGTCCCAAAGACAATAGAATTTGGAGCAGGTATGCGTCACACTTCTGCACTGCGTTATTAGCAGATTTTATTTGAAATGTTTTACCTGCACATCTCAACCGCAGCGATATCCCCAAGAGTTCCAGCTCATTTGAAATACTCTTGTTCAATTTTGAGAGTAAAATTGAGACCCTTGAGTCTGAGAGGTTTATCTGTATACACAGAGCCACTGGCCTGCATTTTAAAGCGGAGCTGGATTGTTTTTGACGTTCTAGAAATGATGATGACTCAGTCCTTTCTTCAATGAGCTTCTGCAACTTCAGAGCAGACTAGAGCTGCACATTACATTCAAACAACCACACAGGAACCTCAGCTCAACGGTTCTTTTCTTTTCTTTTTTCTTTTGTTTTCTTCTTTTTTGTTTTCTTTTGTTTTCTTTTTTCTTGCATCACCTCTTGTCTCTTCTCTTGTCTCCTCTTGTCTTTTTGTCTCATCTCATTTAATCTCATTTAGTCTCATCTTTTTTGTATCATGTGATCTCGTCTTGTTTTGTTTCCTTTCTTTTCTCATCTCATTGCATCTCATTTTATCTTGTCACGTGTCGTCTAATTTTTTCTTATCTTATTGCATTTAATGTTGTCTTGTTTTGTTTGGTCTTGCCATATCGATTTGTCTCTTTTTTTTTTTCCTCTCTCGTCTCATCTCATTTTATCTCCTGTTACCTGGTCTTGTCTCGTTTGTGTATTCTCTTTTATTTTGCCTATTTTGTTTTGTCTTGTTTGGTCTTGTGTCATATTGTCTTGTCTCTTCTCTTCTGTTTTCCTCTCTAGTCTCATCTCACTGCATCTCATTTTGTCTCGTCTCGTGTCTTCTTGTCTCGTCTCATTTTTGTCTCTTATTGGGTCTCATCTTATTGAATTTCATTTAGTCTTGTCTCGTCTCATGTTGTTTGGTCTCTTTTTGTCTGTTTTCCTCTCGCACCTCATATCATTTGGTCTCATCTTTTGGGGGAAGTCGTGGCCTAATGGTTAGAGAGTCGGACTCGTAACCCAAAGGTTGCGGGTTCGAGTCTCGTACCGGCAGGGATTGTAGGTGGGGGGAGTGAATGTACAGCGCTCTCTCCCACCTTCAATACCACGACTGAGGTGCCCTTGAGCAAGGCACCGAACCCCCAACTGCTCCCCGGGCGCCGCAGCAAAAAAAAAAAAAGGCTGCCCACTGCTCCGGGTGTGTGTTCACGGTGTGTGTGTGTTCACTGCTGTGTGTGTGCACTTTGGATGGGATAAATGCAGAGCACTAATTCCGAGTATGGGTCGCCATACTTGGCCACATGTCACGTCACTTTCACTTTCATCTTGTGTCGCCTTGCCTCGTCTCATTTTTATCTGTTCTCTTCTTTATTTTTGTTCATCTTATTGCATTTCATGTTGTTTTGTCTCTGCTCTTTTTTCATTTTGTCTCATCTCAAATAGATTTGTCTCTTCTGTTTTTCTCTCATCTCATCTCACTGCATTTTATCTTATCTCTTGTCACCTTGTCTCATCTCATTTTTGTCTCTTTATTTCATTTTGTACTGTTTTGTGTGGTTTTGTGTCATATTGTTTTGTCTCTTCTGTTTTCCTCTCTCTTCTCATCTCATTTAGTCTCATCATGACACCTTGCCTTGTCTCGCTTTTGTCTGTTCTTTCATTTTGTCTCCTCTTATTGCATCTCTTTTTGGCTTGTCTCATCTCATCTCATCTTGCCTCATTTAGTCTCTTCTCTTTTGTTCATTTTGTCTCATCTCGTCTCATTTGTTCTTAAGTCATCCCGTCTCTTTCTGTCTATTCTCATGGCATTTAATTTTGTCTCTTTTGATTTGTCTTTTATTTTTTCTTATCTTATTACATCTCATATTGTCTGCTCGCACTTTCATCTCATCTATTTTCTTTTCTCGTTTTGTCTCATTTCATCGGTTTTGTCTTGTTTAGCCATCCTATCAGTACATTACTCTTCTCTTCTTTCATTTTGCCTCATCTCATTGCATTTCTTTTTGTTTCATCTTCACAGTGTCTTCATATCTAATTGTGTCTTTTTTATCATCTCACATTTGTTTTTCTTTTCTTTTCTTTTCTTTTCTTTTCTTTTCTTTTCTTTTCTTTTCTCTTCTTTTCTTTTCTTTTCTTTTCTTTTCTTTTCTTTTCTTTTCTTTTCTTTTTCGTCCCTTTATGAAATATATAATGACCTGCTGTGGAAAGGCAGACAGCACCAAAACCAAAAATAAAATTGACTGCTGACAGACTGTGCTTTGGAAGACTGACTCTATGCTGAATACTCAAAATCCTCTCATATACAGTGATTGGAGTGCATTTATGCACTCATCCTGTCTCTCTCTCTCTTTTTTTATTCCTTTTTTTTGCTTTTTCATCAGAAATAAAAATGAAACATCATCACTCTCATCTGTAGCATGTCAGCAGTACCGACAGACACCTTACATAAGAAAAAGCACCGAAGCGAGAGTTAATAAATGAAAACTTATAATTTTTAGGTCAATCCTCTGAGCACTTGTCTTCTAATTTGTTCTCCTTCTCCAGCAATCCTCATTTACTCTGAATTTCTCCTCAGACTGATGCATTTTCTTTTTGTTGTCCGTGTCTTTCATTCAGGGAGCTCTGCCGTTTGATGATGACAATTTAAGAAACTTGTTAGAAAAAGTGAAGCTGGGTGTGTTTCACATGCCCCATTTTATCCCACCGGACTGCCAGAACCTTCTGCGAGGAATGATCGAGGTCAACTCTGGTAATCGGTTAACGGTAAGACAGATGAGTTTCAACTGAGACGTTTTCATGGGTTTAGTTATATAGCATCAGTTTCATATATAGAAATGCTAGTTTTAATAGAATTTTTATTCTAGTGAACTAAGTAATAACCAACTGCAACAGTAGCAGTAAGTATTTTTACTATCAGCATAAAGTCTGGTCCACTATACAGTTTGCAGCTGACTGAAAAATGCCCACTTAGAGAAGAAGACGTCATTTAACTGATGCACAAAGTGATTTGCATTATGCACATTGTACGCGAACTCTTACATATGCGTATAAACCGAACCGATGTATACTTTGGGCTTTAGACAATAACAAGTCAGATAACATGCTGTGGATCTTGTTCCTTTGGTTGCAGATGTCCTCTACACGTTTTTATTTTTTATTTTTTTTTTAATATTTATGTTAGTGTTTAGCTTTTTCACAGAAC
This sequence comes from Sinocyclocheilus anshuiensis, assembly GCF_001515605.1. Taxonomy (NCBI): domain Eukaryota; kingdom Metazoa; phylum Chordata; class Actinopteri; order Cypriniformes; family Cyprinidae; genus Sinocyclocheilus; species Sinocyclocheilus anshuiensis. The sequence goes on along the minus strand of NW_015540882.1, from coordinate 841,583 downwards.
AAACAGGACAACGATAACGAATAAAAGATAATTACAATAATAAAATATAAATTAAAATGTAATAACCTATGACAGAACAACAGAACACTTGAGGGACAAATGCATATAAAGGCAAATTATAATTTAACTTGTCAGGTAATGCATAAGCAGGATACAAATTCGTAAATGTTGTAAAGTCACTTAGTCCTGTGCATGTATATTAAAATAAAATGATGACATTTATTGTGCAAAATACAAAAAAAAAAAAGCATTATCCTGACTTATTGGCTGTCAAATAATACTTTAGGCACTATATTAAATACATTATCAATTAATTCAGATCACACTCCATTATTAATAACTTGTCATTAACAAGGGTCATTGGCTATGAATGCATTACATCAATTACATTGAGATAATCTAAAATTTGGCCCCATGTTTTGTCAAATACCTCAGATTTTTCATTATTGATGTACCTCAACCTCTCCAATACATACTTACAAGATCTCTACCCCACATTTCAAACTTGGGTGCAAAATCAGTTTTCCACATTCTTAAAATAACCCTCTTGGCAAATATCATACTGAATAATATGGCTTGTCTTTCATGTATATTAAACATCTTTAAATTACTAAATATCCGTTATAGCTAAAAGCGGACATGGTTTGAGATTCTTTTTGAATGCTTTAGAAAAACAATCAGATATGTTTTCCCAATATTCCTGTAATTTAGGGCACAAGTATGTGAGTTAAGGATTCCTCTGCTACTTTACACCTGTTACAGAATGGAGAAACCTTTGGAAAAATGCTGTGCAATTTTACCTTAGATAAGTATAATCTATGCAAGGTTTTAAACTGAATTAAATTATGCCTTACATTAATTGAACAAGTATGTATGTTCTCAAGGCCTTCTTCCCAACTGTCTGAATCGATCTCTAAACCTAATTCTATCTCCCAGGCCTGCTTAATTTTGGCTTCATCTACTACTTCATGTTTTAACAGAGTACTATAGAAATATGACACAGCTCCCCGATGCAAAGTATTAAACTTATGCATTTCTTCAAGTACATTGTGTTCTGTCATCACATTAAAAATTGACATCTGTTTTTTCACAAAATCTCTAACTTGTAAGTATCCAAAAAAATTAGAAATATTGATGTTAAAGGCTTTTTTTAATTGCTCAAATGAGGCAAATGTCCCGTCTATATACAGATCTTTTATTCTTTTAATGCCATTCTTCTCCCATTGTGTAAAACCTGAATCAAGTAAACCATGAGAGAAGGGATGATTCTGACATATAGGACTATCTAGGTACACGTCGGGAACCTTCAAATAGGCTTTAATCTGTTTCCATATTTTCAGCGCATTATTTATAATAAAGTGATTATCATATAAGGCCAGGTCAATTCTAATAGGACTATTAAGAAGAGCAGCAAGAGATGTCCTATTGCAAAATGCTTGCTCCATTCTAAGCCAGGACGGATCTCTATTTGTATCAGAAGGTCGCTTTTTCCACCATGCGAAAATACTTTGATTAGCTGCCCAGTAGTAATATCTGAACTGTGGCAGGCCAAACCCTCCCTCCTTTTTAGTTTTGCGTAAATGTTTCTTTGATAATCTCACATTCTTGTAATTACACAAAACATTTTACTATTGTGTCTAGCTGCTTAAAAACTTTTAAACTCTGTGGGATAAAACAAGGGAGTAACTGAAAAATTTACAAAAATCGTGGAAGTACTACCATCTTCACTAAGTTAATCCTTCCTGCCATTGACATGGGCAATGTTCTCCAGAATTCAATATTTTGTTTCAACTGATCTAACATTCGTTGCCAAGTTATCCTAAGCAGATCTTTGGGTTCTTTAGTAATTGTGACTCTAAGATATACAAATGAATTGTATGTTTTTTTTAAAAGGTGTGGATTTCAGAAATTGTGGGTCAATTTTTGTTGTAATGGGCATTAATTCACTCTTTTCCCAGTTAATTGTAAAGCCAGAGAATGTCCCAGATGTTTTAATCAAAGACAACACCGAAGGAACATACTTTTGAGGGTTAGAAATATATACTAAAATGTCATCTGCATTAGTTGTCGACCGATATTGGTTTTTTGACAGCCGATGCCGAAATCTTGGAAAGCAGGGTGGCCGATATAAAGCTGATATAATTTTATTTATTTTAATTCATGTTTAAGAAATTTGAAATCATTTGAAAATTGATTAAAAAATAAATGTGTTAAATAAACATACTTATACTTTAGATGACAAAGTATTTTTCACAAATAAATAAATATTTAATAAAAAATATAATAAAAAAGGAAGTAAACACTGTAACCAGCAGGGCACTCAGTATTCTGGGAAGTTTGTGTGCATTGGGAATCATATTTTTTCAAATAAAGCCAAGGTAACACTCATTTTACATACAGCACACAGTGGAAATGACATGAATATGGCAGTGGGCAAATGTATAAAGTGCAGAATAATTTAAAATCACGAGTTTAAAGGGGTCATATGATGCTTTTTTAAAGATCATTATTTTGTGTATTTGGTGTAACAGAATATGTT
>NW_015540882.1:827432-839008 GCF_001515605.1 Sinocyclocheilus anshuiensis | reverse complement strand
TGCGCCATTTGCTTGTAACACTCCAAAGAGAAAGGAAAACTTGAAATTGCATCATATGACCCCTTTAAAGTTTGTCGATCGCGCATCTCCAGTGAAGCTGAACTCTCCTCCTGACCTTATTCAATTCACATGGACCGACCGTCACACAGAGAGCACGCGATCATTCAGGTCACATACACACTTCACAAGATCTCACAGCTGGATCCGACTAAGTTTGCAAGCTTTGTGAAATTAAATGTTCATTAGTCATTCAATGATTTGTTTAAATTCTTCTATCCATATTAGACAGAACTGTTAACGACGACGGCGAACAAGAGGGAGAATGTGAGCACTGTGCTCAGGCGCTGCTGCTGTCAGCGTCGTCAAAATAAAAGTCTCAAACACATCGATATACCGATGCCGATATTTTAAAAATGCCAAATATCGGCCGATATATCGGTCGACCACTAATCTGCATACAATGAAATGAGGGAGACCCTTAATGTTTACAGGATAAATCCCTGAATGTTGCCTAATACTTACTGCTAACGGTTCGATAAGAATTGCAAACAAAAAAGGCGAAAGTGGACATCCCTGTTGCGTTCGTCTGCATATCTTAAAGGGAGAAGACACATTTTGGTTTGTGATTACAGATGCAACTGGATGAGCATATATAATATCAATCCAGCTAGACTGGCCCAAAGCCAAATGCTTCTATGGCAGACCTCATGTACTTCCATTCCACTTGATCAAAGGCACGCTGTGCATCAAGAGAAATAATAACTGTATCTGTGCAGTGCTTGGCATATAAAATGTTAAAAAGACGGCGCAAATTAAAATACATATATCGACCAGGAATGAAGCCTGTTTGGTCCGGGTGTATAATAGAGCGAATATGACTTTTCAGACGATTCACCAATATTTTTCAGATAAGTTTGGTTTCTATTGGGATCAACAAAATGGGACGGTAAGATGACACCGATAGCGGATCCCGTCCTGGTTTAGGAATTAAAGTTATATCGACTCTATATAAAGTGGGAGTTCATTTGAAATTATCACCACTATGTTTATACATGCGTAAAAGAAGGGGGGAAATTATGTCACTAAATTTCTTTAAAAATTCAATGGTAAGCCCATCTGGGCCAGGAGATTTATTGTTTGGAAAAGACAAAAAAATGGCTCTGTTAATCTCTTTAAGGCTTATGTCTGCATCTAAATGTTTAACTGCGTCTTCATTTAATTTAGGAAGATGCAAATTAGCTAAGAAATTAACTGCAGTATTTGCAGTTGCATTGTCCTGAGACCGGTATACATATTCATAAAATTTAGCAAAGCACTTATTTATATTAGTTGGATTATTTATGAGATTGCCGCTACTTGATCTAATTGAATGAATAGCGCAAGATGCTTGGGCCTGCCTCAGCTGACAAGCAAGCAACTTTTGCGGCTTGTCTCCTAGTTCAAAATATTTTTGTTTAACTTGATTGAGCATTTTTAATACATTTTTAGACATAAGCACATTATATTAATGTTTTAATTCTCTACATGTTTTTCATGTATGATAAATATGATGAGATGCTAAATAAGATGCTAGTAGTTAGCAGTCAGAGAAAAGTGGGATTTTCCCGTTTTCTGGCTCTCTTGCTTTAGATTCAGTGGGGAATCTTGATACTGTGACTCGGCGATAAAGAGAAAGAGGAGTTTGATGTGCAGATAGTAAAGCTCGTCGGACAGTTCAAAGCTAGTGCGTTTGTGTGTTTGGAGATCAGCGTGTCCAGACACATCTGCCATCACCGTGACCTTTCTCTCCTCACAGAGGACGCAGATACTAAACAATAAAAAGCTGCTTTTGACTTGAGTAAATGCTCAAATCAGAGTTCTTCTGGAGCTGATATCTGTCAGTTTGTCAGGCTGTGATTCACACTTTGACGTGAGAGATAACGGACAGAATATTTGCTGAAATACTATAGAATGGCACTGAGTCCAAATCATGAGCAAATCTAGAGTTAAACTGTCTCTTTTCTTGGTGCAAAAGGTCAAGGGAATTATCTCTGTCTCAGTTTGTCTGTCCTTATCTTGCTGGATGAATCTCTTGAAACCCGTATTGAACATATCTGGCATGTGGATGAAAAAAGATTATTATCTTATAGTGTTATTATATATAAAAAAAAACATACATTTTTATTGATAATTTGCATTGATTTTGAATGTTTAAAAAAATCTAATTCTCATTATTGTAATGTAAATAAAATGTGTAAAATAGTATTTAATAAAAATAAAGCATACATTTATTTTTTGTGGTATATTGCAAAAAAGCTAAATTTTATTTAGGTAATTCTCTTTTGATTTTGGCCTGAAATGTCACAGTAACCTTGAGGACCTGAGGTAGTTTTTCTAGTTCATATGAAATCTATTAAACCTCCTCCGTCGCGGTTATAGCACACTTCTGTACAGACAGTCAAAGCATTGACTCGCTCCGCAGGAAGACCATTTCAAACCGTGTTTCCATGGAGAAACAACTTAAACAGGAAGTAGAACTCTGGGTCCACATGAAAGTTCTGTATTAATATCTCCATTTATTCCCCTAGACTACAAATGGACACTTTTGCTGGCTCTCAGAACTCACAAGAGATTTGTATTTAATTCCTTAGAATTTAAGAAGAAAAATTCGGAGAAAAACTGTTAGTTAAAAGAAAGAGAGCTGAGATCTCGTCTCCTGCATGACACGTACGGCCTCAACTCGCTGTACTCTCACAGAACATCGTCTTATGATCACGTCCCACGTCTCGTTAGCTTGTTCTCGTTACCTTTTACGAGTGTGGCATCTTAATGAGTCACAGTGGCTTTCAAGGACAAGCCTGCAGGAAACACACACGTCTTTAAGTCACTGATAGAGTTTGATAGTGGCTGAATTGTCGAACGCCCTCACGCATGTCTGAGAAAGACATTGAAAAATTCATATTCACAATGAGCAATGATTCATTTTCCCAATGCAAAATTCACAACACACATTCCTGAAAATACCAGACAGCTGTTTCTTATAACATGTTGGAAATGGACTTTGTGGTAAGATATAATTAATGATTATGGATTTTAATAATGAACTCTAATAACTTAAACAGGCCTCAACAATAAGGTGCATCTAGACTGTAAAAAAAATATATATTTTTACAGTATAAAACTGTAATTTACAAACAAGAAAATTTAAATGAATAAAATGTGTAAAATAGTATTTAATAAAAATAAAGCATACATTTATTTTTTGTGGTATATTGCAAAAAAGCTAAATTTTATTTAGGTAATTCTCTTTTGATTTTGGCCTGAAATGTCACAGTAACCTTGAGGACCTGAGGTAGTTTTTCTAGTTCATATGAAATCTATTAAACCTCCTCCGTCGCGGTTATAGCACACTTCTGTACAGACAGTCAAAGCATTGACTCGCTCCGCAGGAAGACCATTTCAAACCGTGTTTCCATGGAGAAACAACTTAAACAGGAAGTAGAACTCTGGGTCCACATGAAAGTTCTGTATTAATATCTCCATTTATTCCCCTAGACTACAAATGGACACTTTTGCTGGCTCTCAGAACTCACAAGAGATTTGTATTTAATTCCTTAGAATTTAAGAAGAAAAATTCGGAGAAAAACTGTTAGTTAAAAGAAAGAGAGCTGAGATCTCGTCTCCTGCATGACACGTACGGCCTCAACTCGCTGTACTCTCACAGAACATCGTCTTATGATCACGTCCCACGTCTCGTTAGCTTGTTCTCGTTACCTTTTACGAGTGTGGCATCTTAATGAGTCACAGTGGCTTTCAAGGACAAGCCTGCAGGAAACACACACGTCTTTAAGTCACTGATAGAGTTTGATAGTGGCTGAATTGTCGAACGCCCTCACGCATGTCTGAGAAAGACATTGAAAAATTCATATTCACAATGAGCAATGATTCATTTTCCCAATGCAAAATTCACAACACACATTCCTGAAAATACCAGACAGCTGTTTCTTATAACATGTTGGAAATGGACTTTGTGGTAAGATATAATTAATGATTATGGATTTTAATAATGAACTCTAATAACTTAAACAGGCCTCAACAATAAGGTGCATCTAGACTGTAAAAAAAATATATATTTTTACAGTATAAAACTGTAATTTACAAACAAGAAAATTTAAATGTAAACCAGTAAATTCAACAACGCACACTGCTATTAAAATCTGTTTTGTACCTTTAACATACTGACAACCACCATAATATGCAGGTGGTAAAAGAGAAAGCCACATGAAGAATCAAAGCTCATCACAAGAAGCTTCACCACAAGCAGAAGTATATACTAATATATAGAAGGTGCACAAGTCCTTTCATCCAACCAAAAACAACATCCTGGTCCCAAATGTACATAACTGATAACAAAAACAATTAAAAAACATGATTATTTAAACAAAATACTTTCAAATGTGGAGTGTCATGCAGGGAATTCTGGGAATATCAGTTTATAGTTTTTGACTGTAAATTATACATTGATTTGTTCTTTTTTACTTCTAAAAACTGTAAAATTAACAGCATTTTACTGTAAAATTACATGAAATGTCTGGTTAGATCTTTTACAGTTTTTCCCTCTATATAGTACGGGAACTTACTATTAACAGGTTGTTGTTTTTATCGTAGCGTATTTACAAAATTTTACAGTTCAAATTATACTTATTTTTTACAGTGTACATATTACGTTTGTTGATCATGATTTAATGCTTTGATAAAGTAACCGTTTTATTTTCTGTGGGATATTGAATATTATTTTTGTAAATGCTGTGGATTTAAATATGTAACTCAGATTAAGTTATCTAGCTCTGTTAAAATTGTGTGAATGATTTGTGATTATTATTAAAGCATATACGTTCTGGGTTGAAAATATTTAACTAACTGATACTTAAGAAATTGCCAGTGTATTATTCAGAATGCAGTTCTGGACTATTTTTGATTTTAAAAATCAATCAAATCAAACATCCAATAGTTCTATTTATTAGTGCCCTCCACTAATATTGGCGCATATATATATATATATATATATATATATATATGTGTGTGTGTGTGTGTGTGTGTGTGTGTGTGTGTGTGTGTGTCTGTGTGTGTTGTGTCCAATTTTTCTAAATATTTATGATGAAAAAATGGTGTCCAAATTGCATTCTATTCTATTTTGTTTATTCATTCCGTTTATTTCATTTACCGAAAACAATTTGAACAGTTTCAGTATTAGTTTTAGTTTTAGTTAACAATAACAACACTGCTCTGGCTAAAGTTTGTAAACACCTACTGCCTTTGAAACAAATTGTTGGTAAACACATTTTTACAAATTAAACACATTCAGTTCAAAGCAAAATTGACACATGGATGTTTTTACACAAATTTGTTTGTGTAAAAAGACACTACTTTGTGTTTTGTGAGTGAGCCAACATATTTTTAAATAGCATCTGTTCATTTTCCTAGGTAATTGTATTTCTTGATTGTAAAAACTGTATTAAATCTGTTTCATTGGAGGGTTCCGCCACATGCAAACGAATGTATCTGTGTGGCTGTGTGTGAGGCGTTAGCATATGTGAAATACATATCAGAGTAACAGATGATTGGGAAAAACAGTAGACGGCAGTTATGACCCCCTCCAGCACAGCTATGCAAATAATAATTGGATCTCAGTGCTCCTCTCATCTCTACACAGCCAGTCATTTGTCACCACACGCTGATGTATCCTCTGTCAGATGAAACGTGAGCGGTGATCTGTGTGTCTCCGTTTCTTCTCAGCTGGACTCGCTCCAGTATTAATCTTGTGGAGCCAGACTTTGTGTGCTTGATGTGGACTTGTGGTATCGTGGCCTTCACTTACACGTGTCCATGAAGTTCACGAGACCGTAGCACATCCCATTTGTCATTTTTCAGAAGGGTGTCTCTCAGTGGCCTACAACACTAGAGTTCACAGCGGACTACTTCACTGAAGTCTTTACAGGCTGCTGGTCTTTGCAGCTTATTTTGACCAAGAGCTGCTCATGTTATAGAGAGGAAGAGACTGTCTGACTGACAACCATGTTTTTGTTTTGTTTTTATGTGCTGTGTAAATGTGAAATCTCAAAGTCTTTCAGAGATTTCATTTAGTGAACCTCACAAACTTCATAAATCACACTAAATTAATATTTAAATTAACAGTCCTAATTTAAAATAAATTTGATAATATTAAAAACAAAAACAAATAAACAAACAAAAAAAAAACTAATATGGAATATTCCTTATAATGAAATTTATATACTGTACAGGTTGGGGGAATCTTACATTTTTAGTCCCTTTTACTCATAGTTAACTGCATAAAGTTAATGTTTTAAATTAATGGCACCAACTCAAAAAATATTATTGAAATTAAAATAAATTTGAATATCCATTACTTGAAATAAATTAAACATGAACTGAAATCAAATGAAATATAACTTATTTTATTTCAGCTTATTATTTTATTTTATGTTATGCAACATTTCGCACATGTAGTTTAACTTCATGGATATTAAAATTACAGAAACTAAAATGAAAATAAATGCAAAAAAAATCATAAAAATTACTATTAAAAATTATTTAATGAAATAAACATATTTTAAAAATGTAGAAAAACAAAACAAAAAGCGCAAAAATCACAGAACAATTAATTCAAATTAAAACGAAAACAAAAATATCTAAAATGAATAAGAACTGTAATAGAAAATATAAGTAAGAACCATAGTTGATATTAAATTGATATTAAAACAACACTGGTCAGGGGTCATGAGTATGCTTTTTTTTTCTTTCTTATAATTATTAACACTAAATTACCATTTTAAATTGACAGCCCTAATTATTTGATCATATTAAAATTATAATAGTCATATAAAAACTCATGGAATATCCCTTATTATGAATTTTACATAAAGGCCAGGGTAAATGTTACATGTTTTTGCTCATAAGTAACTGTACTAAATGAGTATTTAACAAAAAACAAAAAATAAATAAAAAAATAAATAATAAAATTACTAAATTAGTATTTAATAATAATAAAACAAAACGTATAACCTTTTTTATAATTAATAACATTAATTTAACATTTTCATTTGCTGGTCCTAATAAAATAATAATAATAATAATAATAATAATGATATCCCAGATTACCAGATTACATTTGTATGTGTGTGTGTGTGTGTGTGTGTGTGTCATAGCATTATATTTTGCAAAATTAATAAGGTTTTGCTTTTCCAATTTTGTTTTTATTTTAAGATTATTTTCAAATTTGCTTGAAATTAGAGCTGCAGTTTTAATTTAATTTAGAGGGATTAATTCAGACTCGTCATAGACGAGACCTGTTCTCTGATTGCTTCATTAATGGCAGCTGTTTTTTTTCTGCTGTGAATCTAACATAGTCTCTCTATGTATGTTTCTCTTACAGTTAGAGCTGATCCAGAAGCACACCTGGTACATGTAAGTACTGAACTCCCATGATTTTTTTGGGGGCAGGAAACCATCGCTGTGACACAGAAACAGCGGGCTGGGCGTTAGGGACGGATAGACGAGATCAAATATGTGTCAGTCTCAGAGATGCGGCGTTATACAGCGCGTGATAAATGGCACAGACCCCACATGTCAGCAGCAAGGACACATCTGCACAGACCCGGCAGGGATGTGCTGTCCACTCACGTGCCCGCGGCGTCTGGCTTCCTCCAGAGAGAGAGAGAGAGAGACAGCAGGCGAAGGTTGTCCCGACACGCTCATGCCCCGGCCTCCCGTCTGACAGCCTCTCTGGGGTCAAAGACATGGCAGACACGCCGCCGGCGTTTTTAAGCACAATACTTATGTTTTTAGCTGCTCTCGTATAAGCCACCATCTTTTCTAACAGATGGCAACAGCAAATATTTGGAGTGGATCTGAGAAGGAAGGTTATGAAGACACTTGTCACGGATTTAGGGTCAGAACTAGTTGTAGATGTTAGGATCGCGAGGCTGAGAATGAAACACATGCTCGTGTTGCTTGATTAATTGTGATCTGACACGTCTCAGAACGTGTTTCTGTTCACGGCCGAATGTAGATCATGTGTTGGGATTTATGTGCACAATTAATTAGCGCACGCTATTCTAATGACAAAATTGTTTGTCTTTATAACCTTTCATTAAAAAGCCTTCAAAATGACTTTCCTTTTCACTGACATCACAGAGGCCATGCAGGCGATTCGATTATATGAACTCGTTTTATATTGATGTTCATTAGTGAATGTGTATTTGATGTTACATACATTTATTTACACTGTAAGGAATTACCAAATTAAAAAAAAAAACAAAACGATTTCCTGTTCATTATGTCGAGGTTTCCATGATAAAAAAAAAAACATTCATTATTTTGGTGGGAAGGGTTAATATTGGAGAAAAATGTTACAGTTGTATTAAACCTTAATTAAGGTTAAAAGTTAAGGTTAAATTTAAGTTAAGTTTTGGAAAAGATTTAAATAAATATTCCAGTATTCAAATATTCAGTCAACTTATTTCATAAACACCCACTATATATATATTATATGTTAATGTTCTGCGTTTATTATCTTCATATTAATATTATCCAGTAACCCAATAGCTAAGCATTGATTTAGGCTACTGAACAAACAAGCCTATAGCTTTATTCTTTATACTTATTCTAAACTATACCTTATTATTTATACAAGTAAAAGTAGCAAGTAATTTATTCATGTGTTTATATTTTATGCATATTTTAATTTTAATTTTGGTGGAAGGGGTTAATGTGGGAGAAAAAATGAACAGTTTTGCAATTATATTAAGCTTTTTGTTAATGTTTTGGAAAAGATAACATAATTAATATTCAATTTAATTAATTTAATAAACACCCACTATATTTATTATATGTATTATGTTGATTATTCATGTTAACATGAATTCATATTAATATTGATACTATCTACAGTAGTAGCCAATATCCAGCTTTCACATAAAAATATGTTGCACTGCAGAAGTAAACTTATTCATTTGCACGCTATAAATCAGGATTTTCATTACCAAAAAGCTTTAATTTGGCATACTTGCTACAGTGGGACATAAGGAATTAAGCAAAGTAAAGAAACAAGTTTTGCCCCATTCTGCGATCTCAATCCACAGATCAGCATATTTATATTGACGTGAGCAAATATTAAGCTGTTTAATTAGTGATAAGGTCACATCTAGTCAATCCGTGTTTTCTGCAGTCTTTTCTCCATTGGAAATTATTAATTTTGAGTATTCTTTGGCTGAATGATTGACTCCCACTACAACAGCTCTGCCCTTCTTTTTCATTGTCGTTCCAAACCCATGTGACTCTCTTTATTCCTTCAATTCTGGAGACTTTCTCTGATACCCTGAAGATCTCAGCTCTGTAGAGAGCTTGTGTTGTTGGATGTGTGGTGTGTCAGTGTCACTGACTGGCTTCTGCTCTCCTCAGAGGAGGGAAGAACGAGCCGGAGCCGGAGCAGCCGGTGCCCAGGAAGGTGGCGATCCGCAGCGTCCCGTCAGCCGACGACATCGACCCGGACGTCCTGGAGAGCATGCACTCGCTGGGCTGCTTCCGGGAAAAGAGCAAGCTGATGAAGGACCTGCTATCGGACGAGTGAGTATCAGGAGCTTCTGCACTAAAGACACTATAGACACATCTTTAAGTCCCACACAAAAATGGATGAAGATCTTGTTGTTTAGAATTAAAGATGATGTATGTCAAATGAAATGACTTAACCTCTTCTCCACAGTCTCAAATCCACCCTGTCTTATTTTCCTGATATTGTTTGTTTTATCTGTATATCTTATCGATCCATTAAACAGTTCTTTCTAGCTAGAAGGCAGCCAAGGGAAATGCAGCCATTTTATTTGATTTAATGTGCTTATTTACATTTTTGGTAAACGGCTGTTTCTCGTCCTCTCATCAGTGAGAATCAGGAGAAGATGATCTATTTCCTTCTGTTGGATCGTAAGGAGAGATACCCCAGCCATGAAGACCAGAACCTCCCTCCTCGCAATGATATAGGTATGTAATAATCACTCTGAATAATGAAACAAAACATTTATACAAGAGTATATGTTATGTACAGAATTTTGAATGGTATATGTATGTAGAAATTTTTAATCGACTTTAATTTAATTTAATTTATTAATTTTTAAATAAAACTAAAACTAAAAATGTAATTATAAATTATAATGAATAACATACATTAAATGTATATATATATATATCTATATATATATATATATGTATATATATATATTAATATAATTAATTACTTGATGTGGCGATTAAATGGTTATTTATTAATTAATTGCAAATGTATCACACATCAAATTATCCCCAAAAGATCATTTAAAGTCGTTATTGTGTTAAATGAGAAAAGCATCAAATAAAAAACTTTTTTTTTTTATTTATAACTTTTTATATATTTGTTATTTTTGTAAAAAATAATATTAAAATCAATAAATACTTTAATAATTTAAAAAGTAATAATTATTTACTTTTTTTAATTAAACCAATAATTTTGACAAAATATATTCATTAAAAAAAATATATATAATGTGTGTATATATATATTTATAATAACTTTTTTGATTCGTTATTCAAAGTTGGCTTTTCCTGGGCTAGCGGTCAGTGCAAATGCAGTTCACCGAAATGCTCACAGTGCTTTAACAAACGCAACTAAAAAAATGACAATAGCACCTAAAGTTACTAAAACTTAAATTAAAAATGATAATATAAAAATATATTTAAAAAACTGATATAAATAAAAATATAAACTTATATGAAAACAGAAATATAACTGAAAATAAGTCTCTTATGCTAAATTTGTTTTATTTAAAATGAAAACTGAAAAATATCAAATTAAATATATAATAAATATTAATATTTCTACATACATTAAATGTATATATATATATATATCTATATATATATATATATATGTATATATATATTAATATAATTAATTACTTGATGTGGCGATTAAATGGTTATTTATTAATTAATTGCAAATGTATCACACATCAAATTATCCCCAAAAGATCATTTAAAGTCGTTATTGTGTTAAATGAGAAAAGCATCAAATAAAAAACTTTTTTTTTTTATTTATAACTTTTTATATATTTGTTATTTTTGTAAAAAATAATATTAAAATCAATAAATACTTTAATAATTTAAAAAGTAATAATTATTTACTTTTTTTAATTAAACCAATAATTTTGACAAAATATATTCATTAAAAAAAATATATATAATGTGTGTATATATATTTATAATAACTTTTTTGATTCGTTATTCAAAGTTGGCTTTTCCTGGGCTAGCGGTCAGTGCAAATGCAGTTCACCGAAATGCTCACAGTGCTTTAACAAACGCATTAATTGCTGCAGGCGCCGTTGCTAATGATTAATTCACAATCAGAAGTGGCATTGAGAGCTGCTTTACAGACCACTGCTTTGTATTGAAGATGAGCACAGCCTTTGGTGTAATTAGTTCTGTGTGTGTGTGTGTGTGTGTGTGTGTGTGTGTGTGTGTGTGTGTGTGTGTGTGTGTGGCGGTAGGGC
>NW_015540882.1:826916-827421 GCF_001515605.1 Sinocyclocheilus anshuiensis | reverse complement strand
GAGCGACTATGAGGCAGTCGACAGCTGGTCCTCTAATCCCTTAATACAGATGGACGGTAAACACTGCGTACAGAGTGTGTGTGTGTGTGTGTGTGAGAGAGGATGAGAGAAATGAATTGTTTGGTGTCTTGTTCTATTCCAGTTTGAACTGCTATATGCCCCACACACACACACACACACACACACACACACACACACACTGCTGATATTCCCCACTTCCATCCATCCGTCAGCATTCATGATGATACTTCTGATAACTTCCACTCTCTCTTATTCTCATCAAGCAATAATTGTGATTGCTTAAATGTTTTTGAAAGCAGTCTCTTCTGCTCACCAAGGCTGCATTTATTTGATCAAAAATACAGTAAAATCAGTAATATTATGAAATATTTTTAAAATTGTAAAGAATTGTTTTCTATTTGAATATATGTTAAAGCATAATTTATTCCTGTGATCAAAGCTGAATTTTCAGCATCATTACTCCAGTCTTCAGTGTCACATGATC
>NW_015540882.1:822888-826395 GCF_001515605.1 Sinocyclocheilus anshuiensis | reverse complement strand
ATGGATAGATAGATAGATAGATAGATAGATAGATAGATAGATAGATAGATAGATAGATAGATAGATAGATAGATTTTAGTTGTGATTTTTAGGTGCCATTACATGACCTTAGTCATATACTCATCTTACTCAAATCATCTTTAGTGTAGTTTTCTTGACATTCTGACTTTAGAATTTAGTTGTTTGTTTTGTGCTTTTTTCATTTTTTGTTCGTTGTTGTTTTTCTGTTTAGTTTTTTGTTATTGATCTTGATTTATTCATCAATTCTGCATTAAATTGATCAAAAGTGACAGTAAAGACATCTATAATGTTACAAAAGATTTTTATTTGTAATAAATGCTGTTCTTTTGATCTTTCATATTCAACAAAGCATCCTGACCAACATAAAAATGTATCACTGTTTCCACAAAAATATAAAGCAGCAAAAACTGTTTTTACTGTTGATAATAATAAGAATCATTATTAATGATTGAGAATCAGCATATTAGAATGATTTCTGAAGGATCATGTGACACTGAAGACTGGAGTAATGATGCTGAAAATTCAGCTTTGATCACAGCAATAAATTATGCTTTAACATATATTCAAATAGAAAACAGTTCTTTTAAATTGTAATAGTATTTCATAATATTAATGTTGTTACTGTATTTTTTATCAAATGAAGGCAGCCTTGGGGAGCAGAGGAGACTGCTTTCAAAAACATTTAAAAAATCACAATTATTCCACAACTTTAAAATGATATATATATTGTCCATTATATTGTTGTCCCTATATATATATATATATATATATATATTCTGTATATATTGCATTTGATCTCTTGACTTGAGTCTGTGAGCAGGACTACATCTTTATATCAACCTATTAATGATCAATAATTCAACATTTTGCCGCCTTGGGGGTTCTCGTCTATCACTCAATACTCAAATACAGAGAAATCAAAGCTTTTGTTGTTGATGTTGTAGGGGTGACCCCTAATAGTCGAAGATTCGATGCTTTGATAGGAGGAGCCACTGACATTTAATGTTAACTATCTTTTAATCAAAACATAAAACATTACTTACCCCGTTTGTATCTGAGAGGTGTCCGATACACATTTTCCCTGTGTGTTAACGTAATTATGACTGTCGAATGTCTGACTTGGCTCTTGGTAATGTATTTTGCCCCGCCCCCAAAACATGATTCGACTATCAGTCGAATATCGGCAAGATTCGAAAATTCCCATTCGACTATGAAAATCCTTAGTCGGAGACACCCCTACAAAATGTCTGATTTCACATAGAACTACCGGTTTTCTCCCAATAAGTCAATATTCAGCCTATTCTGATAATGCTGTAAATAAGAATCTGAAAAGAAAGAAGCTTCAAATAAATATTTTAACGTGCGTGAATAAATCCAACCACCCCTATAGATTTAATTGTCACTTTCCATAATCCGTGACCGACAGAGGAGCATCTTGGCAGGGATTTATATCTTTAACAAGACTCAAATTGACACAGGCAGAGTGAAAGACTGGATTTTTTCGATCAGGTAAAGGTATAAGTGAGTTCAAAACATTTCAGCTGGTTTATATATATCGTGTATATTATTTATCTCGTATAAGATGCATTTGGTTGAGTTTTGATGTTTATATTATGACTTATAGGCTATCTGCACAAAATGCCCCGAATGCACATGAACGTATCTGCGTGGCAGTAAAGCGCTTCATTGTAGTACTACGGTGATTATCTCTTTAGGGTGCAGCGCGAGCAGGACAAACAGTGCATAATATTAATAACTATGACTTGGGACTGTCATATACATAACAATTATAATGAGAGCACTATTATAATAAAACGCTGTGAATTTTTAGAGTTTAGTTGCTGTGTTTCTGCACGTTGTTGCGTGAAGAACGCGTCCACAAAAGGAGTTCATTCAGAGCCGCGCAAGCACGTTCATGTGCATTCGGGGCATTTTGTGCAGATAGCCTATAAGTCGTAATATTAACGTTATGTTGTATAAATAACGAAGTGTATTCTATATGAGATAAATGATGAGTTAAATCCCATTGATTAAAAACCTGCTGCTTCATTCTACTGGTCATCTTCAGCGCGCGCAGCGCAAAACAGAAATGCATTATGACTGTCGAATGTCTGACTTGGCTCTTGGTAATGTATTTTGCCCCGCCCCCAAAACATATGATTCGACTATCAGTCGAATATCTGCAAGATTCGAAAATTCCGATTCGGGAATTCTTAGTCGGGGACACCCCTATGGTGTTGTTGTTACGTGTCTGATGACTGTCGAGTCCACAGCTGAGGAATATTTCATGGCCCTTCCGGCTGTTTGTCATTGCGTTTGGTTTGAGAAACGCCGCTGTGAGGCAGATACTTTCGGAGGCTTGAGAAATGATTCCTGTCATTCACCATTCACTCGTTTTTTTCCTCAACTCAAACTTTTTTAACTCTTGGTGTATTTTTCACATGGTGCTTCATATTTTGTGCTTTCTTTCCAAAGAGCTTATCTGAAAGCTGTTTTATTTATTTATTTATTTTTGTGTCTTGGGTTTTGTGTTGTGTTGTTTTTTTGTCATTTTTTTCTCTATTATGATTCACTACCTACTTACTGAAATAGAAACGACCTCAGAAACAGACTTTCTGTTGCATCATTTGTGTTTTTGTGCTGTTTATCGACTTTGAAAGGCTTGAGATCAGTGTGTGTCAGACTAAAAAAGAGACTTTGAAATGTCATTTTCACAAGTTGGATCCATGTGATGCAGCATGTGGGAAGGAGCGAGTTTTTTTTAAATGGAAAGTAACATGAGCGAGACAAGTGAGTTTTTATATGGTTGATTTTGGTCAAAAATCATGTTATGTTAACAGAAGTCTATCCTAATTAATTTTAGCCAAGCAGTTTATGTAAACAACTGATTCATTTGAATAATCATTTAGTTATGTAACTCATTTTATGTCTTTTATAGTGATGATTTATCTGTAAACAAAGATTATAATGCTCTGATTAGTCACCAGCTAATATCTTTAAAGTTTAAATATTAGGGGTGCTCCGATCAGGATTTTTGAGGCCGATGCGCTTGCAGCGCATCAAACATAGACTCTCGGTGTGAAAACGATCTCTGCACTGCTGCAGACACACCGCTCCTGGATCGCACTGCCGGACAGCAACCGTGTGCAGTGTGCACGCTTTATTAATCACTTTTTTTGTGCGTACCGGCACTTCTGACATGTTGCCGGTACTCAGAGTAAAAGCGTCAGGGTCTGAGTGATTATATGATCCCATAATATGATTAGAAAGGACACTATATAAATCACACTACCCAGGCGGAATCACTTCTCATCTTGACCAGTCACGTGAATGAATGCAAGCGGAATGTGTGGGGCGCGAGAGCATGTCAGGGGAGGCGCGCAGAGTAGTAGAATAATAATTAATTATTGATTACTAATTTGAATCAGTACTTTATAACGAAAATAATATCTTAAAATGAAAAGAAGCAGGCTTTTGCGATCACAT
>NW_015540882.1:821410-822587 GCF_001515605.1 Sinocyclocheilus anshuiensis | reverse complement strand
CAGCTGTGTTGTGCATTTTGACCAGTTGATGGGAAAAGTATTCTTAAAATGCATTCAAAATTCTGAATAATTTGTCATATATAATTATTCATGGTATTTAGAAGTGCCCACAATAACAATATCGTGCATATTCATTACCGTGATATATGGCATTACCGAATACCGGCACAAGTCTAATTGAGAGAGAGCGTGCGCGGTGATTCACTCACGCGGTTTGTGAAATTATGTCTCACACAAGGTTTTCAAATTACTTTATAAGTTATTTAATTAAGAAATATGAAGGTGAGTACCTCACCTTCAGCATTATAATTATTTCACCCGCGGCGGACAGAGACTGAGACGGCGCTGCTGCATGTCGTGCCAAACCTCTCACAGCAGGCACGTCATCAGCTTGAGATCGGTTTTTTGAGGTCGGGCTTTTTTGGGTGCTTTCACATCTGGCTCGTTGTTTCGGAACCTGGCGCATTTCCCCCCTTAGCTCAGTTCGTGACGCTGATTATGCGGTGATCAGCGATTCTGAATGGATCCGTATAGTAGGCAGGCGATTTAGTGGTCTTTGGTGTCTCCCTGTGGCCCTGTTTGGTATCGCAGCTTGACTTGTGCTAATTTGTATTGAAAACTTTTATTCAATTATTGATTGATTGATTGATTTGCACTTCTTTTTTCCACTTCAAGCACTGGACACGATGTGGTGATTTGAAGACATTTGCGCATTTTGAGAGAGAGAGCGCGCAATGATTCACTCACACTGTTTGTGAACTTACGCAAAATTCTGAATAATTTGTCATATATAATTATTCATGGTATTTAGAAGTGCCCACAATAACAATATCGTGCATATTCATTACCGTGATATATGGCATTACCGAATACCGGCACAAGTCTAATTGAGAGAGAGCGTGCGCGGTGATTCACTCACGCGGTTTGTGAAATTATGTCTCACACAAGGTTTTCAAATTACTTTATAAGTTATTTAATTAAGAAATATGAAGGTGAGTACCTCACCTTCAGCATTATAATTATTTCACCCGCGGCGGACAGAGACTGAGACGGCGCTGCTGCATGTCGTGCCAAACCTCTCACAGCAGGCACGTCATCAGCTTGAGATCGGTTTTTTGAGGTCGGGCTTTTTTGGGTGCTTTCACATCTGGCTCGTTGTTTCGGAAACTGGCGCATT
>NW_015540882.1:819962-820359 GCF_001515605.1 Sinocyclocheilus anshuiensis | reverse complement strand
CAACATTGTAATAATTTTAATCCCTGTTTCGGAACAAAGCAATCGATCTACAGGTGTGAAAGCACCCTGCCGATCAATCATCCCAAAGCGATTATCGGCCGATAGTTATCGGTAGCCGATCAATCGGAGCACCTCTGCTAAATATAGGTTTAGCAATTTATGCGTTGCATATGCTGTTATGCGTATATCAGTAAGCCATGTGATGTATGTCTCCACTCACCCCTGTAGAACTCCAGAATAAAATCATATCTATCTTTAGAATTTATCAATTAGCATTGGATTCTGTCTAGCCATTTGACAGTCATCATAGTGTCTGTATTCACTCTAGACACCCACACAAGAGAGAAATGCCACTCATTAAAGGGGTCATATGATGCGATTTCAAGTTTTCCTTTCT
>NW_015540882.1:805943-819673 GCF_001515605.1 Sinocyclocheilus anshuiensis | reverse complement strand
CACCAAATACACAAAATAATGATCTTTAAAAAAAGCATCATATGACCCCTTTAAAAGGTTTCAGCCAAGCCTATTGAATTAAATATAAACATCCATTTTGTCATGTCTCTTAAACGGATTGTTCACCCAAAAATGAAAATTTGCTGTTGATTTACACACCCTCAGGCCATACAAGACATAGTTGACTTTTTTTCTTCAGTAGAAAAGTAAAGAAGATTTTTAGCTAGGGTGACCAGACGTCCCGTTTTTCCCGGGACAGTCCCGTATTTCAGCTCTATTTTTTGTGTCCTGACTTATTTTGAAAAAATACCGTTTTGTCCCGTATTTCCAAATGTCTTTACGACTGGGTGATCAGAGCAAGTAGTAGAAGTGTTCTGTCACGCGAGAACAGCCTAATCAAAGGTAACTAAGCTTGTTGTAGAACCAAATTACCATCCAATCACAATTTGTTATCAATTGCAGTAAGTGAAGGCGGGATAGATAGGTGGAATCACGCTGAATGACAGACACACAGAAGCGCTCTCTCGGCCGCACGCCCGCGCGATCCTAGTTCTGCGATCAGTTCTCCTTGTGCCTTTATTGTCAAATACACACAGCTGTCAAAATCTCCATCATGTGGAGTATCTCACGTAAATACAGTTGGTTATGGCTTAAGTGAACGTAAATAGGTGGGTGAAAACATGGCCGTACCCAGGCTTTGAAAATTAGTGAGGTCCGGGGGATGTGTGTGTGTGTGAGAGTGTGCTTACTGCGTTAACCGCGTAAGGATAATGACTTTTATTATCAGATCCATAGTACTTTTATGGATCTTGAGAGTTTGGGTGGCGTTGCTGTCTCTGAGCCATCGGATTTGATCAAAAATATCTTAATTTGTGTTCTGAAGATGAACGAAGGTCTTAGGGGTGTGGAACGACATGAGGGTGAGTAATTAATGACAGAATTTTCATTTTTGGGTGAACTAACCCTTTAAGACTAGGGCTGTCAGGTTAAAACGTAAATTTAATTTAGTTATGAAAAAATTACGCGATTAAAATATTTTAACACCGTTAATGCACCCAACCCAGACCTGTACGTCATCTTACATTTCATACAGTTGACTGATGACAAACATGATGCAGGGCAACAAATATGTAATCCATAAATGCAGCTCTTAAAATTTAAGATATTGGGCAAAAAAATGCTGCTGTACGAGTTTGCCTCATATTTATATCATATGATAATCGATATCACACGAGCAATATTGTAGAGACAGCAGAACTGTTGTGCGTCTCTAAGCATCACAATTTCTGAATGAATCAGCCGTTTGAACGAATCGAATGAATGAATGAATGACTCAATGACTTATTCATTAAGATATTTACTGCCACCTTTTAGTTTCTTATTTAGAGTATAATGTCATAAAAAAATTATAATTACATATTAATAAAAATCTATATTAATAAAAAAAACAAATTTAAGGAATAGTTTACCCAAAAATTTAAAATTCTGAAGCTACTTTTTGTAATATCTAATTAGATTAATTAATCACCACACTGTGTAATTAATTAGAGTAAAAATTTTAATCCATTGATTATATTTGCGTGTAGGTAATCAGACACAAAAAAAAAAAAAATCTGTTTTGGTCATAAAAGTCAGTTGATAATCTAATCTTTACCTTCACTTCAAATTAAATCTCCCTGTTCCGTTCTTAATATATTCTGAGGCATCTTATTTCAACATGATCTGCATTTCAGATGTAGTTCAGGGATGGTGTAATGCAGCAGACGATTAAGATCATCTTTATTTTACAACCCATTTTCTCCATCACAGATGTTGTTTGTGGAATATGAGTCAGCCAAATGAAAAAGCAGCGGTGGAAGATGAAAAAAAATCAAAATTTGTAAATACTTTACTGCTCCGGGTGTGTGTTCACGGTGTGTGTGTGTGTTCACTGCTGTGTGTGTGCACTTTGGATGGGATAAATGCAGAGCACTAATTCCGAGTATGGGTCACCATACTTGGCCACATGTCACGTCACTTTTCACTTTTTTTTATATTTAAGGGTGGATAATTTTATCAGTTTATTGTAACAATACATAACTGCAATAACTTTGTCTAGTGCTCTTATTAAAGTTTATAGCATGATTTGTGAAAATTTAACTATACTGAATGACAGCATAGACTTCTTCATGGCTAGTTTTTTGCGTATTTCATTTCATTCTGTAACCTACTTGTTCTACAGATCTGTGTGTACTAGTGTTAAATACTACTGTTTTTGACAGTGTTGATAACGTTTATGACAGATAATATCATGATAAATTTGTGTTTCCCTTACCGAATGTCGTATCCTGTCAGCAAAAACCTGTCCGTGGGCTTTTTTGATTGATTTCAGTTTAAGAACAGGTGTTCTGACAAATAATGCTACCTATCAGATTATGCTACCAACACTGTATTTATCCTACTGTAAGGATAAGCTCAGTATTGTTTTGTTTTTTTAATTGTTGGATTATAATTCAGTATGTATCAATGAATGACACAGTTTTGACTGTCATGGTGTGTGCATGAACGAGTGTGAAATACCTGCTAATTACGTTGCTTTTTCCTATCACTTATATTGGGCACTTTTTGCATTTAAATTGGATTATTCTGACTGCTGACATTGAAAATGATGCATGTGTTGTTTCGAGGGTATCGGATCATTTCTTGATTGCCGTTTTGACAGTGTCTGCTTGCATATTTTATTCATGTTCGGTAGCCTAATTCTCTTTAATGTAGGCTATTTGCCCCGATTTGATCCATTTACCTGGGAAATTTATCTAACGTTATATTTATTTATATTATTTTGTCGTCATTGTTTTGTTTTAAGGAGTTAAAAATTGCCCTTATCAACCTTGATTTACATATTCCATCACATTATTTTGACAGTTAAAGTTTTGGGCGGGTTTTTATGAGCTTTTGGGCTGGAAATCGTCCATCCAATCTGGCAACACTGCTCAAGCCTCGTTCAGTCTGCCAGCATCTTGCAGCGATCATTTTCATACCAGGGACACTAAACATTCTTGCAAACTTTCTAAACTGAATTGTACATGTCATGCAGGCATTCGTATGAGGACTTTAACAGCAAATTAGTCATTCAAAGAACAAATTTTATTTTTGAACATGAAAAATTTACCGAGGTCCGGACCTCGGTGGCCTCAAAGCTGGTTACGGGCCTGGGTGACAACTGGATATATGTGTCAGTATATTACATTCATTCGGTCTTAAAGGGACAGCAGCCTAATTAAATACCTGTCTGTCTCATTCATGTTAATCAAACAACAAAGGATGTTAAATAAATGTATACATATTAAACCTACTGTATTAGAAAAATGAGTTAATTTAATATTTAATTTGCATATTTTGTATTTGTCTTATGGTTTGTAATTTGCTTCTTTATTTTTATATAATAAATAATTGTGCATGTGTGTGTGTGTGTGTGTGTGTGTGTGTATATATATATAATTTAGATATCATGAAATACATTTTCTCATATCGTGGTCATATATCCCCCGTACCCCCTGTCCTGTCCCGTCCCGTCCTGTTCCGTATTGAACCAAGAGAAATCTGGTCACCCTATTTTTAGCTGAAACCATGCTCCTTTGTGATAAAATGCAAGACAGCAGCTGCCCGTTTTTGAGCAAAATTAATACCCGTGGTTCCTGATTATATTTTGAGGTCTTTGCAGAAACTGAACAATATTTACAACATTATTACCTGTAATCCAGAGCCTCAGGCAAACAGTCTGGAGTGATGTCCGGTTCACAAACGGATCATTCTTTTGAATTGGTTGTTTTTAGTGAATTGAATGAACCAGTTCACCAGATCGGACTGAATCATCTGAAACAGTTCACGACTCGAGCAGCACAGAGCTACAGGTTACTCAATCAAAACTCACTTTCAGACGCCTGACAGTCACTCCGACTCGAAATGAGCCAAAATAGCAGCATATCTGATCTTATGATGAATGAACTGATTCAGCGCTCCAGTTCCTCCAACAGTCTGAACTGAAGAAACAGTTTGACTCAGACTGAAGACTGATGAACCACTGATATGCGCATGCATGAACTGAACACTTGAATAAAGGGGTGAAATGAACGTTTTTATGGTTTCTTATGGTTTATGTAAAAAGGTGAGCTGATGAAAACTAGTTTATTGACTTTATACACTTTAGACAGATAAAACATGTGTTCACATCATTATTGGGTGCTTTAATAATATAATGGCGTATTCATTTCATCATTGTGTGATTATGTAAACAAACTTGTGAACGGAATCAGTTAATTGAAACGAACCGTCCAAAAGAACCAGTTTGCGGAAAATAATCAGATTTCCCTGTTTGCCTGAAGCTCTGGATTAAAGGTAATAATGTTGTAAATAATGTTCAGTTTCTTGCACAGACTGTTTGTTTCGCTTCATTAGACCTCAATATATCACCAGGAGCCAAGGGTATGAATTTTGTGTTCCTTGATATGCTTTTTTTTTGACTCTGTTATGGCAGCCGTTGACTTGCGTTATATGAATCACCAAGGACCACAGTTTCAGCTAAAAATCTAAAAGAAAAAAAAGTCTAAGAGCTAAATCTTGGATGGCCTGAGGATGAGTTAACAGCATTTTTATTTTTTTTATACAGTTTTCGGTGAACTGTTACTTTAATCTTTCTTTCTTTAGGTCTTTTTCTCTCTCTGTCTTTTGCTATCACTTTATTTATGTCCCTTAGCATGTGTTGTTCTTAGTGAAGCTTACCCTGTTTTTAGGGACTCCGATCAGACCGCTGTCCAGCTCAGTGCTTTAAAGCCGAGGGGCTGCTTCTATCCCAAACATACCTGACAACTGACCTGGATTAGAGATCCAGAGAGACGCAGGGACAGAGAGATCAAGATTTACAGTGGCAAAAGTGATAAGAATGTGAAGAGAAAGACAAGACAAAAGCTGGTGGAGAAGTCTGAGACCACTTTGAAAATCTTTTGCTGATTTAAACCTGAAAAATGACCATCAGATATATCACTGTACAGTAGCGTGTTGTTTGTAAAGGGGAAAGACGGATATGTCAGAAAACATTGAGGAGTGCTGGGATGAGAAGGATGCGTGAGAGTGAAAGAACAGCTGTTGAGAGTCATGTTGGGTGGCTCTCTGTTCTGATGAAGACAGCCTGTGAGCTGAAAATGGACATGCTTCTTTCTTGGAGATGATTGAAATGTTCGATCTGTATCTGCGTTGACATCTGCTGTCAAAAAAAAAGAAAAAGTTACAGCTCAGAACGATGCAACCATGCTTGAAGATAGAACTTCCCTTTTTTATTTAAAAATAAATCTATGAATATTAAAGTATTTGGACTTTATATTATTATTATTAATAATATTAATATTAATTTAACAAAAAGCTTAGACTAAGATTTTAAGAGCCATAAGACACAAAACTGGATTAAATAACATTAACTATCTGTATTTTATCTTAATGACTCACACTGTTTCCCACAAATGCAATATTTATCAGTAAAAACTGATAAAATTGTCATGGGGCAAAATTATATTATTTTATTTAATTTTTATACATTAAAAAGTTGGGGGTCAATAAGATTTTTCAACATTATCTTTTTTTTTTTATTTGTAAAAATTTATTTGAGCAAAAATACAGTAAAAAGAGTAATATTGCGAAATAATATTACAATTTAAAATAACTGTTATCTATTTAAATATGGTTTAACATGTAATTTATCCCTGCGATGCAAAGCTGAATTTTCAGCATCATTACTCCAGTCTTCTTAAAAAAAAAAAAAAAAAAAAAGTGAGTGACGTGACATGTGGCCAAGTATGGTGACCCATACTTGGAATTAGTGCTCTGCATTTAACCCATCCAAAGTGCACACACACAGCAGTGAACACACACACCGTGAACACACACCCGGAGCCATTTTTTGCTGCGGCGCCCGGGGAGCAGTTGGGGGTTCGGTGCCTTGCTCAAGGCAATATTTATCAGTATATTGCCTGATAAATATTATTATTATTTTATTATAACTTTTTCTTTTAATAAAAGTATTAATTTCTGTAAAAAAAAAAAAAACATACTGACCCCAAACGGTAGTGTTTATATATATATATTAAAAACAACAACAACAAAAAACGTAATAATGCTAAATACTCTTTTTATAGCCATTAATAAAAATGTTTATGGCCTGATGTGGCCAAAATAATTTTAAAAAAAAATACAGTAAACTGACAAATAAAGCTTGATTTTATTTAATATCTGGCAATAAGATATCAGTTTTGCTTTTTGTTTCTACAATTGAGTGTGTACATCAGCACTCACAGATGTTTTCACCTTCTGTCCTCTCTCAGCTGTAAGCGGCGTCTGACAATGTGTTTTATGGTCTGTGTCCTCTCAGGTCACGGTCCATCAGCGGCGCGTCCTCTGGTCTCTCCACCAGCCCTCTCAGCAGCCCACGGGTGAGTAAACGCCGCCCCCAGCACGCCCGCTTCTCTCTGTCCACCAATCAGCACGCATCTGCTCAAGCACCTTCATGCCAATCATATCACATGCCATTTTGTGTTTGTAGGACATAGTACATACTACACAACTGTGATTAGTAAGATACATGATATTAGTAAGCAAAGAGCTCATAATGCAAAGTGCGTAGGATGTTTGTAGCAGTGTTATTTTAGTATCACTGATATACTATTATAGTTATATAGTTTTTGTTAATATTTTGAATTAGATTTTATTTTTATGTTTTCATTTTAATTTGAAAGTTTTTGTGATTTTTTTTTATTAGTTATTGTCTATGTAGTTTTTTATTATTAAGTTTTAGTTTATTTAGTTTTACTAATTTTAGTATTTCAACTTTAAACAAAAATGAAAAATGTTGCTTTGGCAACTAGCTGAAACAAAGTTGTTTTATTATTATTGAGATACTATTATAGATGTTTTTAAAATATTTTGAATTAGTTTTTATTTTTATACTTTTTGTTTTCATTTTAAATTTGAAGTTCTTATAATTTTGTGTTTTTGTCATTTTTATTATTTTAAAAAATATGTCTATAGTTTTAATTGTTTATTACTTCAGTTTTCGTTTGTTATTTTAGTAAATCAAGTTAAAATAAATGAAAACGGAAATGTGGCTTTGGCAGCTAGCTAAAAAAAAAGTTTGTTTTTGTTTTGATTTTATTTCAGTTAAAATGTATTTTAATTCAAGTAACGAAAATAATTATGGTTTTAGTCAACTACAATGAACTGAGCTCAAATATTCTGTTTCAATGATTATTTCATTGTGTTTCATATGTTTCATTAAGTTTTATTTTTATTTAAAGATAATAATTTTGTGATTATTGACAAATTCAGTGTTTTTTTTTTTATTGCGTGGGAAATTATTAAAAAAAAAAATCCTTATCTAGCAGTCATGAATGACTTGAAAGCTCATGAAAATGAACAGGTTGTCAGGTTTAGGAACCCAGGAAATAGCATTCTGGCCTCTAGCATGCAAAGTAAACAAGACAGTTAAATTGTGCAAGAGTGAGTTGCAGAAGAAAGCAGTTTTTGTTTCATGGAGATATACTCTTTCATCCTATCTGCTGCTCTCTGTGTCTTTCCCCAAGTGAAAATCCAGCTCAGGCAACAATGTAGAAAATCCCACTCCTCTGATTAGCACAGAAGCTGTTGGCTAAACTTTTCCAGTTGGCTTGTTTAAGACGGCTCACAGATTACCAAAGCCTTACCCTAAAGCTCGCCAAAATATAGTGCTGATTCCAAGTGGAAATTGATTTAGAAGTTCACTCTAAACCTCTGTTCTGTATGTCACATGAAAATTGAGGATTTTGAAGACTTTTAATGTTAGGTTAATGTTTGCTTTGATTACTTTTCTGGATTCCAACTGTGAAGAGACGATTAGTGCGTGAAGTATTTCTGCAACTTTGTAGCTTTTGTGTTTTGAGATTTGAGACATTCCTATTGAGACGCTCACAAGCTTTGAAGGTTCACGCATAATTCAGAACTTGGACGCAGTCAGGCAGTACATTTCTTTGACATTAGTTAGTCCAAAGTCATGCTACAAATGCCATTGTCCACACCTCTCATACATGATTTCTTGTTTGATAACCAAGTTGTTCATTTCACGGCAGAACATTTGCTCTTAAATCCCTTTTTATTTTCCCATTGGTGTGCCTGAAAAGACTTGATTTGCTCTTCATAATGATCTTGTTGCATCTTTCGCTCACCGGTCTTGGCTAACTGCACGCCTTTTTGTTTCTTCTGCATCACGACGGCTCCTTTTTCCTCCTTAAATTGTTCCTTGCCTTTTTGTGTGTTTTACCCACAATGCTTGTGACCTGTGCCTGTATATCTCGATGTGTTCTGCTCTGGTTCTCACCTTCCCCTAAAGCCCGTCCGGAAGTTCTGTGTCCCACCACAGTCCACTGAGCTGCTCTTGTCCCCCAGCTCTAGTATCACCGACTCCCTAAAACCAAACTCGGATCAAAACGAGTTAAAATCCCCAACTTCTAACTCCCTAACACCAAACTCTATATCTTAGTATCTCTTGCCCTGCCCAAAGACCCAAACTCTTCCAGCCAAACCCAAAGACAAACCCTTACAATCCGCCCGATCAAACCCCCTACCCGAATCTGGGCCCGAACACATTTTGACAGCCAAGTCAGAACCTTCAACTCCATGTCAACCACAAGTTCCCTGTATACCGGGCAGCCCACTGGTGCGGCAGGCAACCCCAGCCTCCATCATACCCCCTCAACTCTCGGTCCCCTTTAGGCCTGTTGTCCCTCTTTCCCCTATCCGACTACACCACTTCCACCCAGTTCCCGACTCTGACCACACCACCAAATCTATCCCCACCATACAGGTGACCCCCCACCCCTCTCCAAGGGGCAGCCCTATCCCCACCCCCAAAGGAACACCCGTGCACACGCCTAAGGACAGCCCCACGGGGACGCCGACCCCTACGCCACCCCCCAGCCCCTCCATCGGGGGAATGCCCTGGAAGACGCGCCTCAACTCCATCAGGAACAGCTTCCTGGGCTCACCGCGCTTTCACCGCAGGAAACTACAAGGTATCGTGTCAAATTGGTGGATACAGTAAACAAGCTACAATTCATCCATCCATGCATTCTCCAAACCACTTGTCTTAAGTAGGGTCGCTGAGATGTTGCAGCCTATCCCAGCATCTCGGGCCGAAACTCTGGATTGCCAGGCTACAATTCATGACTGCATGAAATCAAAATTACTGTTGTGTGGCGTTTAATCCATGTCTTTTCCATCCATGTTCAAACCTCTACAATGAACACCAAACAAAATTCGTTTTGGCCTGATTTTGTTTCACCAGTTCATTCTTCAATTGTACTTGAAGTATGTTGGAGGCTTAATTCTAATTACAACATGTCCCAAACTAGAAATAGAAAAATGTCACGTCTTCTGGTTTTGTCAGGCTGCAACATAAACTAAAGACTACTGGCTATTTAAAAACAGTCCTGCCCCAAATTCCTGTTGGACTTTTCCAATGCCTCAACTTTGTTGGCAAAGAAAAGAAAAAAAAAAATGTCCACCCTTAAACTGTTTCATGGGGTGTTTAAATAAACTTGGTTTACTATTAGCTCAGTTATAAGTCACAAACACCTGGAAATGTTTGGGTGGCCAACAAAGAGATGATTTTGACTAGATCTTCTAAATCCCTCTTAACGTAGTCACTCTACATTGAGTCATTATAGGCCTGAAATAAAGCTCTTACCTCCTCCAGTTTGACTGGATCCGTTTCATGGCTTGTTGTGGCTAAATGCTCTCATTTACATACTGACTGTAAACTCATTTTAAGCCTGCTACCATGGTTACCACCTCACGTTGTTTTAGTAGCATCAGTTTGCATTTCTTAATACCTTCTCCTGCATGTGACCCCTTAATGATCCAGTTTTATTGTTGACGTAACCTTTAATCCCAAGCCAAATGGGCAACCTGTGACAAATACTCGCAAATGATGCACATTTGCATGCAACTATAGGCAGTAATTATTTCTGTCCTACATACTGAGATTAGATAAATCATTTGAAAGTGATACACAACTTTGATGAATGACAAAAATGGAACCTGCTAACATCCTTGCTTTATTCTGAACAGTTCCCACTCAAGAGGAAATGTCCAGCCTCACGCCAGAGTCTTCCCCAGAGTGAGTACACAGCTTTTTATAGCATGTTACGGATTTCCCATATATTATACTTATTTTCAGTAGCTTTGTGAACCTTTTTCATGAGAGAGAGAGGATTGTTATGTGTTTTTTTTTCCTACGCAAGATGTCTTGGTCTGCTATACTTGAATTATTTCATTGTTTTTATTTATATATTTATTTATTTTTATTTAGAGAGCATTATAGGGATACCTGGATCACTTACTACTGGAATTTTACTTATTTATTTATTTTGCTACGCATGATAAGACTCGGTCTAGTGTACTTTTACATAAAATTCTCATATAAATTATTAGTAAATTTTTATTTGCTCCCTTTATTTACCTGGGAGGTCCTTACAGTATACGTGATTTCAGGTTTTATTATCATTATAGGGACATTTGGCTTACATAAAAATGCCATAATGCGTTTCCAGCTTACCATTAAATCAGTTTTGTGCTAGAAACACCGTCGCCAAAAAGCATCGACGAATAGCAGACCTTGAACAATACTTACCCAACAACAGTGTTGATGTAAACCCCCCTCAGCACTTCAGAAATCATTGTGAGTTATGTTTGCCTCTGTTAAACCATTTAGTCTTTTTTTTCCCAGTCTAATGGAAGCTCAGTCATATCTTTCTCCCACTGAGACGGGTTTTAGCACACAGCAGACAGCAGTCACAAACTCTCTCCCCCACACGGAGTGATGCCTCGTCCTCTTTTGTTTTCTATTTTGTCTTCCATAACTTATCCGCCTCTCTCTCGCTTTCCGCGCCAGCTGGATAAGCTGCGGCGCTCTCTGCTTTCTTTTGTCATCCTCTGCCATAAATCAGTTTCTGGAAGTTGCGAGCGACTGTGCTTTGTTGATACACAACAGCGGCGGACTGAAGCTTTTTAGAGCTAGAACGAGGTTTAGACAGACGGTTATTCCTTTGTATGTTAAAATGAGACCAAATTACATCTGCTAGTTTAAACACCAGGGGTTTTGCTTGATTTTTCCATCAACAGAGATGCTTTAATTTTCAAGAGACCTACTGCAGCAAAAATGCAACAGTTGTTTAACAATACCTATCATTCACTAATTATGACTGCAACTTCTGAACTTTTTCATAGCAACATGCAGAAATATATTTACAATTTACAATGCAAAGTCAACATGTTCACTGATATATATTACATTGTAAATAGTATTACACTTTAAAATATCTAAACATTTATTATTTTCATTAATGTTCAAAACAATGAAATAAACTGATATCATAAAAATAAAAAAAAAGAATAAATATGTACAAACATAGCTGTGAGACGAGCGCCTTATGGATTTGTATATGACTTAATTAGCCATTTTTGCCGCAGCCATCAATATGACCTCATGCAAAGTTCATGTTAATTTGTAGACCCTCTGCTGTGCCGTTCTTTCACATAGTCCCTTTTATGAATTATTCAGTATCAATTTATTTTGCATAAGCGCTATAGGATCTATCTTATTCTGAGCTCTGATAAGGACTGATCTTGTATCCCCTGAAGACTTCATAAAAAGTTAATGTTTCATATTTCTCTCGCTCTGCAGACTTGCCAAAAAATCTTGGTTTGGTAACTTCATCAACCTAGAGAAAGAGGAGCAGATCTTCGTGGTTATTAAGGACAAGCCTCTGAGCTCTATAAAAGCCGACATCGTCCACGCCTTTCTCTCGGTAAGCAATCTCTTTTGCATGCCTCCAATCCCGTTTCATTCCTCCGTTGTAAATGACAGCTATGAATATTTGAATATATGCTTCTGCGTTCTCTCGATCAGATTGAAAGACTTTGCCCGTCGCACCGGTTTTGATAGGCTTGGCTGGAAGCCTGTGTTTTTACATTTGCAAATACCTTTCTGATTTGTGTTTCAATTCTGTAAAATGCTAGTCTGTGATGTTTCCATCCTCCCCGTGGCTGCCTCTTTCATTAGAGGTCAAAGGAAAAGCGTGAATCATTAGCATTTAGATGTTGTGCCTCGAGAGGTTTGTGCAGAAGGTAAGGGAGTTTAGTCTGCCGTTTAGACCTGCAAGTGGTTTAAATATGCGCTTAAAAAGTTGCTCGTCACGGTTAGCGACGTTTTCCTCACCTTCAGCTACACAAAAGTTAATTTCTGCACAATTTTGCGGGGAAAAATCCATTGTCAATAGTGTAGCAATGCTGGGTAGATTACTTAGAAATTGTGGTCTGTTACTGAATCCAAATTAAATGACAAAAAATTGTAGTTAGGAACGTAATCAATTACATTACTTTTTGATTACTTTTAGATTACTTTATAGATGATGACAACTATAAATGGGTGGGTATGTACCTTTTAGTGAAGGTTCGACATAGTCCAAGACAGCAACTCTCTGCCCTAATTGGGCAGCTGTAAGCAAAAAAATTGTCAAGCATCAAAAACACTAAATTACATCTTAGCTTAGCTCAATTAAGGAGATGCATTGAAAGTTCAAAAAACACTTTATCAGCATTGTATCGTTGAATATGACATTCAGAACCAATGTATTCCAGAAGGGCCTGTAGTAGGATTACTTTTTGATTACTTTTAGATTACTTTTGACCTAACTTGTTTATCGCATTGATTTAAATAGCATAATGTTGTACAATATTGATATAAAAATACAAAGAGAAAGAAAATATATAATATATAAAATATTTTATTTGTTTACATGCATGTCATGTGACCATTAACCTGCATCAGAGGATCGTGAACATGCAAATGTGCTACTTAATTATTGTTACCTTGTTACCTTAAAATCTTGGGGGGTACTTCAAGTAAATATATTAGGTGAATTATGAATAATGTATTGCTATTGTGTGAATAATATGTAATCAAAAAAACAAAAAAAAACTGTAGTCCGATAAGTATTTTCAAATGTAATTTAATTACAAGTACTTAATTTTTGGAATCTGATTACATAATCCAGATTACATGTAATCAGTTACTAGCCAGCACTGGTAGCGATGTGTGTAGCACAACTCAAACAGCTTTCTTTGGGTCAACGCAGCGAATTCTCATGACCAACTGGAACTCTGTGAAATCTGCAAGTGGAAATCTTTCACCCTTACACATAGGCGGAGGGTGAACCAAATCCAGGGTAAGGCTAAAAGCAGCCAAATGTATTAAACCTCATAAACCCGTCTTTTTAGACAAGAACCAGACATGGGTGTCATGTAAGTAGCTATACCCGGCACTTTATGTAAAAAATGATTGATGGCTTTGACCTTTGTGACCTTTCCCCCTCCCCCACGCGGCCCCTCCCCCACATAGTGACCGCCCACGTTGCGACCACCCACGTTGTGTTGACCCCGGTGACCCGTTAGATGTCCAGATATGAAAACCGGCATATGTGAAATTCCGACGTCAACCTATGACCTCCGGGGGAAGACATATGATGTTTGTTCAGATGTATGTATGTGACCGAGGATGTCAGGCGATAAACTCCTTTTTATCGCCTGACATCGATAAAGATAAATAAACCTATTTATCTATCGATTTCAGGCTTAGATAAATAGACCCTGTGCACTTCTGTGGAAAATCA
>NW_015540882.1:803806-805391 GCF_001515605.1 Sinocyclocheilus anshuiensis | reverse complement strand
TACATTTTTAATTAAATATTGTTTTTACGTGATCCGAATTATGAGGACTTAAGAAATATCCTCATAAACACATTTACCTTGTTATATCAGTGTAATACTCATGTCATTATACAAATTTGTGTTCTGATAAATCATATAAATAAGCACACACATAAACATTACAAGCTAAAGAGAGTCTTATCTCTATTTTAAAGAATATGGAAATAAATAATTATATATGACGGTATGTTTTCCTACCGTGCTACTAAAGCAAATCATTCATCATGCAATTTAAAAAAGTATTCAACATTTATTTAAGTTTATTGAACTTATAAAACACATCATTCTCTTCATTTAAATAAATACAATGTGATTATATATAACATACTTTATAAAAATACGCATTTACTATAGTTTCAGTTGACAATAAAAATGTTTTACATTATTCTGGGAGCGATGATAACCAACCAGAAGTTTATTTAGGAAAAGCTCCTCTTCTCTCTCTCTCTCTCTCTCTCTCTCTCTCTCTCTCTCACAGACACACACACACACACACTCAACACAAACACACAAACACTCAACACAAACACAAGCATTCACACAAACACTCAAACAAACACAAATATGCGGCAAAACACAAACATACACGCAAACACAAACACTCAATCACACACAAACACTCAACACAAACACAAGTATTCACACAAACACTCAAACAAACACAAATATGCAGCAAAACACAAACATACACGCAAACACAAACACTCAATCACACACAAACACTCAACGCAAACCCAAGCATACACGCGAATGCAAACACACACACACACACACACACACACAGCAGTTAAACGTTGAAACTTTTACGATGTCTCATACAAACCTTTTACAAATAAACATTTTTACCATCACACTGTGTATCTCTACAAGATGATGAAAAGCAGTATGATTAAACAATGACGTAACTTTTGTTTTAACAAATAAGTTACATTTTGTAGATTTTTCAAACCTAAAACCATGATGCTCCAATGCATGGGGTTAGAAGTAGTCAAATGAGCCTCTGATGAATGCAAGGCCCTTACAGAGAGTTTTCTTTATGAATTAGACCTCAATTGGACTGAAAATCAGTTGTAATAAGGTTGTTTGCAACAAAAGTACTTTTTAAACAAGGCGCTAGGAATGTCTCACAGAATTTTTACAACAGATAAAACTTTCTTTCTCAATTAAAAAATGGCATTATTAACCATGATGGCTCATAAAACAAGCCTGGACCCAAATTGAAGCATTCTAACAACAAGTACAACCATTGCAGAAAATGTATTATAGCACCGCAGTAAGATATAACTCTGGATGTGTGATTGACCAACTTATCAGATGTTCAACATATTATTACAAGTCCCTGCTTACCTAGTTTATGATGAAACAAAAAAATATAGGCATGAGCTAGCAATCACCTTGGATAAAATCAACAGCAGTACAGAGTATGAAAAGACAATGCAGAAAAGCTGAGCGGATGTGGCGGAAGACGAAACTTGAAATTCACTATAGCATCTATAAAGACAGCCTTCATGCTTTCAATGTGGAACTAGCCACAGCTAGACAGATC
>NW_015540882.1:776413-801734 GCF_001515605.1 Sinocyclocheilus anshuiensis | reverse complement strand
TTCCGTCTACATTCTATTAGGTCTACTCGTTTTCTTTTTAGAACTTTATTAAAAAATATAAAAATAAATAAAAGGTAAATCTTTTAAATGACCGAGTTACCTCGTAATCTTTAAGCAAAATATCTTCCGAAAATGAAATCTCTTTGGTGGCACATGCGGGGCTTCGCTGGTCAGTCCCTAACCAGGCCCTTCACCCTCCTCCACTTTTGAGTGCAACGCCCCCATCTCAACAACCAGCCAACGGTCAAAACAAGACCTCTCCCCCAACAATTTATTTCGCTCTAATGTACGACGCTATACAGAAGGTCCTTCACTGCTTCCTCATGACTACGGCTACGCTACATAGCTGTAAGCGAACAGCTTCTGATAAACTCTGCCGTTATTGCCTACTTTTCCTAGATTTGCGAACCATGGATTTGCGAACCATGTTGGATAAATCTTATTGATCAAAACGTTATCTACACGGACCGACAGAATCAGCTTCAACGATCCAATTTGTCTGATCCTAACACAATTTTTCCAGAAATTCAACCAGAAATTGAAATTGCACAAGACCTGGACCGTCATGGATTAAAACAGTCAATCCAGATTCTAGGAAATGGCTACAACATTATCGATTAGGAGACAAAGTTTACGTCTTGGAACGAATTCTGAAAAAGATGTCTGACACTACTGGCGCTGCTGCGAATGAGCAACAGGTGTGCTTCTGCGCCGTGGGGAAAATGTGTCCTGGAAAAGATGTCGTACACTCTATGTTTAAACAACGTTACAGAGAGCAAATTATTGATCTTCTGCGTAAGATCATTGACGATGCGTCCGATCCGAATCATGATCGTACGGGGGATTCCAAGTGTGTAACAAATCTCAAAAATTAAATGGACGTTGTAAGAAGCCTGAAAAATAATCCATGTCCTGATTTGACGAGCTTGTATATAACCGGCAAAGGGCCAATCTGTGTAACTACCAGAAAAATTCTGGATACGATGTCTGAATGTAGCGATGAGATGTACATTGACGAGGTTCTCTGTCTGTGTACGTGTGTAA
Organism: Sinocyclocheilus anshuiensis; assembly: GCF_001515605.1. NCBI lineage: Eukaryota > Metazoa > Chordata > Actinopteri > Cypriniformes > Cyprinidae > Sinocyclocheilus > Sinocyclocheilus anshuiensis. Next base: position 800,690 of record NW_015540882.1, on the reverse strand, counting down.
TGGATTTATGTGTGACGCTAGTTCAAAAACAGTATGGTTCCATGATATGTGAAATTATTGAGACGCTAGTCAATTTCATATTACAGAAAAACATGTTGGCATGCAGAGATTTTCTTTTCTGGCTAGATAACCTGTAATGTCATCACTATTGTTTGTAATGACAATTTGATCATTTTCTTCACATAATAAAAGGTAAATAAAAGTTTGAATCACTTTACTCGTTATTCTTTTCTCCGTGTTCAATTTTTGGATTTTAATGATTTTGCATACGCCTTTATCCTAAGCGAATTAGTACGATAGAAGCAACAAGTCATGGATAGTCTAACGCAGTACACATAATTGACGCTCAGTTACAGTCGTACCTGTTTCCTGGAACAAAACTAAAAGGCGGGCGCCTAAAACACTACGACTGAATAAAACTGCCTGAATCATCGCTTTTGCTCAAAACAACTGATTTATTAAAGTTGTATTTAGAGACGCGTACAAATAAAATAGTTTTTCCTCACCATCTTCAACTTTAAGTGTTTTAAATGTACAGAGAAATAGTAAGATTGAGATCTTGTGTCTCGCGGCATCTTCGTGGACAAACCAGAAATGACCATACGGTATTATTTCAATTAATGTGTTAACAAATAATGGTTCTTTGTGTGATTTCATAAGAAAAGCATCTAAATTGTAAACAAACTATTATATTTTATATTAAAACGTAATAAAAAAATTGTTTAGTAACACGCAGTTGTGTAAGACACGAACCAAAACATTACATTAATGTGTTATCAGTCCTTTTACAAACATCATTAACTAAAATGAACGAAAGACAATAATCAGCAATATGAGTTCACACAGATAACGTTATTTGAATGATTCATTGATATAACATGTCAGTGAGTTGTTAGAAAAGAAATGTATACTGACATCATTGCGTGATGACTAAAGGAACCAACGAATCGGTTCTTTAATGCGGTTCATTGACCCAAACTCCCCGAAAGAATTGGTTCGCGAAAATGAATCGGACTTTGCATTGCTAACGTCACTAAATTGTAACATCGCAACAGGTACGGACCGTATACTTAACAAATAGTGCGGAGATGTGAGTCTTTTTATATAGTGTATCTGAGCATGCGTACATTTAGAAGTCCAACGTTTTAGACCGCTACCATGTATGAGTATTGTGGGGTATTGCCCCCGGTGGCCATGTCTGAAGTCTGAGGTTTATGCTGGGATTTGTAGTTCCCTGACCTAGAAGTCTGTAGCGTTTGAATGCGTCATTAGTTACACGTTTTAAATTTAACATCTTTGTAAAAAATAAATAAATTGTTAACATATTTAGACTAAACAATTATATTCAAGAATAATACGATATACCTATGATAAAACAGACTTGACATGTATATGTTGTAACGGATCAGCCATTGTTGTGTTATTTCGTGAAATAGCATTAGGATTTGGTTGTGTGTTCTTGAAATCAAACAATTGTCTTTGTCTTAAGAAAAAGTCGAACAGTCCCATCTGGTATCTGAATATTCAGTCTGTCTTCATCATGAAATAATGAAACCATCATTACCCCATTCTGGAGAATGTGTGTTGTGTTAGACAGGGTGCTTCATGACCCAAAAGCGGTATGTTTGTTGTGTTCTCTACCTCCGCATGTCTTCATCTCATTGACCGTAACTAGTATTTAGGATGACCAGTACTGTTAGGCAAGGCGAGGCATGTTTATTTATATAGTACGTTTCATACACAATGGTAATTCAGAGTACTTTACATAAAAGGGGAGTAAAATAATCATAAAAAATAATAATACTCACAACATAGAATAAAAAAAAAACGTTTTAAATTATTTAAAAATTGATTTAATAATGAATTAAAACAGTTAAGAATAGATGAGTTGTTAGAAAAGAAATGTATACTGACATCATTGCGTGATGACTAAAGGAACCGACGAAACGGTTCTTTGAAGCGGTTCATTGACCCAAACTCCCCGAAAGAATCGGTTCGCGAAAATTTCGCGACTTTGCATGTGAGTCTTTTTATATAGGGTATCTGAGCAGGCGTATATTTAGAAGTCCAACGTTTTAGACCGTTACCATTTATGAGTATTGTGGGGTATTGCCCCGGTGGTCATGTCTGAAGTCTGAGGTTTATGCTGGGATTTGTAGTTCCCTGACCTAGAAGTCTGTAGCGTTTCAATGCGTTATTAGTTAGACATGTTAAATGTAACATCTTTGTAAAAAATAAATAAATAGTTAACATATTTAGACTAAACAATTATATTCAAGAATAATACGATATACCTATGATAAAACAGACTTGACATGTATATGTTGTAACGGATCAGCCGTTGTTGTGTTATTTGGTGAAATAGCATTAGGATTTGGTTGTGTGTTCTTGAAATCAAACAATTGTCTTTGTCTTAAGAAAAAGTCGAACCGTCCCATCTGGTATCTGAATATTCAGTCTGTCTTCATCATGAAATAATGAAACCATCATTACCCCATTCTGGAGAATGTGTGTTGTGTTAGACAGGGTGCTTCATGACCCAAAAGGGTATGTTTGTTGTGTTCTCTACCTCCGCATGTCTTCATCTCATTGACCGTAACTGGTATTTAGGATGACCAGGACTGTTAGGCAAGGCGAGGCATGTTTATTTATATAGTACGTTTCATACACAATGGTAATTCAGAGTACTTTACATAAAAGGGGAGTAAAATAATCATAAAAAATAATAATACTCACAACATAGAATAAAAAAAAAACGTTTTAAATTATTTAAAAATTGATTTAATAATGAATTAAAACAGTTAATCTGACTCCAGAATCACACCAAGATTCTTGACTTGATTTTTTGTTGTTTGATACCTAGAGTCAAGGTTTGCAATCGCCTTGAGAAATTCGTCTTTGCTTCCAAGTGCAATGACTTCAGTTTTCTCCTTGTTTAACTGAAGAAAGTTTTAGCACATCCAAACTGTTAATTTCATCAATGCATCGGCATAGGGAGTCAATGGGGCTGTAGTCATTTGGTGATAAGGCTAGGTAAACCTGGGTAACATCTGCAAAGCTGTGAAAGGCAATTTGGTTCTTTCTCATTATTTGACTTAGTGGGAGCATATACAGGCTAAACAAGAATTGAGTCTTTTGGGGCTCCGCATGACGCATGTCATGGACGTCCACTTAGACTTATGCTCTCCTATACTCACATAATAACCTCTCCTTATTGCACTTCTGGTTAGATGCTAACTGCATTTCGTTGCCTTGTACCTTACATGTGCAATGACAATAAAGTTGAATCTAATCTAATCTAAACATTCATTGCCAAAGAAGCTGGTTGTTCACAGAGTGCTGTATCCAAGCATGTTAACAGAAAGTTGAGTGGAAGGAAAAAGTGTGGAATAAAAAGATGCACAACCAACCGAGAGAACCGCATCCTTATGAGGATTGTCAAGCAAAATCGATTCAATAATTTGAGTGAACTTCACAAGGAATGGACTGAGGCTGGGGTCAAGGCATCAAGAGCCACCACACACAGATGTGTCAAGGAATTTGGCTACAGTTGTTGTATTCCTCTTGTTAAGCCACTCCTGAACCACAGACAATGTCAGAGGCGTCTTACCTGGGCTAAGGAGAGGAAGAACTGGACTGTTGCCCAGTGGTCCTCTTTTCAGATGAGAGCAAGTTTTTTATTTCATTTGGAAACCAAGGTCCTAGAGTCTGGAGGAAGGGTGGAGAAGCTCATAGCCCAAGTTGCTTGAAGTCCAGTGTTAAGTTGCCACAGTCTGTGATGATTTGGGGTGCAATGTCATCTGCTGGTGTTGGTCCATTGTGTTTTTTGAAAACCAACGTCACTGCACAAGAAATTTAAGAAATTTTGGAGCACTTCATGCTTCCTTCTGCTGACCAGCTTTTTGAAGATGCTGATTAGCAGGATTTTTGAAGATGCTGATTTCATTTTCCAGCAGGATTTTTGGCACCTGCCCACACTGCCAAAAGTACCAAAAGTTGGTTGAATGACCATGGTGTTGGTGTGCTTGACTGGTATTGTCAAGAGGAAAATGAGAAACGAGACCAAAAAATGCAGATGAGCTGAAGGTCACTGTCAAAGAAACCTGGGCTTCCATACCACCTCAGCAGTGCCACAAACTGATCACCTCCATGCCACGCCGAATTGAGGCAGTAATTAAAGCAAAAGGAGCCCCTACCAAGTATTGAGTACATGTACAGTAAATTAACATACTTTCCAGAAGGCCAACAATTCACTAAAAATATTTTTTTTATTGGTCTTATGAAGTATTCTAATTTGTTGAGATAGTGAATTGGTGGGTTTTTGTTCAATGTGAGCCAAAATCATCACAATTAAAAGAACCAAATACTTAAACTACTTCAGTCTGTGTGCATTGAATTTATTTAATACACGAGTTTCACAATTTGAGTTGAATTACTGAAATAAATGAACTTTTCCACGACATTCTAATTCATTGAGATGCACCTGTATGTGTGTGATCGGTTAAAATGCGCAACACTGTAAAAACGCCTAAAATGATATACGGTGCAACATGGGCAGATCTTAATTTAATGCCGCAATCGACACTGTCTATTCATATTCACTTTGTTAGCAATAGACATAATAGATTTAATTTGTTTGTGCAGGGGCATTTTTGTCCAATTTAGTGGCATTGCCCTTACACGAAATTCCCAAACTTTCCCATGGAAATGATTGGATTTTGCTCATAAAATTTATCCAAACAATGAAATTTATGTGAATTTTGCTAGCAAAACAACCTCAGAAATCATAAATTCATGGCAAATTCCCATGGTGACTTGAATCTGATGTGAAGTCTACGAAATCTGAAATTACCGAAGACCTAGATTCCTATTAAAATTACTGGATTTCGCCTGCAAAAATTCACCAAATAACCATATATGTAACCGCACCTTAATCAACAGCCACGCTTTTCCAAGTCTCCATTTATTCCAAATATGTATAAATGGAACAGTGTAACAGTGTAAAATATGTAACAATGAACTGATCCTTGCCTTCCTCAGATACCCAGCCTCAGTCACAGCGTCGTCTCGCAGACAAGTTTTCGGGCTGAGTATAAATCCACCGCTGGCCCCACCGTCTTCCAGAAGCCTGTTAAGTTCCAGGTCGACATCACGTACACCGAGAGCACTGCGGCCACCAAGGAGAACGGCATCTATTCAGTCACCTTCATTCTGCTCTCAGGTAACCACAGCAACCGCAATCAAACCCGCTGCTACATCAGCACTCATCAAGACCGTAGAACATCAGAGTAGCTTGAAATAAACGAAAATAGTCATGGGTAAAAGAGAAAAAGGTGAATTGTTTTATCTTTCTCCATGATGTTTAAACATGTTTGGGATCATTTATTTGTAATTAAATTTTGTTGAGATAATATTTTGCAATATATATATATATATATATATATATATATAAAAATTTTTTTACCAAAAATGCTTTGTCGCCAAATAATTCAAAATGATTAATGTAAAACAAATAATAAATATAATCTTAAAATAATTTTCATTTATATTCACCAATACAACTATATATAGTTGATATACAAGGTTAAATTCTCTGTTTATTACTCATTTTAATACTTGAAAAAATATTTTTGAGTGATGACAGCTGTCAGGTTGGATTGCGAATTCTAATGATATTGGGTCTCATTCACTAATAATTGTGCAGATTATTTGTTTTTATACACACAAGAGAACTTCTCTGCCTAATTTGTAACACTGTGCGTAAATGAATTAATTATGAAACTTGTTCTATTGTTAATGTACTTGGAGTGTTATAAATGAGCGACCATGTGTTAATCATTTGTATAATATAAGGACTTTCCGAACAATCTTTTCTTCGTAGCTTTTTGTCACTCTCAGGCTCAGCAATCATAAGACACATGTATATTTTGAAATATAATTAGGATTAAAACATTTATGTGGTTTCAGTTGTTCCTACATTTGTAGTAAAATGTATTATAAATTTATGAAAAATGTAACAGATGAGTCATGATTTGTTTGTGAAAACGTTTGTATGACTTCACGCACAAACTGGTGCATACGCCTGGTTAGTGAATGAGACCAATTGCCTTGAGGAAGCTTAATGGGCAAATTAATTTTTGAAGATATGTGATTATGAATATATATTACATAGCCCATTTCTGACAGTCTTATTCTTAGTCTTGGCAGGAATTTTATTTGTGTCCTCTAAGGAACAATACTTACAAATATTTCCATTTAATTCTCAGATTGAGCCAAATAGTCTCTTACACACTAATTATCCCATCAGTATATTGCAGATCACAATAACAACATAAGATAAATAGAACACCTAAAAATGCATTATTATTTCGGCTAATGCATCATTCTCCCTTATTTTCTGCCATTAATATCCATTACGTCTCCTCATGATAGCGCCAGCAGCAGCTCTTATCCACTACAGCGTGCAGGATGTTAAATAATGTCATTGTCCACCTAGTAGAGATAAGAAAGATTGCAAGTTACAAGTAGTTTTATAATAAATTCCTGTCATATTCCTAAAAGGCTCCAATTTTTCTGTCTGTGGAGCTTTTCTCACTAGAATGCAAGCCAAGTGAATGAGTAGTCGATTCTTCGGTCTTAAGGAAGTTCCGCTCCGACTTCCTCTTTCAAAATGTCAACAGGGTTTAGTCTTTTTACATGTGTGACCTGTTACACTTTATTGCAGGTCCAAGCCGGCGTTTCAAGCGGGTGGTAGAAACGATTCAGGCGCAGTTGTTAAGCACACACGACCAGCCGGGAGTCCAGCAGCTGTCTGGTGAGTATAAATCCCCCTGTCCCTTCCCCCACTCCGTCCCGAGTCCCACGATCCCTATCATGCCTGTTTATACCCCTCCTCCATCATGCATGTTCCTCGTCCACAGCACACCACAACACAGCATCACAGTATTCTCCACATGATCCCACCCTAAAGAAATCCCCATTCAGACGCTAGAAGAGATGGGGAGTTTTTCAATTCGTGGTGATTCCCTTCGGCCACACCGCTGCTCCCATTTCTCAGACGGCATTAACGGTAGATTTCCCCGACAGTTCTCCAAATGTGGGCACCTCAGCTTCATGATTTCTAGTTTTGGGAGATAGTGTCCTTGTTGGATGACGGATCTGGACTGGTTATGTAAAGGTTCCTGCTACCGTTTTAGGTCGGGATAACCCTAAAACTGAAATCCTGCTCTCTCACCATCAATTATTGTGCTAAACGAACCAGAACACAGAAGACACAAATCAGGGGCATTACTATAAAATACCAAGTTTTGGGAAAGTGTTTCTTCAGTATATATATTCTATTATCGTGAACTATCCAGAGCTTCAAAGATGAACGGCTTATAATGTGTTTTTTTTTTCTTTTAGAGGAGAAACGTAAAGAAAAGGCACTTTTCCATCCTATTCTCCATCCACCCCGTGCACATCCTCTCTTCTTGACACATGATAACAGCTCCACATAGTGGTCTGTTAGGTGAACAACAGCATTTAATAGACAACACCAATGCATATAATCCAACTTTTGAGTTTTTCAAATGCACACCAATGCAGATCGTTTCAGTAACTACTGGTAATGGATCTCCACGGACAGTATTTGAGGCAAACATTAAAGAAAAAGTTAGGGTTTTATTTTAGAAATAAGTCGTGCTTTTCATTCAATGTGAGGAAGAAATTAGTGTCCGCTACTTTTCTACTGGTTCTTGATTATGGGGACGTAGTGTATCAGCATGCTCCCTCTTATCTTCTTGCCTTCTTGGATGCTTTGTACCATGGTGCTCTGAGATTTATAACTGATTGTAAATTTTCAACACATCATTGCGAACTATACAAAAGAGTTGCATGGCCTTCTTTGAGCATTCAGAGAAAAATGCATTGGTATCTATTGATATATAAAGCCATATTGGGTTATTTGCCATTTTATCTTTGTTGTTTTATTCAAATGACGTTGTCTGCCAATTACTCATGTTCTCAATCAAATTATAATCTTTGTGTGCTCTTTGTCAGAACTGAGCTTGGTAAAACTTCCTTAATATGCCGCCACTTCAGATTGGAATCTTCTCTAAAAGCAGATGAAGTTACAAAACTTGGTGTCTTACATTTATTTTAAATATTACTGCATAATCTAGAGAGTGAATTAATGGCGTGTAATTGTTTTTAATTGGTTATATGTTTGTATATCTTGGCCAGGACACTCATGTAAAAGAGATTTTAATCTCAGTGAGTCTTTTTCCTGGTTAAATAAAGGTAATAAATAAAATATACAAAGGTGCTGTACGTGGCTGAAAAAAAAGTATTGGAGAGAGTAATAATTATATAAATGAAAGGCTGCATTTATAAAAAATACAGTTAAAAAAACAGTATATTATTAGAATTTAACAGAACTGGTTTCTATTTGAATATTATCGAAAAAAAAAATTTATTTAATTAAAATGTAATTTATTCCTGTGACGACAAAGCCATTACTCCAGTCTTTAATGTCACACAATTCTTCAGAAATCATTCTAATATGCTGATTTGCTGCTCAATTATTATTATTTATTATTGGTGTTCAATTATTATTAATTATAATTGTGATGCATTTTTCCATGATTCTTTGATGAATTGAAGGTTCAAAGGAACATTTATTTGAAATATAAAAGTATTTTAACATTATTCATGTCTTTATGGTCACTTTTGACCAATTTTTTTTTTCAATTTAAATAAAAAAGATGATGCATTTTCTAGAATAAAAATATATGTAATAATTCTTTTTATAATTAATGAAAACCTGAAATAATAAGAAATGTTTCTTGAGCAATAAATCAGCATGCTAGAAGGATCATGTAGCCTAACACTGAAGATTGGAGTAATGACTATTGATAAAATAATTTTACATTAATGTTTCAATACTAAATTTTAAATTGTATTATTCCACTAATTAAACTTTTTAATCAAACTGTTTTGCTCATAATATTATTTATTTAATGGAAAATATTGTTTTTTAAATAAAAAATGCCAATGCTATTTTGGACCCCACTGTATATGCACACATTTTAGTAATTACTTCTAGAATTTATCAAGTAGCATTTAATAACGAGAGTGTTTAGTCAACAGTGTTTGTTGCTGCCAATTTGAGGAGGTTTCAGTGAGTGTTGGGTAACAGAAAGAAATCCCAGACCATCTCAAGAAAGTAGATTGTTGCTTTTGCTCCTCCTGTCGTCCTTCTCTGTTCCCACCCCACTGTCTTTCACTGTCTTTCCTTCTTTCTCCTTTGCTTTCACTCAAACACGTCACATTCATTCGCTCTGTCTCATTCAGCGCTGTATGACTCACTGTGGTTTGAACGCACTACTGCACTGCAGATGAATGGCACATACACACTGCAGTCAGATTACACTCACCGCTCCAGAAATAAACACTTAAATTACGCATTTAATTATGTTATTTTGTGTAGGTGGTTGTGGTTTTCTGTGTGTATGCAAATACCTAGCCTCCTAATGTTCTTTAGTTTCATAAAAACTATTTTTATTCCAAACAAGTATAATTATCCACATAAACTTGTCTAATAACCACCCAACCGAAGTCTTCTTGCCCCTAATGTAGTCTAGATGAAGACATCTGGCCCCATGCTTGTTAATTGGAAATTGCTCATTTGCTTCACATAAGCATGATGAAGAGCGTACACAGCGAATCTAATGAGCTAATGCGCTGATCCAATTTATAAACCGAAAAAGGGTGCGCTATTTGTGATAGTTTTGTCTGGTGTCAACACGCATGTTTCTCTCTCACAGAGAACTCTCAGTGTGCTGCAAAAACCGCCAAAGTCTCAAAGTCAAAGTGTGGTAAGATTTTTACGGCTTCTGTGTTAAATACGCCAATCTTGCAGCACAATTACAGTGGCCCAGAGAGTATTTAGACACTTGAGTCACACTTAAAGATGTCTGAACGTCATTGCTTTAGATACCTAAATGAGAATTTGCTGAAAACTTGCCCACCCTCAGGCCATAGATGAGTTTGTTTCTTCATCAGAACAGATTTGGAGGAATTTATAATTGCATCACTTGCTCACCAGTGGATCCTCTGCAGTGTATGGGTGCCGTCAGAATGAGAGTCCAAACAACTGATAAAAGCATCACAATAATCAACAAATAATCCACACCACTCCAGTCCATCAGTTAACATCTTGTGAAGTGAAAACCTGCACGTTTGTAAGAAACAAATCCACAATTAAGTCATTTTTAACTTCAAACTGTTGTTTCCGGCTAAAATACGAGTTCATAATCCATAATATTGTTTTCTCCAGTGAAAAAGTCATCTCGTCAGAATCAGGAGAGAAATATGCACAGATCAATCATTTACAAGCAAAAACAGTCCAAAACAGTTCTAAACAAATATGTGAGAGGATTTTGATGTGCAGAGAGACATTAGGAGATGGACTTTTTCACTGGAGGAAGCGTTATTATAAACTATGGACTCATATTTTAATGATGTATTTGTTTCTTACAAACACGCAGCTTTTCCCTTCACAAGACATTAACTGATGGACTGGAGTGATGTGGATTACTTGTGGATTATTGTGATGTTTTTATCAGCTGTTTGGACTCTCATTCTGACGGCACCCATTCACTGCAGAGGATCCATCTGTGAGCAAGTGATGCAATGCTACATTTCTCCAAATCTGATTCAATTAAGAAACAAAGAAAATAGAAACTGAGAGTATTGATATAATTAGCCATGATTCATTTTGGGATTCATTTGATTATTTAAACAGATTTATACTAATTTATTAATATTTATTCATTTAAGTACTTTTAAGTCATCCTGTGGCCCGCTTGGAAATTTACTGAGGACCCTTGTCAAAAAACCACTGGTCTAATACAATTATGTTCATTTTAGGGATAGTTCACACAAAAATAAAGATTCTATCATCATACACTCATGTTTTTCCGAACCTGTATGGCTTTGTTCTGCAGACATGAGGGTGAATAAATAAGGTCATGTTTGGGTGAACTATCTCTTTAAGTGTCCAAAAACTTTTTGGGGTCACTAAACTACTTTGTCACACACACTGCCTTTTATCTTATATAAGCCTGTGATAATCACAGCACATGCAATGATGCATGCCCTGTAGATCACATCCCACTTTAAGTGCACCCAACCACATAAATACCCTTTCACATGTAATTAAGTGCAGCACAATTCTTTTCTGTTTAAGTTTTGTGTACACTTGCAAGACAAGCTGTTAAGATGAGCACAACATAAACTGGCTATTTAGTGCGTACGTGGCTTATGAATCTGGTCTTAGTTTCTTAGTTATGTGAGCCAAACAGACGAGGCTGTGCATATGTACACCAGAGGCTCTTATGTGCCCCCAAGTGTGACTGAGTGCCAGTTTGTGTTATTGTGCAGGTTTGCATGTGTATTCATGCATTTGGAAGTATACTAAACCAAGTAAACTAAAGGGGGGTTTCTAATACAGTCAGAGTTAGCTTAAGGCTAGTCTGAGCCTCAGATGGACTATTCACAGACCGTCTGCTGCATATTACACACAAATGCCAAGAACGTTTGAAAATCGCCAGTTCCAGGAATCAGGATGCACAGGTTTTTAATTAGCCTGTCGAAAAACAAAAAGTTTACAGAAGTCTGCTAGAATGAGTGAAAACTGTGCAAGAAGGCTCACTGGGGGAAACGCATACTTGCGAAGGCCCCGCGGCCAGCTGTGTGCCAGTGCGCTGAGTATTCCCTCGGCCAGGGAGAAGAACAGCTGACAGTGAGAGGTTTCTGGAGAGGGTATATATATATATATATATATATATATATATATATATATATGTGTGAGTTTATATCTCACAATTCTGAGGAAAGGTCCAGATGTAGTTTAGATGAAGAAATTTATTAAAAATAAATAAAATAAAATATTTGAGCAGTGGTCACTGTGTATAGACTTTGGCGAAGAAAATGTTTGTAGACATTGTAGTTTTTCATCCAAAAAATTTTCATGAACATAATCACAAAAACAAGGCCGAATATAGAGTGCTTGATGATATCTTGTTGATGTATATTCCGCCTGTGGAATATGGTGTAAAATTGAACCAGACAGATGAGACTTCATAGGCTTATGTGACTTTGAGGAGTGAGCGGAATGAAGATTAAAGGGTACATTGTACCCATGTGTGGGTCTCCTGACTGATCTACGTGTCATTCTCTCTGCAGTGACAGATGTGCAGATGCCACATCGCTTCTCTCATTACTTTAGAGCCTTTTCTAATTATCTAGCCTTTCTCATGTTTGCTATATAAAGCCATGTGCCTCACCTCTATCAGGGCTAAAACCCTAAAAGTCAACATGAAATCAAAATCAACTCTCTTTACTTTCTTAATACACGTTCCTGGTCTTATTTCAAATGACTTAGTACAACCTAATTAAAAACGTTTATGTTAGCTAAAGCTATTTATTTGGTTTAGGTACTGTTGTTACACCAATCTCACCAGTTAAGCAGCATTTTCTTGTCTATTAAAGTAGGATACTTCAAATAAATGTAAATAACAATAGATTTGAAAAGAAGTGTTAGAGATGCTCTTGGGGATGACCTTCAGCCTCCAGCCTTCAGACTCCAGGTCTGCAACAATCGACTGCAAACTTGCATTCAGGTTTGACTCCATCTTGAAACTCAGCAAACAATTGCCTGTGGAGAAAAATCTATTCGCACCTTAATTTTGGGGGGAATATTCTGTTTCACTTGGAAATGCATCTTGGCTGAAGTAAAATGGGTTGCAAATGCTGTTTCATGTTGACTTTAAGGAGGTAGCTCTGTTTTGGAACACTGTAGCTGGTTTAGACAGCTGACCAGCTGAACTACCGGCTGAGCTGTTACACTATCTTGATCAAGGATGTTGTTGGAAAAAGCAGATCTTAAAAGTCCCACCAACCATCTTGGCGGAAGCAAAATGGATTGCAAATGCTGTATCACATTGACTTTAAGATGGTTGGTCTGTTTTGGAAAATGGTAGCTGGTTTCTAGCTGGTTCACGCTGGTTGACCATCTCATACTAGCTGTTGGGGACCTGGCTAAGCTGGTACACCAACTTGGTCAAGGATGTTGCTGGAAAAAACAGGTCATAGCATTTGAGTTAGTCAAGTTGCTTTTGGAACATGATAGCTGGGTTATTTCTGGTCCAAGAGTGTTATTTTGGTTGACTAGCTAGTGGAAACCTAGTTGAAATTGGGCTGGAAAAACCAGGTTAAGCATATTTTTGGCAGTCAAGGTGATTTATCTGGTCTACCAGCTTAGCCAGGTGCCCACCATTTGGTAGTTCAGCTTATCAACCTTCTAAACTACAGCTAATTATGTTGATGTAGCTATGTTCATCTTGCTCAACTCATACAGCATAGCACTAGCAACACCATGGTTATGGTTTCTATTTCCAAGAAAGACATCCTGGTAAAATATTGTAACTTTGAATGTACTGTAAGCTGCAAGCCAGCTTAGACCAGCTAATGGCCAGTTAGAAACCAGCTAGCTACCAGTTTAAGCTGGTTTTGTCTGACTTAACCAGGGAATCCTCATCTTGTACAGAATTTTCAACATTAAAAGTTAGTATGGCCCTAAAAGCTTCTTCATGTCTTAGTCTTGACATTTCCCCTCTTTTTCTCCTTTCTCCTGTTTTCCCCTTTCTGTCCACTTCTCGTGTGAACCCATTGTTCATTTCTCTATTTGTTCTCTCTCTTTCTCTCTTTTTTCCTCTTCTTCCTATCTGTGTACCTAGGCAGCCCATTGAGTAACTTCTTTGACGTAATTAAACAACTTTTTTCAGACGAGAAGAATGGCCAGGTGCCTCTTCAACCTGGCACGCCCAACAGACACCCACCTTACGCCCGTCACCACGACCCTCAGCCTAGTGACTCTAAATGCCCAGCGGGCAATCCCAGGGACAATACCAAGCTGGTGGCATCCGTTGGGACACAGGAGCAGCCCTAAAACTTTACGTCCCAACATAAAAGCACTCAAAAATGTACATAGTCTTAGAGTTGATGGAATTTATATTTGGACAAACTTTTGTATGATGGAAATGACTGCTTAAAAACAAATTATGACACAAATCCAGACACATTTCCCCTTTCACCGTCTCTGCCATGTCGTTGTGCCAGCCCCTACCCAAACCCCTGTTGTTTCTTCCCCAGATATTTTCATGTCTTTACGTCTGTCTTCCTGTTTTCCTCACCTTTGTGACGGCTTGTCTTTGCTGCTAGGAATTATCCAGAAAACGTATTAAAACTCCGCCCCCACTTCCCTGGACATCCTGAGACGGACATTTATTGACAGACGGCACTTTTCATGACGAACAAGCGGGTTACCAAGGAGATGGACGCTTCATCTTTCGTCATACTCTTCCCTTCCCGCTCTCTGTTCTCTCCGAGGACTAAAATACAAATACCCACACTTGTTCCCACTCAACCTGTGTGCACCCCTGCCATCATCTCAGCACCCCAACCTGTTAAAATGGTTGACCAGCCAGTGGGAACTGGCTGCACCAACAGGCTCTGTTCCAAAACGTAGTGAGCTGCCTCTAAGATACCTCACTCTGATCAAATGATAAGGCAGCCTCTTAATGCAATGCAACAAACATCGTTAAAAAAATGGTGTTAAAGATGGCAGAGTTTAATTAAAATAAGGACTATTTTACCCAATATTTGAATGTTATGTATTTTTATGTACAATAAAGTATGGAGCTATTAGCATAGCAACATGCTAACGTCAAACGCTGTTGAAATCAATTGAACATTGAGTCTCTCTGTGCAGTTGTTAGCTTAACAACATGCTAACGTCAAACGCTGTTGAAATCAATTGAACATTGAGTCTCTCTGTGCAGTTGTTAGCTTAACAACATGCTAACTACAAACGAAAAGTGACGTGACATGTGCCCAAGTATGGTTACCCATACTAGGAATTAGTGCTCTGCATTTATCCCATCCTAAGTGCACACACACAGCAGTGAACACACACCCGGAGCAGTGGGCAGCCATTTATGCTGCGGCGCCCGGGGAGCAGTTGGGGGTTCGGTGCCTTGCTCAAGGGCCCCTCAGTCATGGTATTGAAGGTGGAAGAGAGCGCTGTACATTCACTCCCCCCACCTACAATCCCTGCCGGTACGAGACTCGAACCCAGAACCTTTTGGTTACGAGTCCGACTCTCTAACCATTAGGCCACGACTTCCCCCAAACTGTCAGCTGAGAATTGAGCCTCTAGTGCACATACTTCAGGAGTGCCATTTGTGTCACACATACCGCTCTTCCACTGGGGCTGGTGCTGGAGCTGGAGTCAGTGCTCGGCCAAGAGTGGCACTTGTTCAGAACTGGCTCCTCTGACAGTGAGCAGAACCCTCTCCATCACCAATCTGTGATGGCAATCACTTGTTATCTCTTGCAGAAGGAGAGCGTTGATCTATTCTGCTGTCCACTGCTGAACTGACATATTTAATTGTTGTGTTAATGCTGTTAATTTACCTGAACTCCACCTACTGATGTCATAGGTTCCCTTGTTCGAGACCAGTAAGGTTTTGGGGCCGGTTCGGAACTAGGATCTGGGCACTGGCCCAGGATATTTTTGAGTGGAAAAGTGCAGCCTGGTTCCCAAATGGGCTCCGGCTCTGGCACAAGCCCTAGTGGAAAAGCGGTAACAGAGTTGAAGAGTGTTTCAAATAAGTTGTTAGCTTAGAAACATGCTAATGGAAAACTCTACTGAAAACAATTAAGAATCAAGTCTGACTTTTTATCTCCCAGTTCTGACTTTTTTTCCATCAGAATTCAGATTTTTTTTCTCAGAATTGTGAGATATAAACTCGCAACTCAGAAGAAAAGTCCAAATTGCGAGATATAAACTAGTAATTGCAAGAAAAAAATGTAAGATTAAAAAGTCGAAATTACCTTTTTTATTTTTTTATTCCATGGCTGAAACATAAAACACAATTCTGACTTTTTTTTTCTTGCAGTTGTGAGTTCATATCTCACAATTCGGACTTTTCTTATCAGAATTGTGAGTTTCTATTTCGCAATTGCAAGTGAATTGTGAGATATAAACTCGCAACTCAGAAGAAAAGTCCAAATTGCGAGATATAAACTAGTAATTGCAAGAAAAAAATGTAAGATTAAAAAGTCGAAATTACCTTTTTTATTTTTTTATTCCATGGCTGAAACATAAAACACAATTCTGACTTTTTTTTCTTGCAGTTGTGAGTTCATATCTCACAATTCGGACTTTTCTTAAAATTGTGAGTTTCTATTTCGCAATTGCAAGTTTTAAACTCATAATAAGACTTTTCTCTCAAATTGCGAGTTTATATCTTGCAATATTGAGTTTATATCTCACAGTTCTGACTTTTTTTTTTTCAAAATTGAGTTGAAGTCCAATATGTGAGATATAAACTCTAAATTGTGAGAAAAAAGTGAGAATTGTGATATCAAAAGACACAATTACCTTTTTATTTTTTATGGAAATAAGCTTCCTTCATGAAGTGCGTTACTTATGAGGTTACGAATCAGGAAACCTGGCTGGTGCACACAATTTTTGCCTTGATTTTGCTTAGAGAGTGTCTTTAAACAAAAGAGTCTTAAAAGTGTGTATCATGCTTTAAACAATGAGGCAGCTTACTAGGTTTGGAACAGATTCACACTTAAAATACTAGACATCAGCGCACACTCGCAACTCTAGGATGTTTGCACTCAGATTCATGAAGACCATAGGAAAAAAAAAAAACACAATTTGAGAAGGAAAAGATGACTTTGAGAGCTTGTCGTGGAGGATGTGGACTTTTTCAAACTGTATCGTTTCCATTTGCGCTCTCTTTTATTTATTAATGACTTTATGTTTGAAGAACATCACTTGATCTGAAATCATTGCTGCAAAAGGACTGAAACATGGATTTCAGTGAGTTTGGGACTTGGGATGGGGTGGGGGGAATAGTACTGAATGAATTTGTCCTAATGAATGAATCTCTGTTGTACAGATTGAACATAATTATGTACAAATATAATGTCTAGATGTGACACTAGCTTTAGTTCTGTTGTAGATTCAGATTTGAAATCTTGTGTTGCCAGTCTTTATTTAATTATTATTTAACCCTTGTACTTCTGTATTTATTATGTGATGGAACAATTTGTTTCATTTAATCGATTTGGGTAGACACTGAATCGCAGTGTTTGATTTGTCTGTTTTATTTTTATTTTTTTCCTGATCATTCCTCATGTTCGCTACCAGCAGACACACACACACACAAAAAAAAAAAATACATTGTGGATATTTTTTTATTTTTCCTTCTGTTTTATCTCTGTCCTTATTTATTGTCATCTAATTATATATGAGAACCTGAATGTTATTTATGACAATAATGTGTTTGTATCAGGGCAACACAATTTTGTTCGTTTAAAGAAACTTTCTTATGTCTTGATTTGTAAAAGTACCGTGGACTTTACAAATCTCTCTTTCCTAGCTTCAAAAGAGAACAAAATACTATGTAAAAACATATGAACCACAAAAAAGCTAATTTAACAGTAATTTAAGAATGTAGTTTAGCCTCCATGGGGAGGAGATTAACTTCTTGATATCAATGTCAGCTTCATATCATTGTTTGTGTACAATGGATGACAAAAAAGCTGTTCTTGGATCAGTTTTACTGTAAATATGGTATGGTGGCCTTCGGGAAGCTCAAAGGCCATTCCTGCTCTTTGCTTTTGACTTGTATTGCTGTGTGCATGCACGCATTTTCTTTGCATGGCTTTGACGTAACAATTCTCCAAAATCACGCTGTTTTCTCAGAACTGCTTCCTTACGTTGTTTAATGGGGAAAAAAAGAAAAACACCTGCCTTCACGCCCCCCCCCTCCCTCTCTCTGTTAGTCTCTCTGCATATTTTCGTTCTCTTCCTGGTTTCCTGTTAAGGTTTTTTTGTTTTTTTTTCTATGTACGCTGTAAGCGAGCAATGCACATTTGCAGTGTCTACATGGTAGGCTATCAGTTTATAAAATGCTTCCTTTTATCTGTACCATGTACCTCGAACAAGAAGGTTTCGGATGTTCACAGCCCCCTGTTTACAGACAGCTTGTTTAAATGAAACAATAAAGCAATACCTGTTGTTAACTTTACTATTTTATACACTTATAAAGCAAAGCTTAAATGGAAAAAAAAAATGCCCATGCAGAGCAGGAACATGCATTTAAAGTTGTAAAATTCCCCTTGTATCATAACTGTGAGCAATTTCAGAGAGCAAAATGAAACAATAAATTCACTTAATAGTATGATAGTGAGTGTACATGTTTTTATGTTACTGAGTGGATGTGTTTATCAGTAAAACAATGACACAGACTAATGTCACATAGGATGTCCATGACTATATAGGCCTATATACGAAACTATGTATGCACACAGAATTGCTAACTTTTATAATTTACCCTAAGTAGTGGATTGATTTAGGCTAAGTAATCTGCTTAAGCTTAACATGTTAGATATTATTCTCACTGTTGTTGTTGTTGTTGTTGTTGTTGTTGTTGTTGTTGTTTTTTGGTAAGTTTTTACTGTGATATGCAAAGTGAAATACAAGTGAGCAACTGTTCAGTTGTCATTGTCCTTAAAGGTCTAATAATATTTAATAATATTCCAATAATATTTAAAATACTTTTATACTTTGAGATTCCATTTGTGCCAAATATTAACACAACAGTTAGTCCTCGAATTTGATTGGCCGACCACTTTCTCCAGACAGATCCGACGCCTCGACACGCGATAAAAGGTAAGGACGGTTTCTGTTTTCAGAGTTTCTGTTCTATAGCCAGCTACAAGGCGATATTAAAGTGTAGTGATGGCGAGATGAAGTCTCATGAAGCGTTGAAGCTTTTCAGCCAAGTGGTTCACAAAAGGGTTCATTTCTCGAGGCTTCATTTGCTCACACTATCACCTGGTGGCCAAAGAGTGTAAAACAAGCAGATACATTACAGATGACCTGATGTGATCTGTGATACACTGTATTTTGCGCCAGAGTTAAGGCTTAGAAATAATGGTGAAGAAAAAAAAATCCATTTCCACATAGACTAATCTATTTATATGAATATAATGTGTATTTTCTAGTGGTAGGCTATATAATGATTGTATAACATAATATAACATAACTGTGTAATAAACGTATTGGCTTGAAATGAATGGGGCTATCAAATGTGTGTAAATCAAGTCTTTGCTCATAATAGGCAGGAGGGGCAATATTATTAGTCTAAAACTGGAAAGTGGCTGGGTTTAACAGGGCAGAGGACTGTGAATTTACAAGATTTGAACCGCTTCCCGAACCAGTCAGGCCAAGCAAGGCTTCGGACATCATCAATGAATGTCATCATTGCTCTAAAGCAGGGGTGCCCAACCCTGGTCCTGGAGATCTACCTTCCTGCAGAGTTCAGTTCCAACCCTGATCAAACACACCTGTCTGTAATTATCAAGTGCTCTTTCAGATCCTAATTAGTTGGTTCAGGTGTGTTTGATCAGGGTTGGAGCTAAACTCTGCAGGAAGGTAGATTTCCAGGAACAGGGTTTGGGCACCCCTGCTCTAAAGCGATACAAGCCTCGATACACGCTTCACTGAAAGCTGCCGGGATTTTTTGACACATGCTCCGAAGCCTCGGCACAGAACGTAACATCACTATTAAAATGTTTAATTAGAGTTCATATATCATTGGGCATCGCTTTTATAGCCGCGATTAATTGTGAGTGGATAATTAAGGTTACCTCAGACCAGGGGATCTGCACTTCGAATTTCTACCGGAAGCAGTAAACCATCCGGGTACCTTTGGAATACTCATTTCAACATACTACGATTGGGGACATACTAATTCTAATTTCAAATACTATTTAGGACGGATAGTATGCAAATTGGGACGCAGCTAGAGTGTCCGTTAAAGACGCAGTTATGGTGAAGTAGTATGTCCCTAAGCTTGCTTACTATTCTGCTACATACTCAAAAGTATGCACTTTTTCTTCACAAAAAGAGTACATACTTTTAGGGCATAGTATAAGTAGGCGAATTGGGACGCAGTGTTTCTATAGCAACCAGGAACCTAACGTCAGCTGCAGTGATGATGATCAGTGATTGATCCTGTTTTAACTTTGTTTGGAACTACTTTCATCCATCCACCTCACAGGTGTGGCATATCAAGATGCTGATTAGACAGCATGATTATTGCACAGGTGTGCCTTAGGCACAATAAAAGGCCACGTAATTTCGGATTGGCACTTCGAATTTCTACCGGAAGCAGTAAACCATCCGGGTACCTTTGGAATACTCATTTCAACATACTACGATTGGGGACATACTAATTCTAATTTCAAATACTATTTAGGACGGATAGTATGCAAATTGGGACGCAGCTAGAGTGTCCGTTAAAGACGCAGTTATGGTGAAGTAGTATGTCCCTAAGCTTGCTTACTATTCTGCTACATACTCAAAAGTATGCACTTTTTCTTCACAAAAAGAGTACATACTTTTAGGGCATAGTATAAGTAGGCGAATTGGGAGCAATACATTCATATAAACCCCCACCTCAAATGTATTGCGATTCATTTAACGCCGCGTTCAGTTTTTAATTGTAGTGTCTGTTCTCTAACTGAACTAAATGGAGGTTTTTTTTTTATTATAAAAAAATAAAAAAGACAGTGGCGGGCGGTGCCACGGTGGGCAGTGACATAACCGGTGTTGAGGCTTAACACTGGTAACACCGTCAACAACGACCAATGCAGCAAGCCTAGTCTCTGTCAGTGATTTAATCATAGAAATAATACTGTAGAACGAGGTATCATGTTGCCATAATAAAATAAAGATTTTAAAATAAAAATGTTGTCATATTCAAATATTCAACATGTCCGCATCTCATAAATAATTAGTAGATATACATATAAGCAGCCTTTTAATTAACAGACTAGAATAATCATGGCTGATATGATAGTAAGACTTCGTACAAACGTAAAAGAAATCCAAACTGGGTTCAAGAATAGCTGTTAGTTCTTGCCCAACTTGTGCATGAAAAGAAGGACATAATTATATTAGGGAAATTATTGTGAGATGTTTCTAAAATGATTACTGTCTGAGGCCGACTGCCAGCAACAGCCATTTTAGGATTGTCTGTGATTTGGTCTTAGTGACTTAGGAATCCTCTTGACTACTACACATTTTTCACAGATTTAGGAGCTGATTTTAGCGTTAAATGCTTTGTGAAATGCTCCCCTTGTCCAAATACCCACACTTGCGGTCTTGGCCTCTTGAGAGCGCGTATGCGCGACAGGAAGTGCACAAGACTGTCCCAGGTCTTAAAAACACCAAAACACAGTGCCCTTAACGCACTCTAAATCCACACTATCTCGAATACCGCTCCGCAGCGGTATTCAAGGCTTAGTGTATCCCATCATGCATCATGTTGTGGAAATAAATCGTGAGACTTTTTGCAGAGATCTCGCAAGAGGTTACGGAAACCTTTCCAATGTATGTTCAATATTAATAATAGTTAGATATTACATATAATTTGGTATTAAAACAAAGGGTTGCACATTTTATTTGTGCAAATGAGTAGTGGGGATATTTATTTTGTACAATATTTGCAACTGCTTTTTATCACTTAATTAGAAGCACCACAAACTGTAATTGTGTCATCTGTTATAGGGACTACTGAACAGACATTTAGAAGTTGATTTTAAAATGCAAAGCATTGAAAATAAAAATAAAGCTCTGTAAACACTTGCATCTTTACAACACCATAAGTGTGTCCCATCAGGTAATGAAAAGTTCTACACACACTTGTGGTCTTCATGCTCACTTGAACACTTAGACCGAATACAGGAAATATGTCATATAAGTAGTCAAGTGCAAAGACCGCAAGTGCAGGTATTTGGACAAGGGGACTCTTACAGCAAAAATTTAGTGAGTCCTAAAAGTTAGGAGTTAGGAGCTACTTTTAGTCTTAAGATGTTTTGTGAATACGGCGCCTAGTGTTTTTAGCCTGTGCATGTTATGTATTTTTGAAGCACTGCGAAATAAAACGGATTGAAATTGAATCCATGAGTGTGCCAATATTATCTAAATTATTTTCTACATTAAATGTTATATTCTTTTTAGCTACACCTCATTCTTTCTTAGTATACTTATTATCTTTACCAAAATCACCAACCTCATTTCCGTAACCTATGTATCATTATCACAATGTGTTATTTTAATGTTTATTTAATAAATGGAAAATAGTAGTTTGCTTTTAAATTTAGGCCTATGCGCAGAATCGATGCATTATGTTCTTTCAGGTTTGCCACATCTTTTTGAAAATATGTCAGTTTTCAACAAAATAATAAAAATATTAGGTTGAAAATTGCAGAAGTTGTTGCGGTAATGAGATAAATAATTGAAAATCAAATAAAAATGCTCATTTAAAAATTATTTCAGAGTTTCGAGTAACTGTGCATGACTGTTAATAATCCATTTTTAAAAATGTGAAAATGTATTGGCTTTCCTAATGACATTGAGGTTTTCAGACTATTGTGGTAATGAGTTTTAAAGGACTTGTTTTGAAATATGTTTAAAAAGGTGTTAAATTGTCAGTAAAACTTTTAAAATGCATGCTCGCCAACACTTCAGACCTTGCTCTTAATGCTTAAAAAGGAAATTTGTTGATACAAACATTTTTTAAATTGTCATATTTGAAATCTTTGAAACTAAGATTTTGTGAAAATCACCCATATAGGCTTATGTTAGATTATATCAGAGGTTATATTTTGAATTTTACAGATTAAAAATAGCCTACTTAAAGCTGGGTCATTCTGTGTCAAATCAACCAAATTTCAGGAACTTCCCGTGCTCAAATTTTTGTTTTTAATTTTTTTCCTCCATTTTATTTTTCCAAACATTTTTAAAATATTAAATGTCATAGATGTATATTTATTTAGTGAGTAATCAACTATTTTGTAGAGGAGGGTCAAAATTACAATTTTCATCTGAGATGGAGCCAAATTACAGGAGGCTAAAAAAAATTACTATAAAGATGGCAGCATCATTATGTTATTTTTACACAGAGATTGGTAGGTCTATTAGTAAAATCTTTTGACTTTAGCTGTCTTTGTTTCATTATATACCAATAGTGACCATTCAAAAATGGGATCTATATTGTGAATATTTTGAGTAACATGCACACAAACTTTGAAAAAAAAAAAAAAATTTTTGGCACTTAGACAGTTATGGTCTACGCAATTGTTTTATTAAAGGTAAACGTCTCAGGTTACGTATGTAACCATGGTTCCCTGAGAAGGGAACGAGACATTGCATCCTCTAGCGGTTGCTATGGGGAACGCCTTCAGCATGACCAGTGTCTGAAGCATACATCTAAACATGACAATGACATTGGCCGGCGACAGCCTATGACGTCATTACTGGTGCGACCACAGTATAAAAGGGGGCCGGGAGAACACGTCATCCGCTGCTTCGTCTGAAGCTTGCGTCCGAAGCATGGCAGGACATCTAGAGGACGCAGTGTCTCGTTCCCTTCTCAGGGAACCATGGTTACATATGTAACCTGAGATGTTCCCTTTCGAGGGAACATCGAACTGTGTCCTCTAGCGGTCGCTATGGGGAACGGCATACCAACGCTGCCATGCTGAGGGGGGTGCATTCCAAGCACCACGGCGAGCATTAAATTCCATCTCTACCAAGCCATGGCCGTTGCCCCTAGGACGCCTTGACAGCTGTCAGTGACATTATCCCCTTCGGCCAAAGGCCTGAGCTGCATACTAGGGGTGGAACGGTCAGTAAACCATGGTTACATATGTAACCTGAGATGTTCCCTTTCGAGGGAACATCGAACTGTGTCCTCTAGCGGTCGCTATGGGGAACGGCATACCAACGCTGCCATGCTGAGGGGGGTGCATTCCAAGCACCACGGCGAGCATTAAATTCCATCTCTACCAAGCCATGGCCGTTGCCCCTAGGACGCCTTGACAGCTGTCAGTGACATTATCCCCTTCGGCCAAAGGCCTGAGCTGCATACTCTAAACAACTTACCTGGTAAGGGCTGGGCTGGGAAGCCCAAGGCTAGGGCAGAGCTCAAAGGCTTGGAATCAGAAGAAAGAGATTCCTTTAAGGGAATACGGCCAGGTGTCTAAAACCCAGACCCTGGCCTGTCACCCAGGGGGGCTACTGCCGGCTCTGAATGAGCTCGCTCAAAGAACAGACTCGACAGATCTTTGGTAGCAACACCCT